>NC_092742.1:81361435-81731440 GCF_047496795.1 Chiloscyllium punctatum
ATCAAGCATTACGACATCTGGAATTAAAAATGAAAATACTTAGCATAGAGCCTTGGTCAGCTCCCATGTGGAACATTATGTTTCAGTTTGGATACTCAGTCTTTGGTGATTTATAAAAGAGCATAGTTCAAATTCACCATAGTGCTATGATGGATAAAAGTGTAAGTTATATGGGTAGGGTGTAAACAATTGGTTGATTTTACCAGGAGCTTTGGAGTATGTTCCAATTGAGGTATTTAAATGATTAAGGAGTTTACTGGGCTACATTGTGGAATTCTAAAACAATAAGAAATAATATTAAAATAAGCGATTACTGCTTTTGCACACAAAGCATTGAACACCTGCCATTGATAGGTTTTTGTTTTGAAAGATTTTGTTAGGGTAACAAGGGATATGTAACAAAGGGTGGGTAAATAGGCTGGGGACACTAATTAGCTACGATCTAATTTAATGGTGGCACAAGTTCGAGGGAATTTATTTCCTGCTCATGTTCATATCCAAGGAAAAGCCACACAAGGTTATCAATATTTGCCAAGAGAAAGGAATGGTTAATATGCTTCTCTAACGTAAGTTGGATAAAATTGCAATGTTGTCATCAATGGGTCATGCACATAATATAAGATGAACTTTTCCGATTATGTTCTCCATCTGCATTTTACCCTTTGAAAATAATTTGGCTTTGAAAGCTTTGCTGCAGAGAATTCTATAGTGCTAACCAGCAAAAGGAACATACTTCTGTGGGAGGGCAAGGGTATTGGGTTTAAAAAAATGCTGTAACATTAAGCATAATTAATCAATGTTCCTGTGGCTGGATTTGTTTGCAAGAGCTAGCGTCTGTTATGCTAGAAACTGCAGGAAACTCAATGCCATTGACATTGACGGGATTAATCATTGCCTCGATTCAGGAATGTTTGAGACTGAATTGGATAGCCCCTGAAGTGGGATCATGCTGTATCTTTAACCAAGCTGACTGATGCTCTATACTAATGATTTGGAGATGCTGGTGTTAGACTGGGGTGTACAAAGTTAAAAATCACACAACACCAGGTTATAGTCCAACAGGTTTAATTGGAAGCTCACTAGCTTTCTATCACCTGATGAAGGAGCGTCGCTCCGAAAGCTAGTGTGCTTCCAATTAAACCTGTTGGACTATAACCTGGTGTTGTGTGATTTTTAGCTCCATACTAAGTATTTTCTCTTTTTTTTTATTCCAGACTTGTGTACTGAATGATCATTAGATGATTCTATCCAATTATAATTTGTCAATGCCAGCAGCAAACTTTAGTTAGAATATCCCATGTACAGGCAAACCAAATTATTAATTGATCCCTACAAAACCTTCATACAAGATTAAAAGGTGCAAACTGTATTTATTTATTGATTTTTTGTGCTGCCTGTGGATGTCAATGTGCAGCCAAATCTGACCACACAGTTGATTAGCAAATGTGTCATGTCAGGTGAGGTTGTGATTAGAATGGGTACTTACACCTCTCAAAGGGAATATGCATTGAGGTGGGTGTTGGAGAGTCTGCTGGAAGTGAACCCATCCTGGGAAGCAGTAATGAATAGCTCAGCATTGGTGATAACAAACTCCAAGTTTGTTGGACATTTAACAGAGGCCTTTGAGGAGAGGGGGAAATGTACTTCAATAAATAGGAACAGGCTGAAACTGCAGTGGCTGGAATAGAAGGTGCAGATGTGTCATTGTATATCAACAAATGCAAGACTAGAAAAGCATGTAAATACTTTCTTTCGTTCTGTCCTTCACTACACCTTTACTGAAAAATAACATGCTCAAATTGAATGGTTGCTCAAAGATGAAGATTGGAAACCAAGAGAAAAACTCTTCAAGACCGAAAACTAGCATGTTAATAGCCATTAGGAAAATGACTGCAAACAAATATAAGTTATCAGAGTATGGTCACCCTCTGTCATTTTTGGAGTCTGAATGATCTAGCTAGTGGAAGAATTAAGAGGATGTATACAGATGGGATATCAGCCTACCAAAGAGAAAATAAAGTGTGGCATTGTTGTGATCACATCCTACAAAAAGAATGATCAAGTGTATTTTGTGAGATGGCCATCAGTCAATGATTCGTGTTGAAGGATTGGACCTTGTGTTCGATTTCCTTCACGTAATCTACAAGAAGGACGATGTGCAGTCGGCCTTTGGTAAATTATGGGACACAACTAATCATACAGATTGTATGAAAAGCTGATGAAATTCAACTTGGGGGATCTATGGGTTGGAATTAGTATTTAGACTACTGGGTGGTGCAAAGGAGTAATATACAGATGTGATTGTCTCTAACTTGTGCTGGGTGTCTGGGAAAGGGCATCCTGTTGGGTCAGATCCCTTAATAAAAATTCACTGGACATCTATCATTTCCAACGGTATTCATGGAACGTATGAATCATTCCATGATGATATAAATGATAGAAGACTCAATGATTACCACATTTCAAATCCTCCACTTCCAGGTATCAATGGCAATCTAATGGAAGGATTAAAGGCAGACAATGAGGATAAAAACACCTTTAACATATTTGGTTATCATTACAAAATAACAAAATTGGAACAAAAATATTACAGGCAAATGAATTCCAGGATTCCTCTGGAGGGACAGTTAATTGATTTTCAAGTGTGTCTTCTAAGGATCGTTATGTGGTGAAATGCCAAGTCGAAGGAGCAGTACACTCAAAATAAGATTAGATTACTTACAGTATGGAAACAGGCCCTTCAGCCCAACAAGTCCACACCGACCCGCAACCCACCCAGACCCATTCCCCTAACACTACGGGCAATTTAGCATGGCCAATTCACCTAACCTGCACGTTTTTGGATTGTGGGAGGAAACCCTCCAGGCAGACACGAGGAGAATGTGCAAACTCCACACAGAGAGTCACCTGAGGCAGGAATTGAACCTGGGTCTCTGGCGCTGTGAGGCAGCAGTGCTAACCATTGTGCCACCGTGCCACCCACATAACACATAGATAAAGATGCTTCTGATAGATAAAGATAACGATGAATTCAAACAAGTTACACTGGTCACAGGAATCTTTAGTCCAGTAATAAATGTGTTAATCATGACGTCCTTTTACTGGATAGTACTTGTATTTTCAAAATGGTCTAAATATCTCAATTGGGCTTAGAATCTGTTTTTCCTGACTCAAGTTAATCAAAACATTGCTGACGTTTCCAGAAGTTTTCAGCCAAATCTCTGAGACACCAAAGCAGCCCAGCAAACTACACAAGCAACAGCCTAATAGATTGCCATTGTAAACATGCATTTTTGTGGCAGCAGGGCCTACTCCAGGCTCCTGAGCCACTTTGACATGTGTACACTAAGTGAGCATTAGGGTGGTACTGCTACATTAGGAATGATGAAGGGCTTATGCCTGAAATGTCGACTCTCCTGCTCCTCGGATGCTGCTTGACCTCCAGTGCCACACTTTGACTCATAGCATTCAAACTGAACCTTTGGTCCAATTTGTCCATGCCAACCAAGTTTCCCAAACTAAACTAGTCCCACCTGCCTGCATTTGGCCCATATCTCTCTAAATGTTTCCTATGCATGTAGCTAACCAAACATCTTTTAAATGTTGTAACTGTACCTATATCTACTACTTCCTCTAGCAGTTCATTCCACATATACGAGATCCTCTGTGTGGAAAACATTATTCCTCCAGTCCCTTTTAAATCTTTCTGCTCTCACCTTCCAAATAGGTCCCAAGATTTTGAATTTCCCCCACCTTAGGGAAAAGGCTTTTGCTATCAACTTTATCTATGCCCCTCAAGATTTTATAAATCTCAATAAGGTCATCCCTCAATCTCATATGCTTTAGTGAAAGACGTCACAGCCTCTCCTTAAAACTCAAGCCCTTCATTCCTGGTGTTTGTATGCTCAGCATCAGTGAGAGGGTTGGGGGAGAGGTCTCCATTTTATAGCCATCACCGATTTTAATACTACTAACTTTTCCTAGATAAATATTCATAAGTTGGAAGCTTCTGAAATCTCTAATTTTAACTCGAGTTGGTGATATTTTCAGTGGCCTTCAGATCCTTGCCCATCAGAAGATTGAACTTTATGAGCAATTTCAGTGTACAGTCAATATTTTGCACTTTGGAGAGGTCTTAATGCACACCATTCAAATTATAAGTGGAAGATCTGGGCCATTATGTGGGCAGGACATGTTTAAGATGCTATTGTATTTTGTTTCACTAAATAGTGACAATAAACACATGAATGAGGAACATAAAGGTTTACTCACATTAGGTTTGATGATAACACATTGTGGTCACTGAGTAAATACTGACTTAATCTCTGGTGAGATACTGATCTTTTGAGTATGAAAATGGCACAAAAGAAACTTGGAAATGAACATGATTGTTGGAGAATCTGTTGATATGCTCAGAGTGTGAGATTGGCAAGTGCTTGAGTTCATTCATTATAATTATCCAGAAAGTGTATGAGGATTTTCCAGGATAATTATCCAAGTTAGTGTGTCTGTAGCATCCAAAGTCTCTGGCTCTAACCCAGGGTCTTTTCTGGAGTGTCGCAAATAGAAGGGGAATTGCCCATTGGAAACAAAGTTCCTGGGAAATTCCCATGGAGGCAACAAGTCAGGACATCTATAGGATTCTAACTTGTACTTCTGATTGTCCATCTGGCATTATGCTGCCTTGACACAAATTGATGTTTCTCGTTGGAGTGTGAAACAAGTATCAATAGCATCAGATGATAAAAATCAGAGTGAAACAAATTATCTGAGAGTTACATCAATAATTTGCTCATCCTACTTGTCAAAGGTTAAAAATCTTTGAAAAGGTGCAGTTGATGAGGAGAATGCAAGACATGTAGAAGCCATTTGTAAACCTTCCGTTAACATGTCATTTAGCAAGGTTGTTGCCATTGCTTTATGCATATGGCACAAACACTGAATTGTTTTCATATTTTGTACAGCTGGTGACCAGGTATAGTTTCTCTACAATATTATTTGGTAAGGATGAACGGGTTTTCGATAAAAGAGTGGAGAAGTGGATAGGAATCGAACTTGGGTCACTAGCAAAGTTCCTTAACGATGATGGTGGCCAGTTTGTAAATAATGAGTTAATTGTGAAAAGATAAACCTTGTGATCATGAATGATGCACGTGGCAGTCTTTTGAGTAATGGACCTTGTGAAAGGAAATCATATGGTGATTGATGAATTGTAACGTAAAATTTCAGCTCATCAACCAGACTGTAGCAGCTGCCCTGACGTGGGCTGTTCATGCAAAGAGTTCACTCCAGATGATCAAAGGATTTGGTTCCAATTAGTTAGTCTATGGGAAAAGTCTCAAATTACCCTCTGTTTCAAGCAATAGTCCACCTGCAGCAGAAGGTATGAAAATTAGTTCAATATTTCACTGCTTATTTGAATGTTTTGCATGCAGGGATATGGCCTTTTATCGGACAGAGGCCTGAGAGAAAATTTGGAGGGCATGATGTAAAACTGTCCACAAGCAACTTCAATTCAGGAGATTTAGGACACAATAAAAAAGAATGTCACTGGGATTGGTAACAGGCCATGTTGATAAGACAGTGCACATTAGCATGGTAACCAAATTGTGAAGCTTCGTCACCATTACTCGGAATTAATTACAAAATCTTTGATTTGAGCAGCTGATACAAGTAGACGAGATATGTTCCATCTCATCGGCTTCTTCTTTTGTTGTCAGGAACACATTATATAGATCAAGTGCTGTTTTTTGCTGATGTGTGCGATCATTGATACACATGGCGGAGCTTTCACATTCACAGGTCAATGAACTTATCCTCCCTACACAGTGGGTGCTCAGGAAAATGATCACATACCAGAGAAAAAGGCCTTTGATAGTGTGGGATAGGTTTTATAGTCATTGCCTCAACAGACAGGCACAGAAGTAGAAATAAATGGTGAAGGTTGAACAACTTAGAATCATGGAATCCCTACGGTGTGGAAACAGACCATTTGGCCCAACAAGTCCACACCAATGCTCTAAAGAGTAACTCACCCAGACCCATTCCCCTACCTGATTACTCTTCATTTCTCCTGAATGAATGCACCTAACTTACACATCCCTGAACAGGATGGGCAATTTAGCATGGCCAATTCACCTAACCTGACTTCTTTGGATTGTGGGTGGAAACCGGGAGCACCCAGAAGAAAACCATGCAGACACAGAGGGAACGTACAAACTCCACACAGACAGTCGCCCGAGACTGGAATCAAATCTGGGAACCTGGTGCTTGTGAGGCAGCAATGCCAACCACTGCGCCACCATGCTGGAGGTCTTAGAATACCACAGAACACAATGTGAAACAGAAGTCCACATTGCTTATGGAGGCTTAATCGCTTCCAATGAGTCTAAGGATGAACTAGTAAGAGAGGCAAGGCAAAGGAAGTGAACTAGTTGGAAAGAGTTTGGAGCCTATGTTGAGGTACCAGATAAGAATAAAGTGGTGGATTTGTACCAGAAAAGGTCCTTGAACATAAAAGCAACTCACCAAGTCCTCTCCAACAGCATCTCCCACACCACAACCTGTCCCCGCTGGAAAGACACATCAACAGATGGGAGCAGCACCACCAGCAGATCAGTCCACTTCCACCCAACATACCGTCTGAATTTGGAACTATATCATAACTCCCTTCACTGGTACTGCTGTCAACATAGCACAGATAATTCTTTTTTCACAAAAAAAAAGACTGCCAATGCTGGAAGTTGGAAACACAAGTAGAAAAACTCAGCAGATCTGGCAGCATCTGTGGAGAGAAAGCAGAGTTAACGTTTCAGGTCCACTCTTGAAGAAAGGGTCTCTGGACCCGAAAATTCTGTTCTGTCCCCCAGACCAGCTGGGTTTCTCCAGCAATTTCTGTTTGTGTGTTATTTGTTGGCTGAGCCACTTTGTGGAAGCTCCCCTTTAGTTACCCCTTCTTATCATAAATGGATGCAGGGCCGTAGTGTTTAGTCTTACTCCTGATCCAAGTATCATTAGTGGAGTAATGTGAATGAATTCAATGAAAATGGGTGCAGCAGCAAAAAGCTGTACAGTGAAGTAGCAGCAGTCAACCTTGATACAAATATCAAACTTCACTGGTGCATGCTCTACTAATGACTTGTCTTCATTCACTGGAACTATACGATAGGAGACTGAGGGGGCAACCTTATAGAGGTTTATAAAATCATGAGGGGCATAGGTTAGATAGATAGCCAACAGATTAGATTCACAAGAAGAGATTAAGTTAGATTCCTTACAGTATGTGAACAGGCCTTTTAGCCCAACAAATCCACACCGAATCTCTGAAGAGTAAACCACCCAGGTCCATTTCCCTACCCTATATTTACCAAGGCTAATGCACCTAGTACCATAGGCAATTTAGCATGGCCAATTCACCTGATTTGCACATCTTTGGACGGTAGGAGGAAACCGGAGGAAACCCACGCAGACACGGGGAGAATGTGGAAACTCCACACAGTCAGTCGCCTGAGGCTGGAATCAAATCTGGATCCCTGGTGCTGTGAGGCAACAGTGCTAACCACTGAGCCGTTGTGCCACCCTCAGCCTTTTGTAATGAGAGGGGTGTCAAAAACTAAAGGGCATAGGTTTAAGATGAGAGAAAAGAGATACAAAGTGGCCAGAGAGACAATTAATTTCACACAGAGGGTGGAGAGTGTTTCGTACGGGCTGCCAGACGTTGTGGTGGAGGCGAATACAATTTTGCCACTTAGAAATATTTGGACATGGATGGGGTAGGCGTGGACCAAATGCAGGCAAATGAAGCGAGTTTCATTTTGAAAACTGGGCAGCAAGGACAAGTTGGGCCGAAGGGTCTGTTTCCATGCTGTAAACCTCTAACTTTACCTGCTCGATAATATTGCATGGATGACCTATCCATGGTGCAATGATTTGGCTGAACATGTTCTCTGCTGTTCATTTCAAACAATCGATGAAGCTGGGGTCTTGCTTGCCGCAAGATCAGCTGTAGAACTAAACTTCAGAATGCTTAAAGTCACAGAAACATAGTGTTATACAGCACAGAAACAGATTCTTCAGTCCAACTTATCCATGCCAACCAGATCTCCTGTATAAATCTAGCCCCATTTGGTAGCATTTAGCCCATTTCCCTCTAAACCCTTCCTATTCATACACTCAACCAGATGCCTTTAAAATGTTGTAACCATATCAGCCTCCACCACTTTGTCTGGCAGCACCAATATACATGCACCACCCTCTGAGTGAAAAGCTACCTCTCAGGACACTTTTAAATCTTTCCCCTTTCACCTTTAAACCTATGGCCTCTAATTTTGCAGTCCCTCACCCCAGGGAAAAGACTTTGTCTGTATATCCTATCCATGCACCTCATGATTTATAAATCTCTAATAAGGTCACCCCTCAGATTCCGACACTCCAGGCAAAATAGTCCCAGTCTATTCAGCCTTTCCCTATCAGTCAAACTCTCCAACCCTGGCAACATGTCAAAATAATATAAATTTCTTCTAAATCGAAGTAGCTTTTCCCAGCACAGTCTCGAAATCTGATTCTGCTCAGAGAGAGAATTCTCAGCACGACAGCACCATACATCTCATGGAACATCACGGGAATAGTTGTTAAAAATGAAACCTATACTTTGGCTACTTTTATCCATTAACTTGAAGAACTAATGCAGTCAGTCATGATCTCAGTACAGATGTAGGTTGGATCATTTGCTTGATCGTTTATTTCACCAAGTAATAATGAGTAATTGCAGGGATTTGGTATTTAGTCTAATCCTGGTCCCAGTAATGCTGACTAGGTGTATTGTAAAATAAAAGTAAATCCAGGATTTAAGATAACAATTTATTAAGATAACAGAATTTTAAACTTGCAACACACTTGATGTGTAGAATTCTGTCTAAACAGGCTTGGCTCTGAGTTGTCCTCATTCGAGCCCTCCCCAACCAGTTCTACCCTATCACTTCCCCTTAATGTTTTGATAACTTCCAGCCAATTACATCTTATCATTTTGAATTTTAGGGGGTTTAATCCTAATTGTACTTCCTTTAGTCACCTAACTGCTGATCTCTAGAGTAATCTCTCCAGCTGTTTCTCATGCCTCCAGTCAAACGTCTGTAAAATCTACCTCTTTGATCGTTTTTTTTTGTTAGCTGTCCTTCTATCCCCCTTGAATTTGTGCCATGTTTTGTTTCATAATGCTCCTTTTAAAGAGACTTCATGATGGTAATGAGATCAGCCAGGTAGACCTCAGAGAATGTGAGTTCCCTGATTGGTGATGTTAATCTGGTCCAATCAGGGAGCCCTGGCTGACAGATAAGAACAGGAGTGTTAGGTGGTAGTGTGGGGGTAATGAAAAAAGGGAAGAAAAGAAAAAAACCAGGAGTGTAATAGGTTCTGTTCACTCTGTGAGCTGGCTCTTGAGGGAGCTGGACTAGTGTCAAGGACTCTCCTTGTTTGTATCAAGAGGAGGGGACTGATTCTGAACTAGCTGGCCCACAGTCAGTGGGAAAAAAAGAACAGGAGTGTTCAAGGTTCTATTTATTGTGAGAGCTGGCTCTGGGGAAGCTGGATCAGTGTCAAGGGCTCTCCATGTGTAAATAAAAGAGGACTTATTGATGGGATACTGGCCTCTGTGGAATTATTTCCGATAGGCTTTTATTTGTTAGAGTTTACATAATGCCTCTTAATTTAAGAATTGAAGGACAGAATGCCATTCTGATAAAACATTTGGAACCCTACTTTCCAAGGGCCATGTTATCTCTTCAAAGGTCCAATGCCCAGGACCTCTCCTGACATTCAAGTGTGCATTACCCATGGCTTTGTTTGGAGTGTGACAGTCATGTTAATAGAATTCAAGCTGGCTGGTGAGATAAAAAACAAGAGAGCTAGGTTTTCCTTATGGAGAAAGTTTATATTGTCCTCATATCTCAAAGCTGTCCCAGTGTCATACCCAGTGTCACAACTGTTTCCTGTTTACACGTGGAAGTTTTTCATCAACCTGTTCAGAGTTATGACACACCTCTGGAGCAAGTGGGACTTGGACAGTGGCCTCCTGCCTCAGAGATATGGACATTACCAATGCATCATCAGCACCCTCTATTTACGTGCTCATGGACATTTAATATCCATTATCTGTTTCTCCTAACTTAACAATTATGTTCAGAAACCTTAACAATGTGATTGACAAGACAATAACATTCCCTATATTTGTATTCTAGTCCTAGCATTCTTGTAGCGCAGTGGTAGTATCCCTAACGCTAGGCCGAAGGCCAGTCTTCAAGTCCCACCGGCTCCAGGGGAGTCTGTTATGACATCTCTGAACTGTTAATTAAAAACAATTCTTTTATTGTAGTCCTTTAGAAAAAATACTAACAATTTATTACAGTCACTACAATACAATATTGCATCAAAATATTCAGATCTTTCTGAGAAGTATGATACTCTGATCATTTATTTTGTGGGAAAGCAGTATGGTGCAAAATAAGAAGAAAAAAAAATTTAAATTTCTCCTTTTTGATTACTCCCTTTTTCAATTACATTTTTAATAATCTAATTACACATATCCTTAATTTCTTTGGACTTTCACTGCTTCCATCTTCTTAATTTAGAAATCTCTCTGACCTCTCATTCTCTGGTTAAAAGTAGATGATCACACACCCACTTCGGCTGGAGATGTGGCTCTCTCCCCGTTCTCCCCGTGACACGTTCTCCCCGTGTCTGCGTGGGTTTCCTCCGGGTGCTCCGGTTTCCTCCCACAGTCCAAAAATGTGCAGGGCAGGTGAACTGGCCATGCTAAATTGCCTGTAGTGTTAGGTAAGGGGTAGATGTAGATGTAGGGGTATGGGTGGGTTACGCTTCGGTGGGGCGGTGTGGACTTGTTGGGCCGAAGGGCCTGTTTCCACACTGTAAAGTAATCTAAGCTGTCAGCTCAGACTTTGATAAATACAGTGAGCACGGGAGTACAACTGGGATACCATTAGTTACATCCGGCCATTTAGATTGGGTGGGGGGTGGCGGGGGGGGAGAGGGAGGTATCATACTGCTGCCTCATAACGCGAGGGACCTGGGTTTGATTCCAGCCTCGGGGTGACTGTGCAAACCTGTCACAGGCATTCTCCCATGTCTGTGCAGGTTAGGTGAATTGGCCATGCTAAATTGCCCATAGTGTCCTGGGATTGGTAGGCTAGGTGGATTACCCCTGGGAAATGTAGGATTCCAAGGAGAGGGTAGTGGTGGATCTGGGTGGGATGCTGTTTGGTTGAGCTAAATGGTCTGCTTCCAAACTCTCGGGATTTTATGATTCTAATCAGAGTACCTGACCTTACTTTATCTCCTGATGCTCAACTAAGGGGGCTGAGAAGATAATCTAGGGTGAGATGGTGGTACATTGTCAGGGTTGTTGTCATTGGTATAAGATGTTAAGGTACCACCTGGTAGTTGGACAAGGTCCTACGTTACTATTTTGAAGAAGAGTAGGACTGTACTACACAGTTTCCTGATCAATATTTATCTCTTAACAAAGTCATCGCAAATGACATCGAACCATTGTGACATTGATCTTTGAGGGGTGTGACTCTCCACATGCTGGGCTGCCATGTCTTCCACCTGGTGATGATGCAGAAATGTAGTTAATGTCACGCCTTGTGATTTGTGGCACGCCGAAGCTGCCTATAAACATGCAAATTTCTCTTCCTTCTTTGCTGATAATGGCAACAAAAATAGCCAAATTCAGTTGAAATGTTAATGATTTCCTGCACCGTCATTATTAGAATTGTGCAATGTGTAGAGTGACGACAACATTTGCCTTTATAACATGATGTGGAGGTGTCAGTGTTGGACTGGGGTGGACAAAGTTAAAAATCACAACACCAGGTTATAGTCCAACAGGTTTATTTGGAAGCACTAGCTTTCTGAGTGCTGATCCTTCATCAGGTAGCTAGTGGGACAGGATCATAAGGCACCTTATGATCTTATGTCACCTTATGTGTTATGATCCTACTCCACTAGCTACCATTGAAGGAACAGTGCTCTAAAAGCTAGTCCTTCCAAATAAACCTGTTGGACTATAATCTGGTATTGTGTGATTTTTGCCTTTATAAAGTAATTCAACACTAAACACAGTACTCTGAGGTGTGAATTGGCCGACATAGATGCCATCTGTTTTGCTGGAAAGTAATATCGTACAAAACTATCACTTGAAGAGAAACACAAGACTCCATTTTAGTTGGTGCATGTTGGTCCCATTTACTTTCTGCAAGTTGTATTTTGTCTCAGGTTCTATGTCGATTCTGTTTGGATGCAGGAGCAGTTTTGAGAAGCTGAATTCTTGTTCAACAATCTCAACAAGCTGCCTACTACTTTACATACACATTAAAGCATTTATTATATCAATGATTTGAACTTGAGGACCTTTTAATTTAGATCTGTCTCTCTTTGTTCTCCCAGCCTTCCAACTTTTAGCCACTGTACTCTCTTCAGAACTAGTTTCAACTTTGACCGGAAAACTGCTGCATGGGGTTTAGCTTCCCATTATACACCCCAGCCAATTTATCTTTACTTTGACTTCAACAAAAGCACCTTGGTTAATTTCTGCTGTGTTCCTCAAGCATGTATCATTCACAAGCTGAGAAAGATGAGTGTTAGAGATTTTCCAAAGTCGTCTTTGAATATGTGATCTTAGAAATGCGTGTGTTCAATAAGGGGAGGAGTGTCCAAAGTGGATATAAAACAGAAAGGAAAGATATACATGCTAAAAGTCAAATGTTCCCTTAGATGCAGTTGGGTTATTTTCCAATAGGAACCTTAAGTCGTCTCCTAAATCTTAGAAAATTGTCATTGCCACACAAATTCGGATACAACTAATTTTTTTTTTTAAAAAAAGCAAAGACTTGTATTTATAGACCAACTTTCAAGAATTTGGAATTTCCAGAAATGTTTTACAGCCAATAAAGTACTTAGATTGTGATAGCACTTTATAAATGAATGAATTGTGGGAGCTATCTGCATCCATCCAGTTCCCAATGTGTCAGTGATAATGACCAAATCATTTGTTAGCATGATGTTGATTGAAAGATAAATATTGGTAAAGGCACTGCCTTTCTGTGAAATAGTGTCAGAGGACTTTTGAAATACATCTGAGAGGGCAGATGAGGCTGGTTTAATGTATTATCTTGGACACCACAACTGCAACAATGCGACCCTGCTTCAGTATTACATTTGTGGTATCATGCTCCAGTTTGAAATAGATCATGCTCCTAGAACCGTCTGACTTTTTACATACATTGAAGTTTTTGTTCATAATTTGGTTTAATATGGGCCAGGAGGAGAAAATGATTTTTGCTCTTCTGCACGTCCAATGCACCTCAACAATGTTGCACAACACTCTGTTCTGGAACAGTGCGGTTCTTCCATTTCTGCATTGCTGTTGATTTCGTGCCAAATTGCAGGTGGAGTACTTTTCCATGCAAAAACCTCACACTGACTAGGGTCTGCCTCCATGCTGCCTAAGTTAACCTCATCTTTGGATTAGTGGTGCTGGAAGAGCACAGCAGTTCAGGCAGCATCCAAGGAGCTTCGAAATCGACGTTTCGGGCAAAAGCCCTTCATCAGGATGATGAAGGGCTTTTGCCCGAAACGTCGATTTTGAAGCTCCTTGGATGCTGCCTGAACTGCTGTGCTCTTCCAGCACCACTAATCCAGAATCTGGTTTCCAGCATCTGCAGTCATTGTTTTTACCCTGTTTTAACCTCACCTTTGCACTTACAAGTGACAATGGAGAAGGAACGTCCATCTCATCAGTCTTAACTGAAGGAAACAGCTCTTGCAAAGGCTTTAATAAAGAGAGAGCATGCTAAAGCACGACTCCACTTCATTTCCTCTGTGAACCTTTGTCTGGGTAGCATGGTGGCTCAGTGGTTAGCACTGGTTCAATTCCAGCCTTGTTGACTGTCTGTGTGGAGTTTGCACATTTTCCTTGTATCGGTGTGGGTTTCTTTTGGGTGCTCCAGTTTCCTTCCATAGTCCAAAGGTGTGCAGGTAGGTGGATTAGCCATGCTAAGTTGCCTGTAGTGTCCAGGGATTTATCGGTTTGGTGGACTCGCCATGGGATATGCAGGAATATATATGCTCTTCAGGGGTTTGCTGTAGATTCAACAAATGGACTGAATGACCTGCTTCCACACTGTCAGGATTCGATGATGCCTCCAAACTGACCATACAATCTTACATTACAATACAGCCCTCAAAAGTTTTTATCTAGTTAAATAAGTTTCTTTCTTTAATCTCTGGGGCATAAAGTTAATTCTTAGATGGTTCCTTTCCTCACATTCCTCCCCCAATCCTCCACTGTAATAGGGTACCCAACAGCAGCCATGATCAAGCAGGCCATAAATGGCAACATTAATTCATATTTTCTTCTTTATGTATGCCACATATCATCATTATTATGGCCACTAATGCATAAGACTTTTGTTAGTTTGGGTAGATCTGTCCCAGACATGATACAAGGTTCATCAGAACGTGAAGGCTTGAACCCAATTACCAACAATGGTTGATCTTAACAAACCTGGATTCTGCTGGAATACAATATTAGCTGCTGTTCATGTCACCTCCAGTTTCGAGCTACAAGATCTGTTTTGAATATCTCCGATTTAATAAGTTGTAGCGACAGATACTGGACAGTGCCCTGAGCATAAAGTCAGGATTCTGTTTCCATCAAAACTGTGCAGTGATCGCTCCCACTAATAATATGAAGAGATGCAGCTGTGGCAGGCAAATTGGTTTCAATAAAGTCAAATTGGATTTTCCTGTGGGTAGTTTTGTTCACCATTTGCTGCAGACCAATCTGACAGCTCTGCTGTTTAGAATTCAGTCAGTTTGGTCAATAGTGGTGTTAGTGAGCCACATTAAACTCCCTCGCTCTAATTGTATTCTCTGTCCTTATCCCTTTCAGTGCTTCTAGTTAGTATTCACAACGGAGAATCGCTGATTTGTCAACCAAGGGAAGACTTAAGTGATAATCAACAGATTTTCCTTGTCTATATTTGACCTGATATCAAGAAATTTGCAATCTAGGTCAAAGGCTCCCAGTGTCCTTTTTCGTTGACTGAATTCAATGGTACTATCACCTCTTATGGATATGTCTTGTTTCTGGCAAAAGTCAGACTCCCAATTTAAGAAAAATGCATCTATTAATATGTTCATGATGTAATACTGATATCAGCCGTTACTTGTTATTGAGACTGAGAAGTGTCCAAGATAGCAGTATTGCAGAACTCAGTATTGTGCATAATTCTGTGTACTTAAGAGTTTGCATGAATTTCTGAGAGTCTGACACTGGTCACTGTTAGGTAAGACAGAGAAGTTGACACAGCACACTGAGCAGAGACAGTACACTCTAAGGAAGTCATCCTTCAGCAGAGCAGGATAGAACACTGAATCTCAAACCTCATGGAAGTTTAACTCAACCATGAGGAATAATCAGCTACATAAAAACAAATTAAACTAATATCCAGGATGTTGATGGAGGAATGTGAGACTTTGGATGGAGGTTATGTCTCCATGACCAAGACTAAACCAGCCTTGGCTGACCAGCTCCAATCCAGCTCTCAGCCATTCAGACTGTTGTTAGCTCTCCATCGGCTCCTCTTCAGCTCTCAGCTGTTCCACACTGATCCAGGCCTCTGGCTCACTCTGTTCTGCCTCATAGATGCTCTGCACTGATCCAAGCCTCTGGCTTACTCTGTTCTTCCTCACAGCTGCTCCACACTAATCCAGGCCTCCAGCCCACTCTGTTCTGCCTCTCAGCCTCACCACACCACACTAGGCCTCCAGTCCACTGTGTGCTGGATCACAGCTGCCCCGCACTGATCCAGGTCTCCAGCCCATTTTGTTCTGCCGCACAGCTGCTCCACGTTCATCCAGATATCGTAATTTAATCTTGTCCCATTTGCCAGTGAGTTCTCACAATTTTGGCACAAGTCCCCAGATGTTACTGAGGAGAACTTTGCCAGGTTAACTCAGTTGGGTTTTGCCTTTTGCATTTCCAGTGCCCAGATCAATGCTGAGTGGTTCAACCTGTATTATCCTTATCCTTTGTTCCATCCATTTGATACAACCAAGTGGTTCATTTGGCCCTTTCAGAGGACATGTAAAAATCAAGCACATTACTGCAGATCTAGATTCATATATTGGCCAAACTAAGTCAGGAAATCTGATACCTATCCTTAAAGCAGAAACTTAATCTTGTCATCTTACATTTTAAACTTACTCAGAGTCATAGAGATGGACAGCACGGAAACAGACTCTTCATCCATATTGATCAGATGTCTTAAATAAATCTAGTCCCATATACCAGTATTTGGCCCGTATCCCCCTCAACTCTTCCAGTTCATATATCTATCCAGATGCCTTTTAAGTGTTGTAATTGTACCAGCCTCCACTAGTTCCTCTGGCAGCTCATTCCATACACACACTACCCCTCTGCTTGAAAACGTTGCCCCTTCGACCCCTTTTAAATTTTTTCCCTCTCAGGTTAAACCTATGCCCTCTAGTTCTGGATTCCCTCACCCTACGGAAAAGACTTTGTCTATTCACCCTATCCATCTCCCTCATGATTTTATAAGCTTCTGTAAGGTCACCCCTCAGCCTCCGACACCCCAGGGAAAACAGCCCCAGCCTATTCAGCCTCTCCCTATAACTCAAACCCACCAACTCTGGCAACATCCTTGTAAATCTTTTCTTAACCCTTCCAAGTTTCACAACATCCTCCTCCAGAATTGCACACAATATTCCAAACGTGGCCTAACTAATATCCTGCATAGCCGCAACATGACCTCCCAACTCCTATACTCGATGGTCTGTCTATGGTACAAGCAGTTGTGACATGGTCAGTTTGATTATTGTTTATTGAGTATGTGATAACCAGTGATGAATTCAATGCTTCATCTCAGTTTTAATTGTATTTTATGATTCCCAGAATGATAATCATCAGCGTACACCATGTGAAATGTCAGAGTATGTGTGGGAAGGGATAAGGATGAGGTTTGAGTCAAATTGATTGTGTGCTTTTTCAGAGAATTATATCATGTTCTAGTCTACTCTGAGAAACCAGAACCTCAAAGGGCTGATGCTTCTGTTAGGAAAACAGAAAATTGATAATCTGGTTGTGTGGGCAATGAAATCCCTTGGCAGACATTTCACGTCAAAGTGAGAAGATCAAAGATGATAGTTGTTATTGTCTCAGTTGACGTGGGCAGGGAAACAACTGAAAAATGATGTGTGTCTGCTGGCAAGATCAGCAATGGACATTAGACTCTGGAGACTCTGTAACTGATCAATTTTACTCACCACAGTATCTAATCAAGAAAAAAATGATGGGCCTAAGTTTCCTGGTGGAGGCATATTAGTGTGCAATGGGACCAAAAGTCTACCACCTTTTAATGAGACTTCAGGATTGACAAAATCAACTAAGAATTATGTGGGTGAATCAGATATTGAAAGAGAAATAATGAGAGAAAAGTAAGATTAGAATAATAGAGAAGGATAAAGGCAGCAGTGACAAGCTAATAAATGTAAAATTGTATTTTCTAAATACCCAACAACCATTTACTACCTAAAGGAATATGGCACCTGTTTCAAAATATTTATTTCCTTTGAAAAAGAGTTTGATTAGTAGCTATTAATAATTAAAGGGATAGTTATTTATTACAAGAAAAACTCTTTTAGTATTTAGTAGCAACTCATTATGAAGACGGGCCACTGGATTTGAAACATTACCTCTGATTTCTCTCCACAGATGCTGCCAGGCCTGCTGAGATTTTCCAGCAATTTCTGTTCTTGTTTCAGATCTTCACCATCCGTAGTTCTTTTGGTTTTCTTTCCCCAAAGAGAGAGTCAGTGATTTTTGATATTTTCTAATCAATCTGTTCAGAAATGACATTACCTAGCTCTGGAGAAGGTGGGACTTGAACCCAGACCCCATTACTCAGAGGTAGGGACAGTATCACTGCACCACAATATTCCTTTGCAAAACTGGACAGATGAGAACCAACACTGTCACTGATGGTGATACTGAATAAGCCAGGCCAGATGTTTTTCAAGGTGTGTTGTGGGGAGGTTTGTACAAGGCTTTTCTGGTACACCTGCCAATGGATGATGTGAGTAACATAGGAGGAGGATCTAAGTCAGATATGTATTTCATTGACAAAGTTAATGTCTGGAATTTTCCATCTACATTTTCAAGTGTTGCGGTGAGTGCCATGATACAGGATGATCTCACCACAGTGAGTGGAAAAATCCATCGGATCTGATACCTATCGAATTCTTCAGTGGTCTCCCACTGGAATCTTTGGAACATCATTTCCCTGGGATGATGATATTTCACCTTGATGGAGGTTGCAGCCCAATGAGACGCTGTGAACAGCAGCATTGGTTCAGCACTGGCTCGAATCCAATGAGGGGTATGTTGGGTTCCAAGAGATCGATTGTGATAGGGGACTCTCCAGTCCGAGGCACAGATAGATGTTTTGTGGCCAGCAGAGAAAAATCAGAATGGTGTGTTGCTTCCCTGGTGCCAGGATCAAGGATCTCTCAGAGATGGTGCAGAATGTTCTCAAGGGAGAGAGGGACCAGCAGCAGGTCAT
Source organism: Chiloscyllium punctatum (assembly GCF_047496795.1). Lineage (NCBI taxonomy): Eukaryota > Metazoa > Chordata > Chondrichthyes > Orectolobiformes > Hemiscylliidae > Chiloscyllium > Chiloscyllium punctatum. Next base: position 81,380,095 of record NC_092742.1, read on the forward strand.
TGTACACATTGGAACCAATGACATAAGAAGGCAAAAGGATGAGATTCTGAAGGGAGAACGTAGAGAGTTAGGCAGGAATTTAAAAAGAGGATCCTCAAGAGTAATAATATCTGGATTACTCCCTGTGCTGCGAGCGAGTGAGGGCAGGAATAGAAGGATAGAGCAGATGAATGCATGGCTGAGGAACTGGGGGAAGGATTCACATTTTTGGACCATTGAAATCTCTTCTGAGGTTGAAGTGACCTGTACAAGAAGGATGGATTGCACTTAAATTGGAAGGGGACTAATATACTGGCAGGGAGTTTTGCGAGAGATGCTCAGGAGGATTTAAACTAGTAAGGTGGGGTTGGGGGTGGATACCAGAGGCCTAACTCTCTATGTTCTCCCTTCAGAATCTCATCCTTTTGACTTCCTATGTCATTGGTTCCAATGTGTACAATGACCTGCTGCTGGTCCCTCTCTCTCTTGAGAACATTCTGCACCATCTCTGAGAGATAGTGAGGAAAGAGATTGATCTGAGACTGGTACAGTTGAGAACAGAAGTGAGTCAAACAGTCAGGGCAGGCAGGGACAAAGCAGAGAACAAGGTAGGACTGATAAGTTAAACTGCATTTATTTCAATACCAGAGGCCTAACAGGGAAGGCAGGTAAACTCAGGGCATGGTTAGGAACATGGGACTGGGATATTATAGCAATTATAGAAACATGACTTAAGGATGGACAGGACTAGCAGCTTAATGTTCCAGGATACAAATACAACAGGAAGGATAGAAAGGGAGGCAAGAGAGGAAGGGGTGGGTGGGTTGGCATTTTTGATAAGGGATAACATTACAGCTGTGCTGAGGGAGGATATTCCTGGAAATATATCCAGAGAAGTGACTTGGGTTGAACTGAGAAAAAAGAAAGGGATGATCACCTTATTGGGATTTGATTATAGACTCCCCCAATAGTCAGAGGGAAATTGAGAAACAAACTTGTAAGGAGATCTCAGCTATCTGTAAGAATAATAGGGTGGTTATGGTAGGGAATTTTAACTTTCCAAACATAGACTGGGACTGCCATAGTGTTAAGGGTTTGGGTGGAGAGGAATTTAAGTGTGTACAAGAAAAGTTTCTGATTAAATATGTGGATGTACCTACTAGAGAAGGTGCAAGACTTGACCTACTTTTGGGAAATAACGCAGGGCAGGTGACTGAGGAGTCAGTGGGAGAGCACTTTGGGGCCAGCGACCGTAATTCTATTTGTTTTAAATAGTGATGGAAAAGCATAGACCAGATCTAAAAGTTGAAGTTCTAAATTGGAGGAAGTCTAATTTTGACGGTATTAGGCAAGAACTTTTGAAAGCTGATTGGGGACAGATATTTGGAGGTAATGGGACGGCTGGAAAATGGGTAACCTTCAGAAATGAGATAACGAGAATCCAGAGAAAGTATATTCCTGTCAGGGTGAAAAGAAAAGCTGGTAGGCATAGGGAATGCTGGATGACTAAAGAAATTGAGAGTTTGGTTTTAAAAAAAAAGGAAGCATATGTCAGATATAGACAAGGTAGATCAAATGAATCCTGAGAGTATAAAGGAAGTAGGAGTATATTTAAGAGGGAAATCAGGAAGGCAAAAAGGGGACATGAGATAGCTTTGGCAAATAGAGTTAAGGAGAATCTAAAGGGTTTTTACAAATACATTAAGGACAAAAGGGTAACTAGGGAGCGAATAGGGCCTTTTAACGATCAGCAAGACTGCCTTTCTGTAGAGCCACCGGAGATGGGGGAGATACTAAACGATTATTTTGTATCAGCGTTTACTGTGGAAGAGGACATTGGAAGGTATAGACTGTAAGGAAATAAATGGTGACATCTTGCAAAATGTCCATATTACAGAGGAGGAAGTGCTGGATGTGTTGAAATGGTTAAAGGTGGATAAATCCCAGGACCTGATCAGGTGTACCCGAGAACTCTGTGGGAAGCCAGAGAAGTGATTGCTGGGCCTCTTGCTGAGATATTTGTATCATCGATAGTCTCAGGTGAGGTGCCGGAAGACTGGAGGTTGGCAAACGTGGTGCCACTGTTTAGATTACTTACAGTGTGGAAACAGGCCCTTCGGCCCAACAAGTCCACACCGCCCCGCCGAAGCGCAACCCACCTATACCACTACATTTACCCCTTACCTAACACAACGGGAAATTTAGCAATGGCCAATTCACCTGACCTGCACATCTTTGGACTGTGGGAGGAAACCAGATCACCCGGAGGAAACCCACGCAGACACGGGGAGAATGTGCAAACTCCACACAGTCAGTCGCCTGAGGCGGGAACTGAACCTGGGTCTCTGGCGCTGTGAGGCAGCAGTGCTAACCACTGTGCCACTGTGCCGCCCTAAGAAGGGTGGTAAGGACAAGCCAGGGAACTATAGACCAGTGAGCCTGACGTCGGTGGTGGGCAAGTTGTTGGAGGGAATCCTGAGGGACAGGATGTACATGTATTTGGAAAGGCGGATTAGGGATAGTCAACATGGTTTTGTGCATGAGAAATCTTGTCCACAAACTTGATAGGGTTTTTTGAAGAAGTAAGAAAGAGGATTGATGAGGGCAGAGCAGTAGATGTGATCTATGTGGACTTCAGTAAGGCATTCGATAAGGTTCCCCATGGGATACTGGTTAGCAAGGTTAGATCTCATGGAATACAGGGAGAACTAGCCATTTGGATACAGAACTGGCTCAAAGGTAGAAGACAGAGGGTGGTGGTGGAGGGTTGTTTTTCAAACTGGAGGCCTGTGACCAGTGGAGTGCCACAAGGATCGGTGCTGAGTCCATAACTTGTTGTCATTTACATAAATGATTTGGATGCTAGCATAAGAGGTACAGTTAGTAAGTTTGCAGATGACACCAAAATTGGAGGTGTAGTGGGCAGCGAAGAAGGTTTCCTCAGATTACAATGGGATCTTGAACAGATGGGCTCATGGGCTGAGAAGTGGCAAATGGAGTTTAATTTAGATAAATGTGAGGTGCTGCATTTTGGGAAAGCAGATCTTAGCAGGACTTATACACTTAATGGTAAGGTCCTAGGGAGTGTTGTTGAACAAAGAGACCTTGGAGTGCAGGTTCATAGCTCCTTGAAAGTGGAGTCGCAGGTAGATAGGATAGTGAAGAAGGTGTTTGCTATGCTTTCTTTTATTGGTCAGAATATTGAGTACAGGAGTTGGGAGGTCATGCTGTGGCTGTACAGGACATTGGTTAGGCCACTGTTGGGATATTGTGTGTGATTCTCATCTCCTTCCTATTGGAAAGATCTTGTGAAATTTGAAAGGGTTCAGAAAAGAATGACAAGGATATTGCTAGGGTTGGAGGATTTAAGCTATAAAGAGAGGTTGAATAGGTTAGGCCTGTTTTCCCTGGATCGTTGGAGGCTGAGGGGTGACCTTCTAGGGGTTTATAAAATCATGAGAAGCATGGATAGTAAATATGCAAAGTCTTTTCCCTGGGGTCAGGGAGTTCAGAAATAGAGGATATAGGTTTAGGGTGCAAGGGGAAAGATATAAAAGAGACCTAAGAGGCAACATTTTCACGCAGAGGGTGGTATGTGTATGGAATGAGCTGCCAGAGGAGGTGGTGTTGGCTGGTACAATTATAGCATTTAAAAGACATCTGGATGGGTATATGAATAGGAAGGGTTTAGAGGGATCCGGGCCAGGTGCTGGCAGGTGGGACTAGATTGGTTGGGATATCTGGTCGGCATGGACGGTTTGGACTGAAGGGTCTGTTTCCGTGCTGTACGTTTCTATGACTCTGACTCTAACATCAAAGGTAAAAGCAGTGGGTGAGGAAGGCCACCAGGTTTCAGTGGGACGTGGGGTGGGGGAGAATCATGGAGTTGTAATTCTAGGCAGAGGAGGGTCAGGTGATTTGGAAGGAAAGGCAAGGTGTGACTTTCAGTGGCTGCCCCCTCTGCCCCTGATCATTCCACACTGGGCCATAGCTCCCTCCCTCCCTCTACATCCTGGAAGTCAAGATAGTCAGTTTTATCAATCTGCAGGATTGCTGGGTTAATCATAGAAATAGTGAGAAGAGGTTCTTAAGTGGATACTAATCAAGAACTTTAGGGTCTCAGACATCAATGAGACAGAAGCTTGGACTCATCTAGGACTTAATTCTTATGGTGGTGGGACGACAGCTGGTATGTCCCTCACTCCTAACCTACCCAACCATTTTTTCCTCTTCCAACACCTTCCCTGCCCCTTTCTTGGGAGCAGGTGACTCCCTGAATGTATGAGATGTGGACAGTCATGACAAAGAGGCCAGTTATATATTTCAAAATATGAGCTGATCCCTGGCATGGTGCCATCATCTCGAGGCCATGCCACAAATTTTGCGTCCTATCCATCAATCCCATCTCCCTTCCTGGATACTGAACCTATTTCTTATGCTCCTCCAGACAATCTGCAAACTTTAAGGTTCCTCGTTGACCTGAGCTTCCAACCCCATATTTTGGTCAGCACCAAGACTATCTGTTCTTACCTTGGGAATATTGCCTGCCTTTAACTCATTCCATTTGCTGCTGAAACCATTATCCTTGCCGTTGCTCTCTCCTTATGCAAATGTCTGATTGCTCTCCTCGCTGGCATCCAACCTTCTATCTTTGTCTAAATCTAAATTCAGCTAAAAAAAAATTGCTGATGTCATCACTGGTACCAAGTCCCCTCTGCTATTTGCATATCAATTGAACATTTCAAAGACGTCAACTGATGGGCATGAGCTGGGGATTCACTTGTGCCCCTATTAATAGGAACAGATGGTCGCTGTGTGGATTCAATTTAATGATGCACATTTATCATGTATGTTTCTATAAATAAAAGCTTCCTATTATGTAGAGTCGAAGTTCCAATTGTCTCACTTCTTGGATGGTGATTTTAAAGTTTATCATTCACTCACCACGTTTTGAACTCATTGCCCTACATTGAGTCCAGGTCCAGAACATCTCAAATTTAAAATCTTATCTCAGTGTTCTGTAGGGGAAACAACCCTTTAGTGGTGATGTCACTGGACTCGTAATCCTGAGACCCAGGTTAATGTTCTGAGAACATGTTCAAATTCCATGGTGGAAATTAAAATCAGTTCATAAATTTGGAATATAAAATAACCTTGACAAGAGTCATCCAAACCCATCTGTAAATCCGTTTAGAAATGAAATCAGCCACCCTGGCTTACCTGTGACTCCAGAGCCCTAGCAATAAAAATCACGCAACATCAGATAATAGCTACTTGATGAAGGAACAGCGCTCTGAAAGCTTGTACTTCCAAATAAACCTGTTGGACAAGAACCTGGTGTTGTGTGATTTCTAACTTTGTCCACCCCAGTCCAATACTGGCACCTCCACATCATGGCTGTCAAAAATGGCTGTGCAATGCTGCAAGGGGAGGTGGTAGAAACAGATAGGATAAAAAAAAAAGTAAGACGCATTAAGATTCCCTGTGAATAGAGGGAAACAGACCGAGTGCAGGCGGAGGGGATTAATTTAAAATGGCACCATGGTCAGCACAGACATGGTGGGCTGAAGGACTAATCCTTTACTGTAGTGATTTATGTTCTAAGACACTCAGTACAAAGGGAATTAGGGATCGGCAAAACATGCTTACCTGGCTATCAACCCTCACAGACCGTCAAAGAAGTTCTTTTTTTAAAATCCCTCCATAGCTGCTGCCATGTCTTTCAGCCTGACAGCCCCTCAAGTTCTCCATGTTCTTCTAATTCTGGCCTCTTGGGCATCCTTCACATCCATGACATCACCAGCTCTCTTCTCTCCTCCTTTGAAATGCTTGTGATCACCTGTTTTTGCTCTCTACTGTAACATCTGTTTAAGTGGAACAGTGTCAAATTGTTTGAGAATGTTCAGACCAAGTACCTGAGACAGTGTCCCAGTAAAAGATGCAATGTAAGTGCAAGTTGTACCGATTTGTCTGATAAATTGCAGCACTTTGAATTAGTTACTAATAGATTTGTACTGTTTACCCACATCTCTCTCATGTTTGCTGCTTTTGATTTCCAACATTTGGCAAGATTTGTATTGTATTAGTACATTTGTTATTTACTCGTCTATACTGCCACTTTGATTCACAACTTTTTAAAATTCACTCGTGTGATAGGTGTCACTGGCTAGGTCAGCATTTATTGCCAATTCTTAAGGACAATTAAGAGGAAACCACATTGCTATGAAAATGGAGTCAAATATAGGCCAGATAGGCAAGGATGACAGATTTTGTTCACTTAAGGACATTAGTGAACGAGATGGGGTTTTGTAACAATTGACAGTGATCCTATGCTCACCATTAAGCTAGCTTTTTATTCAATTCAAATTTGACTATCAGCCATGTTGAGATTCAAAACCATGACCCCAGAAAATTTGGAGAAAGTGAGGAAGACTATACCCCAGAACGTTAGCCTGGGGTTCGAGATTACCTATCACATTTCCAATGCCTCTCCCCCAAGTCCCTCCTCCCTACCTTTTATCTTCGCCTGCTGGACACACTTTCCTCATTCCTGAAGAAGGGCTTATGCCCGAAATGTCAATTCTCCTGTTCCTTGGATGCTGCCTGACCTGCTGAGCTTTTCCAGCAACACATTTTCAGTTCGAGATTACTAGTCTAGTGACATAACCAATACATTATAGTCTCTCCCATAAATGTATAAAATTGTGGCATAAACTGATCAATGAATTTTACATGAATGAGTGTCCAAATTGATCTGTGACTTCTCCCTTTGACAACAAACCTCTTCCCAGTTTGGTACTGCCTCACCAGCATAGAGTAATGATTTGAAGGTCTAGTTTGGAGAGAAATACAGGCCTGTATTCCGTACACTCACTGTTGGTACAGGTGACATCAGGGCTAATTGGCTCCTTACCTCCAGCAGTGACAGAGCCTACCGAACCTAGCTTCAGTGCCATTAGATACCAAAGTGCTGACCGGCAAGCTTCACATCCTATCAGGATCGTTGCCATTGAAATCCCGCACTGCCTGAGGTGGTCAACCAATCAGAAGCCAGCAGTGTTACTAAGCTTTGCAACATTGGTGGAGGTCCAGGCTGTGCAGCCAATAAGGAATTGCACTAGTGAGCCACTCGGTGTCTTTTTATAGGTGTCCATGTGCTGGGGGGTTGCAAGGTCAGGCTGCCATTCCTGTTCCCAATTGTGCCAAACTGGAACAAAATGGAGGGGCCCCCTCCCCCTTACACCCAGCAGGTAGATCATTGCTTTTGTCTGCTGGGATGGTAGATATTAAGCTGGTGGCGGGCTTAGGGCCTCACCTTGAGGCCTTGAAGTAGTTGTTAATTGTTAATGAAAAGTCCTGAATTGATGGTGGATCAAAAAGTTATTCCACGGGCTGTCTTGCTCAGAATTTATTTGCCAAATTGGTAAGAAGGAGGCGAGTACCTCTCAGGGGCTGATTCATCCAATTATTGGCCCTTATCCATACTGGCAGGGGGCAAATTAACCCAGGGTTGCGGGCCTACATCTTAGCCCAATGATGTTGCAGTTTGACAAGTACCACCAGTGAGCCTTATAGTTCTCTTCTAAACTTGTGCCTTCACAATATCACATCTGCCTTTTCTATACCTGAATGAATCAGAACAGAAAAAAGTTGTTTAAAAAGGCAGAAGAAATTAGGGGCAGATGAGGCGCAGAGTTCTTGGTTGGTGGGTAGCAATTGGTAGGATTTGAACTGTGCTGCAAGTTATTCATTTCAAAGCTGCAAAGCACCACTTTAAGAAACATGTCATCTCAAGAAATCCTGTTCACAGTCAGCATGTATGTTGGATCTGACAAATAAGTAACAACATATAAAGTGAGTATAGAGCAGTGAACTGGAATTTTATGTGTGGGGCAGTGGATTCAATCTGGCATTGTTGAAATTGAATCTGAAAAGGGAGATCAATACTTCATCCTGGCTTTTTATGTGGAGAACAGAGTGTGACTAAATCCAGGGATGAAAGGCTTTGAGCTTTTATGTGTGGCTGCCTCAGTCATTTTAATCGTGAATCAAATTCAAAGATTAAAGCTGCACCAGCCAAATAAATAGGCCCAGATTTGATCAAATATCTGAGTGAATTGATCTTGACTGAGGTGGCAGTGGTAATTTGGTAATTTATTCCAATGTTTCTGGGAGGAGAGAAAGAAAATGAGCAAGAGTTCCTTCTCTTGATCACTCTGCAGCAACCACTACTGAGGAGACATTGAGGGCACATTGGTTAGGATTTGCCTCTCCTGGGGTAAACTGTGCCAGCTTCAGTAACCTAGGCTCATATACGGGCAATTCTGAGGCAGGGTCACTGGACCTGAAATGCTAACTCTGATTTCTTTCCACAGATGCTGCCAGACCTGCTGAGATTTTCCAGCAATTTCTGTTTTTGTTTCTGAATTCCAGAATCTCCAGTTCTTTCCGTTTTTACTTGGTCGTTTGTTTGATTTATTGGAGTCACATTTACCTAAGTACAGTGAAAAGCTTTGTTTTGCGAGCACTACAGGCAAATCATAGCGAACAAGGACACACAGATCATAGGGCGCTAAGAAAGAGCGAGACATACAAGGTTACGGTTGCACAGGAGGTGCACAGAGCAAGATACTTAGAAATTAGGTTTAAAAGTGTGAAACGGTTATTAGAAATGTGAGAATAAAATATGCTGTAGAGAGCTTACAGAGTCACTCGGTGTCAGTGCTATCTTTAATCTTCCTGTCGGATCATACAGTCACTGTCTTCGAGGCTAAAAAGAGTAGACAGGGTTAAAGAAGAGCAAAAGCTGAGCCAATTTTGCTATTCATTTGACACTCAGGGTTTACGTACATTCCAAAGTGATGTTGCACAGGTACATAAAGAAAAATAAGTCATGGCCGAACCCCTTGATTTTTAAGTTGAGGTGCAACACTGAGGCTGTTGTTACGGATAGGTTGTTAGTGTGTTGTACAACCAACATCTCCCTTTGTCTTCACCATGAATCCAGAAGCAGACAGTCGGTGAGGACATGTCCTCTTTACTCCCTCTGTGTGAGGACCTTAATTTTGGAATCATTGCAACAACACTGTTAAATGAGAAGAAGAGTTTTGATTACAGTCTTCGATGTAAATGAATACAGCTCAGCACAGGTACATTTGCAAACATGGAAGGAGAGATCAAATCAAAAAGATAAAGATATTATTCAACTGCCAACAACTTAAATAGAAGAATAACCAAGTGGATTCAGTTGGCCATTGACCTTGCTTTTAAGACAGGGTCTAAACATTCAACAACTAGAATTAGCACACTGCAGTTCTTTTGTGGGAGCGTTTGATTGGGGTAGCCTGCAGTTGAGAAGTTGTTGGCAGTTTTTTTCTCTTTAAAAAAAATTACTTGAAGGTGGTCTTTGGATTTTTGTTTTGCTGCAATTGAACTTCTGTGTCACTGTTTTTGCTGAACAAAAGTTGACTACTTACAGAGAGCAGAATACAACATTTAAAAGGCATCTGGATGGGTACATGAACAGGAAGGGTTTAAGGATTTTTAAAATTTATTCATTAGTGGGATGTGGGTGTCGCTGGCTGAGCCCAGCATTTATTGCCTGTCCCTAGTTGCCCTTGAGAAGGTGGTGCTGAGCTGCCTCCTTTAACTGCCGTTGTCCCACAATACCCTTCAGGAGGGAATTATGTCAGGCTGTTGTTTGACAGCTAACCCAAGTTTGGCCAAGATTAGACTTTATAATTTGGAAATGAACTCCATGCTGCTTTCTGGTTTTGAACATTCTGTTTCATTTGTGCACATGCAATACTTGTATCCACTGATTGGATGCAGAAATGCAGACGTCGACTAACCATCCAGACAATGAGACTAACAAGTTTAGAAAATGAAATAACTTGCAATTAGATGTTACTGTACTCTGAACATCCCAAAACTCTCTTGCAACCAATGAAATAGCTTTCTGAAGTGTCATCGGAATGGTAACACAACTCCAAACCCCATTACTGATTAAATTCTTCTGCCACATTAGAGGATTTGCCAAACCTCAAAAAGGAATTCCAAAAGGTCCTTTCAGCTTTGTCCCGTTCCAGCATTAGTTTCACAAACTATTCCTTGACATTATGCCCATTGGATTGCTATACTTTGATCTTCATTTTGTTCACCTATTTCAGCCTAGTTTGTCTTGAAACTCATTAACATTTGGTATAAAGTAGGTGTAACTCGCAAAGTAAAAACCAAAAGATCTGAGATGTTGGAAATCCGAAACAGAAATTCCTGGAAAGTGTCAGCACGTCTGGCAGCCTCTGTGGATTGTAACTTGCAGTTCTATTGTGTTGGAGGTTTCCTTGGAGTTCCCTATGTTTCTGCGGCATGTTAGTATTCCAGTTCCGTCAGTAGTTTACATGAGATGATGACTGTATGGCTGCTTTAGGCTTCTGAGAAGCTTCTGGAAGATTATTATGTGCAGTCACAAGATTATGGCAACCATGTTTGTTGGGCTGTTTAATTTGCTTTTAAAACCATCAGTAAATACATATACAGATATGAATTGACATTGTTTTGAAGAAAATCATTAGTGACATGATGTAGCAAGCTGTATGACCTTAGCTTGGAGTGCACTTCATTGTCTGTTGCTCAGCATTTCTTCAGTCACTTTAATCAGCATTAACAGGCATTTAGAAATCCATGATTGATTTTGGCACAACATATAATTTGAATATTAAGAAAGATTTCAAAAAATGATGTTGGGAGATTTCAGGAGCTCAAGACTTAAGTGAACATACGTTTTGTAATGTATCGTTTACAATGTCATTAATTTCAGCAGAAAGGTGTAACTTTGGTACTCAGTTATAAACTGAAGAAATACTTCAGTGTTTTACAGACACACTGGGTGACAAGTTGTGTTGATGGTTAACTTATCAAAACTGGGTTGGCAAAGTGTTCTCATGTGTTCCAAAATGAAATGAAAAGGGGGAGGTAAAGGAGTCCATTAGAATTCCCAATCTTGGTTAAACTTTAACTCGCTTGTTAACAAAATTGCAAAAATAAATGACTTGGGTCACCTTGGTGCTTTTGGCCTGTTCATCAGACCATGCTTCAGTCTTTCAATTATGTAGTTCCCTGGTTGTGTTATTATCAATGTGCATAGATTATCCTTGGTCATATTGATCTAGTTGTAATCATGATACTAGTAGTCTACAGAATGCTTAAAATATAATGCTTATCTATTGGATAAGAAACATTGTAAGAAATAACACAGCAAAGGATTTGTAAATTAAGCATTCTAAACTCACTTGTGAATAATAATGAAGGTTTCTCTAGAAACCAAGTTGCTTGAAACATGTTTATTTAATTGTGTTTCCTTTGCTTATTTTGTAAATCAAAAAATAAACACTAAATGCCAATCTGTCCTTTGTTCCCATTGAGATGTTACTTGTCATAACTATGATAATGACAATAAGCACACAGAAAATGTGTTCATTCAGGTCTGAAAGAGCATGAGACTAGCAGCTGTAACATCTCAATCACAAATATCATGTCTGTTGTGGTGTTGGTCTTGACAATTACTATGTTTGACTGTAGGCTACTCAGATATGGCTGTTGATTAGGGTGGGAAAGAGACAACTCAATGCAATAAACTTTGGTGATCCTTACGAGATCAATTTATCTTCTAAACCAGGGTTGTTAACAAAACAGGCAACGATGCTGAGTGAACATCCAGTCTGCTTGTAAATAATGCAAGGAGCCATGTTACTGCTGTTCTACTTGCAATATAAGAAATGAAAAAATAGAAAAGCAAAAGGAGATGGTGGAACTGGACTTGTCAGCCCTGTGCCTAGATTGACCCTTGGTCTGACAATGACTCCAATTTAAATTTATCCAACTTCTGTTCAAATTGCTCCATTATCTTTCATTTCCTGTTCTCTGTAAGCTCAGCCCACCTTACAGTCTCCTAAGATCCCTGCATTCCATCAGTTCTAGACTCTTGATTATCCTTTTTTAAATCTTTGGTGTCTGTGCTTTCATCTGTTTCTGTCCCAAGTTCTGGAATTCTCTATCTGAATGTTCATAGCCCCTCCCCCTCTCCCTCCAGCTTTAAATCAAGCCTTAAAACGTACCTCTTGGAAAAAGCTTTTGGTCACCTGTCCTAATATCTCCCCATGTCTGATAATGTTCTTGGGATGTTTTACATGTTGGGATATTAATTCACTGTTGTTGAATAAAACGTTTAAAAATGTGGAATGATAGGAGCCCATATCTGCAGTTTGCAACTCAATGCTGGATCAGCTTTGACTTATGTAATGGTTCCTGGAATAAAACAGGCTTTTCAGTGATTCAGATAATTAGTTGTTCTTTGTTCCTTCTTGTGTTGTGACAGTCCTTTATGTCCCCGATGGATACAGACTACTTCACAGCAACCTTATACTATAGTGTTATTGGTGTGATGTTCAGGCGATGTGAGGAATATCCTGGGGAATTTGGCTTTGAAATATTGTTCATTCTATTTCAAATTGAGATTGTTTTTGAAATTGATGTCAGATATTTGGAAATTTATAACTAAAAAAGCTCATAAACATACACACCTTATATGCTACAGCACCCCAAATTTGGCTCTCAAGAATATTTATAATGTTTCCTTGCAACAATCTTAATTGGCTAAAATTTGAAAATAACTTCCAAAACCTGTCCATCACCTGCACGGCACAAAGCTGGATAGCTGGTTTGTGTTGCTGAGTGATGTCAACAGCGTGGGTTCAATTCCCACATTGGCTGATATTACCATAAAGGTCCTGCCTTCTCAACCTTACCCCTCTCCTGAGGTGTGATGATCCTCAGGTTAGACTCGTCATCAGTCTTCTCTCTCTAATGAGTGCCCTGTGACTATGGCAATGTTACATTTACAAGGCAGGAGTGTAGTGGAATACTTCTCACTTGCCTGGAAGAATGCAGCTCTTGCAATACTCAAGAAGCCTTGCATCACCCAGGATGATGCAGCCTCCTAAATGAGCATCATATCCATCACCTTCAGCATTCTCTACTACGAATGCTCAGTGACAGTGTGTACCTTCTATAAAATGCATAAAAATTCACCAGAGTTTATTAGACAGCATCTTCCAAATGCATGACCATTTTCTCCTAGAAGGGCAAGGGCAGCAGGTGTATAGGGACACCACCAACTGCAGGTTTCTTTCCAAGGCACTCCCCATTCTGATTTGGAAATGTATCCTATAGTGCCATTGAGTCAAAATCCTGGAACCCCCATCCTTATCAGCACTGTGCGGGTAGCTACATCAAATGGATAACATCAGTTCAAGCAAGTTTCTCACTGACATCTCTTCCAGGGCAATTATGGATAGATAATAAATAGGTGGTCCAGCCAGCAAAGTTCCAGGCCTCTGAATGAATGGGAGAAAGTACAGAAAAATGTCTTACATTATTACAGAGACTATTAGGAACACACTCAGTTCAAGTCTGTCTCCTACAAACTCTTGCTTTACTCTGACCAAGTTCCTGTGATATCTTCACAATGACTGGTGCTTACAGCACTCTATCAGGGCGTATCATGTTTATTATCTTTTGTACTCGTATACAGCAAGAATGATCATGAAACAGATTAATTTACGTAAAATCCTTCTGATTCACATATTGTTTAGAGAAAAAAATTTGCTGAGCTTGCCTGTTCTGGCCTCCAGCCAACTCTAGACCCATGGTAATGTGCCTGAATCTTCACGGCCCTCAAAGAACAATTAGCAATAGGCAACACATTGCCAGTGACACCTGCATCCTATGAAAAGAATAATAAAAACTTCTGCCTGATTTTGAATGGGGAAATTCACATTTTGAATGTGTAATGTCCAGAAAATCAAACTGGAAAGCAAAAGACTTTGTTTTTATTTTTTATACTACAGTGATAAGCAGAAGAATGAAAACTTTTTACCTCTTTGAATAAATATCCAGAGACTGCAAAGTCATCATTAATATTCAGGCCCTACTCCTCCATCTATCTGTTACTGTATTCTACATAAGTGAACTCCTGACCCTTGTGTCTATCATGCAGTTACAAATCCGACCAGAATTGATGAAATGCAGCCTCTGGAACATGCTGTGGATTCTGCTGAATTTGCATATGCACTGTTCCTCTGTGGCCCTTTGCAGACCTTCCCAAGGCTGCACTGATCGTCAAAGACTTTGGCCAGCCACGGTTCTTCACCGACCACCACAATTCTAACCTCAACTCATCCTCATCCCACCATCTCCCAGCTACAGATATTTTTCCAGCTCAGAGATTTCCATTCATAAAAAATCACCATCATAGTCCTTTTTTGAAAACGTACCATTCAGTTCACACAGTCTGTCCTGGCTTTTATCATCTATGTAACCTGCAGGTCTAATTTCAACAGCCTGCTTTCCTTCAGCTTCTCATTATTTTTAAACATAGGCTTTCATTATTAATGCTAGTCATATATTTTTTTCTTTACTAGAGCCACTACTTATTCCTATTAGCTGTATTTCCTGAATCAGAGATCCCCATAGTTTTATGGGTAACTGACTCTTCCAGGAGATCCATTTTCCTCAGTCATTGGTCACTTTTGGTGTATTTTTCACACTAATTCTGGCACCATTTTACTACCCCACATTCCCCTTCCCTGTCATTCTTCTCTTGCCTTCACACTCTTTGCTGCTCCTTTTTAAATCTAATCCACATTGTCCCTTCCCTACTTTCCCCTATGTGCTGATGTACTGAATTTGTTTTTGTTCAATTCAGGAGATTTCAGTGTTTGACTTTGATGAGATCTTTGATTTGGCAACGTCTGTGCAATGTCTGCTCACCGTTGCTTCATCTGTTGTTGGAGTTATGATCAAAGACATAACTTCAGGCCCTACTCCTGATTGAATGGGGCCCCTCTACACAGTCCCCATTTTGTGTTTTGATGGGGACAGGGTGGCAGAATTGGGCAATGTTGGGTTGTTGTGCCAAAGATTGGCCAGTGAGCTCAAGTGCACATTCTGGCAGTGACCACTGGATAGTGACCAGGAAGGACCTTGGATGATTATTTTCCCCAGTCCTTGCCAGCTAATTTTGGGGCTGCTGAGGCTATGTGTAGTTTCTCTGCTATTCCTCTGACAAAAGTGGTGCGGACCAAATCCAACCTTCAATCTTCTGATTTGCATTGATCAGTTTCTTGGAACTGAGCACGAAAGGCAGAATACTCTGATCTACTGCAATCATGTTAATTTCAATATTTACTTGGAATAATTCCAGTTATATTGTTCATCTTTCCACAGTTCTTAATCTTCAAGTTACATAAAAAAATTAGATCTGCAGTCCACAAAGAATTCAGTGCAACTCTCAATAAATTATAGGATTTTCCGTAAATATTTTTATTGGATATGGTTATGTTCATGACTCAATCTTATAGGTTTTTCTGATTTGTTGTAGTCGATGTTATTTAACTGCTATTTGTAAAAATTGGAAAGCTCTTTTTAAAATACTTTTCTGGAACTAAACACCAGGGATTATTTCCTCACTTGCAAGGAATTGACATTTATGTGCAATATGAGGCAATGTAATGTCAGCAAGGTTTGAACAGACCTCTGCTGTACCATAAAAATCTCACTTTCATTTACCCCTAGTGTCTCCATGAGATTGCCTGATCACAGGATGCGATCCAGAATCCAGGCTTATTAAAAGGAGTAATTAAACAGCAGCAGTTCAGCATTGCCAATGGCCTTTGTTCCAATATTTAATTTTCAACTCCTTCATAGAGAAACAAAAGACCCCACTCGATCCCAAAGCAAAACTTGTAGCAAGCTTGAGGATCTGTTCTGGACATGCACTTCTCCATCAATGGAATAGGAATTTCTGAGCAGCCAAAAATCTCTCCACTCAGTAAGGAGCTGACTTTCAGACCGTTTCCCCACAATTCAGGACCATTAGAATGGGATCCTCAGACAAAATTGTCATTTACAGTAAGTTTCATAGAATGCAGAATCTGTCTTCAAATATCTTTTGCATTTTCAGAACAAGTGAATTGAACACATTCTAAATAGATAAAGTTACAATGAAGCCATTTGTATGGCAAGGATGATTAAATTCACATTTTTTGAATGGCAAAATTTTCCTACCCATGTTACCCTATTTAAAATAAATGAGTTCAAATAATTGTAATCATAAAATGTAAATTTCGGTCTATTTGCAGCAAACTCAAATCAATTCAGTTCCATGGATTAATACATAATTTATTTGGTACACAACCTTTGGCTTGAGATTGGGGCAGCATGGTGGCTCAGTGGTTAGCACTATTGCCTTACAGCGCCAGGGACCTGGGTTTGACTCCAACCTTGGGCAACTGTCTGTGTGGAGTTTTTACATCCTCCCTGTGTCTGCATGGAATTTCTTTTCCGGTGCTCCGGTTTCCTCTCCCAATCCAAAGGTGTGCACGTTTAGGTGAATTGGCCATGCTAAATTGCCCATAGTATTCAGCGATGTGTAGGTTAGGTGCATTAGTCAGGGGTAAATGTAGGATAATAGGGAATGGGACTGGGTGGGTTACTGTTCGGAGGGTCAGTATGGACTTGTTGGGCCGAAGGGCCAGTTTCCACACTCTAGGGATTCAATAATTCTAATATTTTGTAATTAATTCATTTTTAAGTTCTTCGTTGTGAAGAATTGAAGATTGTAAGAAACAATGAGCAGAATTTTGGTTGCATTTATAACAGATTAATAATTGATAAATCAGTCGAGCCATGTAGAAGCTTTTGGTTCAGAGAAGTGCCTTGGTGATACAGGAACAAGCTCCTTATGGATACAAGCTCCCATTCTGCTACTATATTTGTAGCATCACCTCCCAAATGATTACTCATTAACACAATGTTCAAGAATGGACATTTCTGATCCGAGGCACCTCCCACACTGAAATTAATTGAAGGTTAGGTTGAAGATTGTGCTGAGCCCCATGTTTTGGACGGAGATTGTGTGTGTGTGTGTGTGTGTGTATGTATATAGGAGTAGTCATTCAGCAGGTCAAGTCTGCCATGCAGTATAACCAGGGCTGCTCATCCACAAATGCCTACATCCCCATTACCCCTTTTCGTAATTGATCATCAAAAATCTGTCACACTCTACTTCAAACATACTCAAAGACTGAGCTTCCACTGAGCTCCCTGGGGCAGAGAATTCCAAAAATTCACGATCCTCTGAATAAAGAAATTTCTCCTCGTTTCATTCCTAAGTGGGTTCATTCTTGTTTTGAAATTGTGTTCCATGGCTCTGGGCTGGCTCCTGAACCAGGGACTCCAAAACCTGACCTGCATCTACTCTTTGAGTATTTTGTCGGGTTCAGTGAGATCACCCCTCATTCTTCAAACATCTGGAGTCTAGTCCCACCAGCTGGGGCCACATGAAGACACTGAGACATGCATTTATTAATGTATGAGGAGAAAGTTAGCTGTGGTGGAATGGAGCAAATGGAATGAATGTTGGTTAGGTAGATTAGATTACTTTACAATGTGGAAACAGGCCCTTCGGCCCAACAAGTCCACACCGTCCCGCCGAAGCGCAACCCACCCATACCCCTACATCTACCCTTACCTAACACTACGGGCAATTTAGCATGGCCAATTCACCTGACCTGCACAAAAGACCCCACTCAATCCCAAAGCAAAACTTGTAGCAAGCTTGAGGATCTGTTCTGGACATGCACTTCTCCGGAGCACCCGGAGGAAACCCACACAGACACAGGGAGAATGTGCAAACTCCACACAGAGAGTTGCCTGAGGCGGGAATTGAACCCGGATCTCTGGCGCTGTGAGGCAGCAGTGCTAACCACTGTGCCACCGTGCCGCCCACTGGTGGCAGTATCTAAAGAAGTCTTGCTTAGATTTTAAAAAATACAAATCTTTAAAGGAAAACACGAAGATTGAAAGCCACGGCTAACAAGGGATTTAAAGATTGTATTACATGAAAGGAGAAAGCTTAGAAAATTGCAAATAAACAATTTCAGTCCAAGGATTGGCAGAATTTTAAAATTCAGGAAAAAAGCAAAAAAAAAATGAATTTTTAAAAAATAAAGTAGAATATGAAAAAAAGCAATAAACCTAAAACAGATGATAAATACTTCTATATATATGTGAAAAGAAAAAGATTAGGATAGACAACTGTTGATCCATTACAGGCAGAGGCATGAGAAATTATAGTAGGGAAATAAAGAAATGGTAGAGAAGCAAAATAGGCATTTTGTGCCTGTCTTCACAGATTGTGATGCAATGAAATAATTATGTCTCAAGAGTCTTGTGACCAATGTGGATTTGAAAGAAATTAGTTTTTGTAAAAATGTAATGGAAAAATTAATAGGACTGAAAGTTGACATATCCCCTGGGGCTGAGTGTTGAATGAGGTGGTCATAGAGATAGAGATGCATTGGTAATCATCTTCTAAATTGTATTAATTCTGCAATGATTGAAAGATTACAAATGTAACCCTACTGCTTAAGAAAAGAAGGAGACAGAAAATGGGGAACTATAGATCTCAAATTGATGTCAGAGTTAGGGAAAATACTTGCAACTATTATAAAGGATGTGATCACTGGATATTTCAAAACTAATTGTCTGATTGGGCATAGTCAGTGTGAATTTATGAAGGGACATGACAACTGAGTCAGTCGACAAGAGAATGGCTGTGGGAATATATTGTGGTCAAGTAAAAAGTTATCCACATTGATTGGAACAGATTACTGATAAATAATTGGAAAGTTTTGATATTCAAGGGGTTTAGATGTTCATGTTCGTAAGTGTGAGCATGAAAATGCAGTACGTAACTCAAACTCACATGGTTTGCTAGATTTTATTTGAGAGGATTTTATGTGAGAGGATTTGAGTACAGGAGCCAAGAAACCTTGCTCCAATTGTAGAGAACATTGGTGAGACCACATCTGGATTGTTGTGTGCAGTGCTAGTCCCTTTTGCTGAGGAAGGATTATTCTTGCTGTTGAGGAGTGCAGAGGAGGTTCACCAGACTGTTGCCTGGGACGGGAGGACTGCCTCTGAGGAGAGAATGAGGAGACCCTGGCCAGTATTCTCCAGAGTTCAGCAAGCTCCCAGAAATTTACAACATTCTTAAAGGATTAAACAGAGTAGATGCCAAAAGGATGTTTATTCTGGCTGTGGGCCTAGATCTAGGGACACAGCCTTAAATTAAAAGGCAAACCATTTATGACTGTAACAAGGAGAAACATCTTCACTCAGTCACTAGTGCATCTTTGGAATTCTCTACCCAAGATAGAATTCTAGTTGGTAGCAAAATTAATGGATATGAGGCTAGTGGAGGAAGTTAGTGTTGAGGTAGATGATCAGCCATGATCCAGAATCACAGACAAAGCTTGAAGAGTAGGATGATCTACCCCTGTTTTTATGTTCTTACATTTTGCTACTTAACATTTTTAAAAAATTATTAATTTGTGGAATGTGAGCGATGCTGGTTGACCTGCATTTTATTGGCTATGAGATAGATGGGTTTTTGGTGTCTCAGGAAATCAAGAGATATGGTGGGCAGATGGGAAAGTGTAGTTGAGGAAGAAGATCAGCCATGATCTTATTGAATCTGGTTGGTCGTATTATCTACTCTTACCCCTCTTTATGTTCTTTGCTATTTAAATTCATATTGGATCTAACCTAGTGTGGTCCAATTTGATCCATATGGCGAGCATAAACTGCATTCAGTAAGGTTTTTTGGATTCTGGAAATATCTTCAATCAATACAGCTAACATTCGAGGAATTTTTTTGTTAAAAAAGGAAAATGATTGAAATCAATGATCTCAACAATTTCTTGTAGAAATTAGAGCTGAGCTGACAATTTACTCAATTTATTTTCTGGTCAATGACCCTTCATCAGAAGTGAGGAGAGAAAAATATTAGGATTTGGGAGTAGGAGGGGGTCAATTAATCTGAAGATTTCCACAGAAATAGAGGTAAAAAATTGAAGAAAAGGATGGGAAAAGTCCACAAAAGACCAGCTGAAGGTGAGAGAATGGGGTGGAAATTCAAAATGGAGTTGATTGTATTTTCCAACTCCATTTGTTTCTCATTTCTGATATTTTTTGTTTTAGTTTTCATTTGAATGGCTGCTATCCTGTAATCCATGATTTACTAAATATATTTTTTTGTTTATTTTACCCATTACCATTTGCTTGGATTTTGGACCATGAAAACATTTGTCACTTAAACTATCCTGTTCTGAATCATCTCTCCTATGTTCAGACAAAGGATTGTTGAACGAGAATGTTCACTGAGCTTCCTACTTCACAGATGATGCCTGACCTGTTTAGTATTTTCAGTGTTCTCTGTTTTTAATGTCAGGTTTTCAGCATCAGCAGTATCTTATGAGTGCTATCAGAACATTTGAAGGAGTCTGAATGCATTTGTATTTTGTGTAGCCAACAGAAAGAAAAATTTGTATTTTTACAGTGGCACGGTGGCTCAGTGGTCAGCACTGCTGCTTCACAGCGCCAGAGACCCGGGTTCAATTCCCAACTCGGACAACTGTCCGTGTGAAGTTTGCACATTCTCCCTGTGTCTGCGTGGGTTTCGTCCGAGTGCTCCGGTTTCCTCCCACAGTCCAAAAATGTGCTGGTGAGGTGAATTAGCCATGCTAAATTGCCCGTAGTGTTAGATGAAGGGGTAAATGTAGGGGAAATGGGTCTGGGTGGGTTACTCTTCGGAGGGTCGGTGTAGACTTGTTGGGCCGAAGGGCCTGTTTCTACACTGTAAGTAATCTAATCTAATCTAACATCAGATGATGTCCCAAGGTATTTTGGCATTGCACCAAGGAAGGAGATAGTAGGAGGGCAGGGCCTTAAAATATGCTCAAAGAGGTGGATTCTAAGGAGGGTTTGAGAGAGAGAGAGAGAGAGAGAGATGCGGTGAAGTTTTGAAATTCAAAAGCTTATGACTGTTGTGATATTACCTGTCTCTATGGCTAAGCAAACGTGTACCTTTAAGAGAGTTGTGATGACATCATGCCATGTGTTGTTATTGTCTGAAAGAATCTGCCCCATTTGAATAGCCCTTGCTGTAAATGGTAACCCATCAGGAAAGTCGGTTGGTCAACCAGCTTGAGCCCAAAACTGTACGAACGCCTATGATAGTATTATTATACATTTTAGTTGCTCTATGAATAAATTTTCTGAGACTTACTCTGAGCAAGACAATGCAAAGATTGAGATGACATCAGGCATGTCCTCAAGTGCTGCAGTGAAGGCAATAGAAATATACACCGTACAGCATTAGTAGAATTCCTGCAGAGTTGTAGGGGTGAAACAGGAGACATAAAGAGGTGTTCGCAGACGGGGCTTGAACATAAGATGAAAACTTTAAAATAAAGTCATTGGCCAAATGCCAATGTAGATCAGGCAACATCACATTTTGGCTTGGGTATAGTATGGTTTAAGACATGGGCAGCAGAATTTTGCATGAAGTGAAGTAAATAGAGTAATGGGATGTCAGCCAGAAGAATATTAGGATGTTCGGAGGCAAGTAAATTTTGATGAGGGTTACAGTGCAGAAAAACTGAAGCACTGGCAGAGACAAAGGTGGCTTTGGTGATAGCTGAGGAAATGGGACTGGCAGCACATCACAGTGTGAACAAGGTCATCATGATTGCGAGCAGACCTGGTCAACATACAACCAGGTCAACATACAACCAGGGCCAGAGGTGGTAGTGGATTCAATGTGGCAGGGCTAAAACATTTAGACCTCCCAGTCTTTAATTGGAGGACATTGTGGATCATAAGAACTGTCTGTGACTGAGGCAGTGGAGAATCCTGGTCAATTCCGGGCATTAAGCTTGATATTAAGGTATTAGAGCAGGTTTAGGAAACTCTATTAGAAAGACAGCATCAAAGGTATTTTTTGTTGACTAAGGATACTAAGATTGTTCTCTTTAGAGCAGTGAATGATGAAGCAATTTAATGGGAGATCTCAATGATGAAGCATAATAACGAGGAGTTGGGTGATCTAGAGGTCATTGACAGGATACAAGTTGTGAGGTGATCTATGGATCACGAATGAGATCTGATGAGGTGATCTAGAGATTATCACTGAAATAAGATGTAGCTGTCAAACCTGACTTTGGGCCTTTGGATGATGTTGCTAAGAGGCAGATGGAGACAGGAAATAAGAGGGAGCCCATTAGAGACTCCAGAAACAACAGTGTTGAAGTAGGGGAGAGAAGCCAATGCAAGAAACTCATTTACTACATTGGATAAGGTAAAATTGGTAAGAATAGACAACCACATTCTCAGACCTCTGAACTTAATCTAACTACACTGAAGGTTCAAGAAGGCAACTCATCACTAACTTCCCCAGGGCAGTGAGGCGTGGGCAACAAATGCTGGCTTTAAGAGTGATGTGAATATAGGAGAAAGTGAGGACTGCAGATGCTGGAGGTCAGAGTCGAAGAGTGTGGTGCTGGAAAAGCACAGCCAGTCAGGCAACATCTGAGGAGCAGGAGAGTCGACGTTTCAAGCATAAGCCCTTCATCAGGAATGAGCAATGTGAATATACCAAAGAACAAAAAAAATTATCACAGCACATAATCTGTCCCAGCCAGGAAGAAGTGACAACTGCAGCTGTTGTCACCGGCAAACTAATGATAAACTAGCGCTTTTTCCAGCTAAATATTAATTAGAGTATTACCTTCCAAGAGGTGTTGTTATGACAGTTTCTGTGGGAATCAGTCCTTCACCTCGCTCCCTGCACTATTATTCCATGTTTTAAATGCAATTAATGCTTTCGAAAAATTGAGTTGAGGATGACAGGGACTTCTGTGAAGATTTGTTGTGCAAAAAAAACCTCAAGAAATAACACAACTTCAGGCTGACTGCTAATTAACGTTCAGTTGAATAACTCAGCATGTTGTGTGTTTGTGATATTTTTAAGTGCCTTACAGAAAAACAAAATGTCGGGAAAGTCTCTTCAAGTATTTTAGATTACAGCCTGCCAGCAGGCACCCTTTCAATCTATAAGAATATCCATCACCTTAACTCACACTTGCCCGTCTCCACTTTCTTGAATTATTCAGCTCCATGTACTTATCTGTTTCTCAAATGTCTTGCCGACTGACAGACCGAGCAAAATCTGTCAATCATGTAAGACAGACCAGGACTTTTGAAGAACTGAGTCTGCAGTTCTTGTCAAGCTGAGTGCTCATCTTCTCTGCATTTACCTTTCCTGGATTATACGGGGCTACACTCTATTATTGAAACCATTATTGTTTGGTTCACCCTGTTCAGCGATGTTACTACACATCGTGGGCGGCACGGTGGCACAGTGGTTAGCACTGCTGCCTCACAGCGCCAGAGACCCGGGTTCAATTCCCGCCTCAGGTGACTGACTGTGTGGAGTTTGCACGTTCTCCCCGTGTCTGCGTGGGTTTCCTCCGGGTGCTCCGGTTTCCTCCCACAGTCCAAAAGACATGCAGGTCAGGTGAATTGGCCATTGCTAAAATTGCCTGTAGTGTTAGGTAAGGGGTAGATGTAGATGTAGGGGTAGGGGTATGGGTGGGTTACGCTTCGGCGGGGCGGTGTGGACTTGTTGGGCCGAAGGGCCTGTTTCCACACTGTAAGTAATCTAATCTAATCTAATCTAATCTCTGGAGCAGGTGGGACTTGAACCCAGGCATCTCATTTCAGGGATAAGGGCACTACCACTGTGCCACAAGAGGGCTCTCTGAAACTCCACACAGAAAGAGGGCGAATAGTGATTTGACCAACATCCTGTGGAAGTGGACTGACCCTGGACTAGTGCCTGGAATCAGCCTTAATGAAGATCTGAGACCTAGAGAGACATCACAGACTTTGTCACCTCGGCAGAAAAGAAGTGAAGTGAAGCTTTGAAGTTTAAAATAAAGAGGAAGAAAAGTAATTGAAGCTGCATCAGGGACAGTACGTTACTGGAAGGAAGTTAAGTCAGGGGTGTTAACAATTAGGGAATAGCTATCTACACCTCCAGCAAATTTTTTAGTTGAAATTTTAAATACTTCAAGCCTACCAAAATATTTTTAAAACGTCTCTCTCCTTTGGAAAGAACGGGACTGGATCTTGCTCAAGGAACTGCAACAATGTTGGTAAACTGTACCAGGGTGTTCCCATTCCTAAACAAAGCTGTTTTTCTGCTCAGTCTTTGGGACCGTCTTTTGAGGGAATAAAGTATCCTTTGTTTCTTGTTTAGCTTCATTTCTGTTGGTCGTGAACCTTTCTTTTTTTTTAACAGACTGTATCATTGTGTGCTCGTGTTTTACTGAAAGATCACTTCAATAACAACATTTTTTAAAAAAATTATGATCAAACCAGCTAGATCCCTGTTTGGGATCTGACTTGGCCAGTCGGATAACTGGACATTGCCCTTTAACAAGTGAAGCCACGAGATCACAATACTTGTCTGATTGGTTATATTTCCCTGAGAAGCTGTTTGATACTAATGGAGCTATCCAAATGCGATTTGCTCAAGTATTTATAATAGATTTAAGAGTGGCAGATATCCAGCAAAATTAAGGTTTCTGGCTGGTTACTATAAGACATAGGAGCACAAGTAGGCCATTCAGTCCATCAAATTCAATGAGATCATCTTCAACTCCACTTTCCTGCCTTTCCCCCATAACCATTAAAGTTTCCTTGAATATGGGCGATAACATAAGCATTGACATATCAGGTAAAATAGCCTTGACTTCTCAAAATCTTCTACCTGGCAAATACCAGTAGCTCGGCAGTGGCAAACTGTGTGCCCAGAACTCCATTTTGTCACAATTCATGAGACTGCAACCTCATCCACTGTGCCAGAACAGGCCACACATGACACAATCAGGTCAGTCAACAATTGCCCTGGATGAGACTTTGAAATGCAATATAAATTTGACACCAAGCTGGTTACACTGAGCAATCCACACAAAGTACAAGGTATTCCTCTTGATCGATACATCAATGATTTTGAGTACCAAAAGCCTTTAAAGATTGTTTGGCCAGACCCAGTATGAACAGTTGCACTCATCAACCATTAAAGATGAGTAAGGGGGAAATTCAAGATGGCTGCGGTCTAGGAGGATCACGTTAACTGGGCTCTGTGCTTCAACATCCGCAGGACAGAAATGGAACCCATCCCAACCAAGTCATTTTGACTTTAAAAACAGTCAAAGGGCTATAGAATTTTAAAATTTTACTTGCCTTCACTTTTGCCAGGGGAGAATGCTGAAGGAAGGAGGAAGTTTACCTGATGCCTGATCCACTGGAGAGATGGGCCTACTTACTCACCAGGCCTTGATTGCTGAACTCTCCAGGTCTCGTGAGGTGCTGGGAAAACAGCTTGAAGGAAAAAAACGAAGGAAAAGCTGGCTCCGGTCTCTACAATGCTCCAAATTCGTGCACAGCAACTGGAAGACCTCGGGAAAAGGACAGATGAGCTTGAACGCCGAATCACATGAGTGGAAGTTGAAACTGATTCATCCAAGAGTTGGATTGAAGCCCTGGAAACATAGGTCAGTGGTTTGCTTGATGATCTCGAAAACTGGGACAGAAGGAAGAATCTTTATGTTGCCGGTCTGCCAGAGAGGAAGGAAGGTGGATGGCCAGTGGAATTTTTTGAAAAGTGGTTGCCGGAATTCCTTAGCTTGGAGGTTAAAGATTGAGAGAGCTCACCAGGTCGTGGCACTGAGGCCAGGTATGGACCAAATCCCTTGCCCTGTCCTGGTAAAGTAACAACATTATATGGACAAACAGAGTCATGGAAGCTTCCAGAACCCAGGGGAAGGATCCAGGGGCATTGGTGTGTGAGGGCTGTAGAGTCATGTTTTTCCACGACTTTTTGGCAGTGGTGATCCAGAAAAGGAAGTCCTTTGATGGCATCCAGAAGAGATTGAGAGAGCTCAGGGTCCAATACTCTCTCAGATACCCAGCAGTGCTTCGGATTACCTATAATGGATCGATACATTTATTTGACTCGCCAGTGAAAGTGAAGGACTTTGTGGACACACTCACTTGAACTGGAGTATTTGGTAATAACTTGCGTTAAATTCTGTTTTGAATGGATAGAGTATCTACCTTTAATTTCTGAGTTAAGCTATAGCAGGGGATTGGTGATGTATTTATTTTAACTTCACTCGTGCACATTGCTAATCTTTTCTTTTTTTCCCCTTCTACTTTATTCCTAAACTGCCTGTGTTTGTGACATGACCCTATCTAAGAGGATTTAAAAGGGGGTTTAGGATGGATAGCAGGGCTTTGGGATGTGTGGGTGCCCCTGTTGAATGGGGGGTAAATTCTTCTAATCAGTGTCTTTGGCACTTTGTGTATGGTTTTGTTTTTTTGGTTTCTGTTGCACATGGTTTTTACAAGTTTTATAGGTTTGTTGGTTGTAGCTGTTTTAGTTTGTGTAATTTTGATGTTCTGTGGACTTTCTTTTTCTGAAACTCAGCGATTTGTAATTTGAATTTGTCCTCTCTGGAGTCTGTGATCGAATAGAAGTAATGGCTAAGGGTGTGTTTAAATGGTGAACCTGAAACATTAAGGGGAGCCATCTGCCCGTCAAGAGGAAAAAGGAAAGATTAGATGTTGTCTTATTGCAGGAGACACACTTAGATGATGCAGAACATTTGAAATTGCCACAGAATGGGTATGACTGGGTTTATTTCTCATCTCTTTAATACCAGGAGTAGGGTAGTGGCCATACTTGTTAGGAAGAATCTCCATTTAAGTTGTTAAAGTGTATTAATGATACACATGGAAGATTTGTAATTCTTAAAGCCCTGATAAATGGGGAAGAATATGGGATCTTAAATGTTTACTGTCCCCTGGTCCACCCCCTTGGGTTCCTGGTAGATGCACTTTCTAAATCCTTAAACTTAAGGGATTTGTGTGTTGAACTAGCACTGGGGGATATCTGGAGTCACCTTCACCGTATCGGCAGGGATTTCATTTTTTTTTTCCAATCTGCACAAATGTTATACTAGGATTGATCTCTTTCTGACTCTCGCAGTGCATTTGGGCTCAGTGATGTCACGTACAATTGGCAACAAGGTTCAGAGTACTGGTGACTGGATCCCTTCATTCTTAAGGATAGCAAGTTTGTCGAGTACTTTTTCAATGAATTCAGGGATTTTCTAGACATTTAATTCAGGCTCAGCTAGCAATTCATCCATCCTCTGAGAAACTGCGAAACACAGCTGAAGGCAGTAGAGAAGGTGTACTTTGATAGGTCCTCACTGGCTAAATTACAGAGGATTACAGCACTCCGGTCCACATTGAATTCCATGTTCACACAGACAACTAAGAAGGAGCTTCCTTTTGCAAAACAAAGGTTGTTTGAGCATGGAGACAAGCCGGGCAAGTACTTAGCATATCTTGCCAGGAAAAGGAGTGCTCCTCAAGCCATCACCTCAATCCGGGAAGGTGCTGGAAACCTAACTGTACCAGTCTGAAAGTTGTGAGGATGGATGGGCTAGGATGGAGTCTTTTTTTTGTAGTAATCTGGATGTCCCGGGTGTGACCCCAGAACAAGAGTCTCTCCTTAACTCCCCATTGTCAGTGCAGGAAGCTGTGAGGCAGCTCCATAATGGAAAGGTACCTGGTCCTGATGGACTCCCCAGTGAATTTTATTAGGAATTTATAAATGTATTGTCAGGACCGATGTTTAGTATGTTTAACGATTCACAGTCGTGGCCTCCTTCTGCCATCTTTAAGGGAGGCAAACATCTCTCTTATCCTTAAAAAAAAAGGAAGGCTCCAAAGAATTGTGCTTCCTATAGACCCATCTCAATTTCCCCTTTAAATGGTCACAGGAGGGTTTTCTTTAGTTAGGTATATTTGTTACTCCTCTCTTTGATTGGCTATTTAAAACCAACTTTGCCCATTTATTCTACAAAATTAAACAAGACCTTTGAAGATGGGAGGTGCTTCCAGGTCGGATAGCCCTCATTAAAATAACATTCTCCCCTATCTGCTGTACCCTATGTGAATGCTCCCCTTGATCTTTACTAAACGAACGCTCAGGAGACTGAATGGCTCGTTCAGTTCTTTCATTTGGTGTCGCAAGTGACCCCTTATTAAACTAACTAAATTACAGCCACCCCATAAATTGCAAGGAGTGGACCTCCCAGATATTAAAAGTTATCAATGAAGCTCGTTGCTATAGCACATGAGTGACTGGGCTTGGGGGGACCCTCACTCACTATGGTTAGACATTAAAGTTCCTCAGGCAAGGTGTCCCCTTTCTTTACTGTTCTTGGACAAAATGGGGACAGTCAAGGAATATTGCCATAAGCCAGTAGGTATTAATACTGATAAAGCATGGAGGGCAATGTGACCGAGCGAGGGCAGTATTGCTAAAACACCATTTTTGACAACCATAGTTGGTATGCCAGGTTTTCAGCTGGGGGTGATGGACTCGGTATCTAAATTTTGGGCAGTTAGGGCTGTGTTTTGCTTTTGACCAGTTAGCTTGGAAATGCGAGTTACCTAGCAGGGATATCTTCCGTTTGTTTCCAAATGAGGTACTATATTCAAAAAAGGACTACAATCTTAACTGACTCTAATAGATCCAACATAAAGAAGAGGGTGCTTAGTGCTAAAAATACACTTTCTGTCAGCACTCTTTATCACCTATTGGGAGAGGGCTCCTTTGACGAGACCGAGTGGCTCTGTAAGGTATGGGATAGGGAACTGGACATTGAGATATCCTCTCAGGCATGGGAGGGTATCTGGGAAAATGCAAGAAGTATCTCAATTTGCAATAGGACCCATCAATCTTGCAATTGAAGATGCTCCACAGGGTCCACTTGGCTTCGGATCGTCTCTCAAAACTTTAAAGTGGGAGTACCTTCAATGTGTCCCAAGTGCAAAATGAGTACGGGTACGCTCACCCATTGTCTGCGGTCTTGCCACAGGCTCCAGGTATACTGGGCGCTGTGGCAGGCAAAACAGAGAGGCTCTTGGGGACAGAGGTGGAGATGGACCTTGTATCTCTTCTTCTTGGCCCAGCTAATGTACCTCCTTTAGACACACACAAACAAAAAAGCTTTTCGGTATCCTCACCATTTTATGCAAGAAAGAGCATTTTGTGAGGGTGGGTTTCAGAGAATCCCCTGGGGTTGCCAGGTTGATGTAAGCTAGTCATGGAGCATATCTCTTTGGATTTTCTCACAAACGTGGTGCATCATAAAATGGAAAACTGCTATAAAACATGGCGGCCCTTTTTGGACTACCTGGGCACACGTGTGTCTGCCATATTAATAAGGGCCTTTATATAGCCATAATGATTCTGTTTAATGAATCTGGTATTGAAAGAGGAGGACCTATGAACACATGAAGATGTATAAATTTATGTTGTCAATGATCGAGGGCTATTACTTTGTCTTACTGAGCTGAATTATTATTATTATTATTATTATTGTCTTTTTTTAGTTAGTTATTTATGTAATTAGTGGATTTCTTTGTACTGTACTGAAATGTTGTGTTTTGTGTTGGTGTAATATCCAAAAAAATGTTTTTTTTAGTAAAAAATATACATTTTTAAAAAAAATGAGTAAGAACAAACATTGCCGAAGTTCATTATCTAGAATGGCCTGACAGTGCTAAAGTACCTGATTTACTCATTGTGATCAGTCAGAGATGAACTTGAAACGTCTCAGTCATTTTCGAGCAGAATCAGGTCCTAATGCCTTAAGCGTTACGCCAAGATATCATATCCATGTTATACCAGGGCTGTAAGATATTGAATGCACAAGACAGCTAGCATGTAAATGGCTGTACTAACCAGGAATGAATCAGGGAATAGTTCATGAATCATAAATGCATATGAGAGATGACAAATGTATCAATTCCAACAATGGAGGTAACTCTGCACCCACACAATGTTCGATACATTCCTCAGATTAAAACAGCTGCAAACCTCTGCTCAGTGCGCAGAGAAAACTATACTCCTGTGACTATATCACTTCTCTAAATTTCTCATTGTTCAATAACTTGACCGCACAATGATCACAACACCCGGGATAATAATCAGCATTACTTTCAGTTCATTCAGCATACCGTATCAGACAGTGTCTATCAGCAGATCACATGGCGATGGCAAGCTGTTTAAAGATCCATATGCTAAGGAAGGAACAATCCATAACATATCCACAGTCATCCTTCCACTAGATTCAAGCAGGCCAGCAGAACTAATGGTATATTACTGTCAAATCAGTGTTCATTAAGCATTGAACAATAAAGCACAATTTTCACATTGAATTTCTGCATTTGTGTGCAATACCAATGGAGGAGATTTATCATCTCCAGCACAACTTATGCTTAGAAGGCAAGTGTGGCTGATCTTGCTCAGAATCACTTTCTCACCACTTTAAGACACGGGGCATTCTTTATTGAAGACTGAAGAGAATGTAAAGAGGTACGCAACAAGTGAGGAGGTAGAGAATTGCCAAACCTACTCATGAATCAAGAGTGCAAGTTAGAAATACAAGTACGTTGATACCAACACAGTTTTTAAAATGGACAAGCAGTCCAGATCATACAAAGCAATTGCTGCTCATCGTTCTGTATGGCAAAGGAACAGAAGCCAGCTTAGACTATAGATGACACACCAAAGGGACTAAGGAAGAACACTCCGACATTGATTGTTATGATTTTGAGTGACTGTAATCAGGGGAATGGCAATCAAGTGGACAAATGGAGAACAGATTGTCATAATGAGCAATCTGTACCTATTCAGGCATGTATATGATCACCAAGTTAGGATGAGTTGACAGACTCTTAAAACATTACATTGAACTCTGAAATATCATTCTTGTGAACATTTTTACCTGTTAGTTTAATCATCAAATTGATAGTACAAGCCTTTGTACAACCATATTTATCTGTTTGAAATAAATGTTTAAATCTTTGAGAAAACTTGTCTTATATCTCATGGTCAGTTTGTTACATGCCTTATTGAAACATGCTCATGATATTATTCTTGTATTATAGTATATGAGCTGAGTATCATATGCCCAGGGATTACTTTAAGCATGACATGTTGTAGGAATTATGTTCCTTTTTTGTAACGTGTTAGTTTGCGTTACAGCGAATAATATAAGAATTGCCGCGACGCTCCAAAAGCTAGTGTGCTTCCAGTTAAACCTGTTGGACTATAACCTGGTGTTGTGTGATTTTTAACGTTGTACACCCCAGTCCAACACCGGCATCTCCAAACCATCACATCAGGTAAAACACCTTGAAGGCAAACTCACACCATCTACCACTTAATGTCGTGTCAACACCTTAGCAAGTTGGCAGCAACTGTTCACTTTGAAATGTGAGACATCGTTTTTTGCAGAGAATAATGCAATTGTGACTTGCCAAAGCATTTATAAACAACTAATTCAGCTTGTGCCCCTGTCTCACTTCAAGTTTTCTTTGACAATTTTCTGAAAAACACAATGCTTTAATATCATTAAATCCTGGACCAAGTTTCAGAAAAAAATGGTTCAGGACTTAGTTATGTTGTGTTTTTAAAAAGATACTAGATGACTTCAAGTTTTAAAAAGCCACAGGAGTCTAGCTGGTGGCAATAGGATCCGTGAAGTGGACTTTGTAGAGGTCTTCACAATGACAAATAATCTTAGGAATTTTAAGAACATAAGAAAGAGGGGAACAGGAGTAGGTCGTCCGGCTCTTTGAGCCTGCTCTGCCACTCAATAAGATCATGGTTGATCTTTTCATGGACTCGGCTCTACTTATCCTCCTTCTCACTGTATCCCTTAATTCCTTTATTTTTCAAAGAAGTATCTACCTTAGCTTGCAAAGCGATACTGAAGTAGTGTCAACTAACCTGGGCAAGGAATTCCATAGATTAATGACCCTCTCAGTTCAGTTTTAAACCTGCTTCCTCTAATTTTGAGTCTATGCCCTCCTGTCTTAGTTTCACCTACCAGTGGAAATATCCTACTTATTCCTATTTTATCGATTCCCTTCATCGTTTTATATGTTTCTGTAAGATCCCACCTCAATCTTCTGAATTCCAATAAATATAAGCCCTATCCACTCAGCCTCTTCTCATAAGCCAAACCCCTCCACTCCGGAATCAATCTGATGAACCTCTTCTGCACCCCCTCTCATACCAGTACATCCTCTCTTAAGTAAGGAGCCCACATCTGCACACAGTACTCCAGGTGTGGCCTCACCAGCACCTTGCACAGCTGTAAAATTATCTCGCTGCTTTTAAACACAACTTCTTTCACAATGAAGGACAAAATTCCATTTGCCTTCCTAATTGCTTGTTGTACCTGCAGACCAACCTTGTGCAATTCATGCACAAGGACACCCAGGTCCCTCTGCAATCAGCATGCTGCAACTTTTTGCTATTCAAGTAATAATCTATTTTACTGTTACTCCTACCAAAATGTATGGCTTCACATTTACTAACATTGTATTCCATCTTGCCAGCCCTTTGCCCACTCACTCAATGTGTCTATGTTCCTCTGCAAAGTTTCACAGTCCTCTGCACACTTTGCTCTGCCACTCATCTTAGTGTCATCGGCAAATTGTGACACCGTACACGTGGTCCCCAACTCCAAATCATTGATCTAAATTGTAAATAATTGTGGTCCCAACACTGACCCCTGAGGCACACCACTAGTCACTGATTGCCAGCCAGAATAGCACTCATTTATCCCCACTCTTTGCTTCCTGTCAGTCAACCAATCCTCGATCTATGCTAATACTCTACCCTTCACATCATGCATCCTTATCTTATGCGGCACTTGATCGAAGGCCTTTTGAAAATTCAGGTACACCACATTCGCTGGGTTCCTGTTGTCCACCTTGCTCGTAATGCCTTCATAGAATTCCAAAAGTTTGAGAAGCATGACCTGCCCTACATGAACCCAGGCTGCATCTGTACAATGGGACAATTTCTTTTGAGATGCCCTTGTTATGGACTAGGCCAGACCACTCAAAACATTCTTAAGCAGGCAGCCCAGACCATAACTTTGCAATTTGTTTCGTTAGGTGTACAGTGAAAATTACCCAGATTAAGTTAGTGAGGTTGACTACCAGTTTCAAAACAACCAAAAAATTTATTCATAAAATTACACAATGAAACACAAAGAACAGAAGAAAGAACCCCTACAGAACTTAGTCTATCTGGATTGGATTAAATTATGCTGTTTTAATTCTGCTCTTCCACATGAATTTGCACACTGAATTCCTTCAAAATAATTACCCCTCTAAGGGCAGCATAAGTTTGCCTGATTTTTAAAGCTGTTATCCATCTATTGAAATTATTCTGTTTTGATCCTTTCAAACTCTATATAGGTTTGACCAGGGTCCCTCCTTCGATTCCTGAAACATTGTCTATAGGCTTCTGGTACAAGCTCACATGCAGTTAAAATGGCTTTTCTCACCTCCTCATACTCCCCAGATACCTCCTTTGATAGTGATGCAAATACCTCACTAGTCCTACCCACAAGTTTTGTTTGGATCAACAAAACCCACATTGCTACTGGCCTCTTCATTGGTTTAGCACCTTTTCAAATGAGATGAAAAAGGCTTCCACATCCTTTTCATCAAATTTAAGCAATGTTTGAACATACCAAACCAGTTTCGCACTCAGCTTCTGACTACCAGGGGCTTGCTCATCCCCACTCCCTTCCTCACTAAGCCTACCCTCAGCCTTTATCACCAGCCTTTTAAGCTGACTTTCCTTTTTAAGTGTCAGTTTTTGAAGTTCAAAAGTTCTCTCTTTATCTTTTTCTTTCTCTGCTGCTGCTCTCTCTTTTTCTCTCTGTTCTGCTGCTCTCTCTTTTTCCGTCTCTTCTGCTTTCAATTGTAACTCAAAATGTTTCATTCCTGCTGCCCTTTCCTTAACTCTTACCTCCAACTCAAGCTGCTTCATTTGCAATCGAATTCTTGCCATCTCTTTAGATTCTGATGGTTTCTCCGGCAAGTTGAAATGCTGGGTTATTGCTGTAATTATCTCTCCTTTCCTCACAGAAGCAGGCAGATCCAACCCAAGCTTCTCTGCTAACTGCTGCAGTTTGGTTTTATTCACCATTTGCAAAACTTCCAAAGTCACCGCATCCACGTCCAGAAAACTTTTAATGACTGAAAGAGCCATTACTACCCCAAGCTTTGTATAACAACCAAACCAACACCCAAAATAAAGACACTAGCACCTACCACTCGCTGTTCAAAATCCTGTAAAGAGCTCCCAGTCTGTTATGGACTAGGCCAGACCACTCAAACATTCTTAAGCAGGCAACCCAGACCATAACTTTGCAATTTGTTTCGGTAAGTGTCCAGTGAAAATTACCCAGATTAAGTTCGTGAGGTTGACTACCGGGTTTAAAACTGAAAAAAAAATTCACAAAATTACACAATGGAACACAAAGAATAGAATGAAGAGCCCCTACAGAACTCAGTGTATCGAAACTAGACTTAAGTGTGCTGTTCCGAATAAACACAACAGTCCTAATAAGCAAACCCTCTTGACAAACCATATAAATAGAACAGGCTGAAGTTAAAGGGGCCGAAGGAGAGAGAGGGAGGGAGAGAGAGAGAGAGAGTGAGTTTGTTTCCACACAGTTCACTGTTGAACTCCCAACTAGTTCCAGACTGAACTAAACTACTCAGCTAGACAGCTAGCCACTCACCTTTCATACTCCAGGTCACTTCTAAAACATGACCACTTTGGCCTGAAGTCTTATCTGTTTACATATAAACCAAAGGCCTCTTAAAATCACTTTCATCAGACTGATCGGAGCCTGGTCTGGGTTATTACCCCTCTGAAAAAAATCAAGGACAGAGTATCCTTGAGTCAAGGAATAGCTTTTAGGGAAAAAAGGGACTAGCTTTGTGATATCCTGCTATTTCTTCCTTGATAATAGATTCAAGCATCTTCCCCACTACGGAGGCTAAGCTCACTGGCCTATAATTCCCCATTTTTTGTCTACTTTCCTTTTTAAACCGTGGTGTCGCATTTGCTATTTTCCAATCTGCTGGGACTGCCCCGGAATCCAGCGAAGTTTGGAAAATTACCGCCAGTTCACCTGCTGTTTCTCCCGCCATCTCTTTTAGTACTCTGGGATGCATTCCATCAGGGCCAGGAGACTTATCAATCCTGAGCTCCATTAGTTTATGCAGCACTAACTCTTCCAGGTCCTCACCTACCTTTGTCTCTTCGTCACTCACTGGCATGTTATTAGTGTCCTCCACTATGAAGACTGATGCACAGTATCTGTTCAATGCCTCAGCTATTTCATCATATCCCATAACTAACTGCCCCTTCTCATTCTCTAAAGGACCAACATTTACTTCTTTGTTTTATATATTTATATAACTTTGCTCTCTGTCGCAAGGTTCGTGGGCGGCACGGTGGCACAGTGGTTAGCACTGCTGCCTCACAGCGCCAGAGACCCGGGTTCAATTCCCGCCTCAGGCGACTGACTGTGTGGAGTTTGCACGTTCTCCCCGTGTCTGCGTGGGTTTCCTCCGGGTGCTCCGGTTTCCTCCCACAGTCCAAAGATGTGCAGGTCAGGTGAATTGGCCATGCTAAATTGCCCGTAGTGTTAGGTAAGGGGTAGATGTAGAGGTATGGATGGGTTGTGCTTTGGCGGGGCGGTGTGGACTTGTTGGGCCGAAGGGCCTGTTTCCACACTGTAAGTAATCTAATCTTAAAAAAAAGAGTGTGTAGCTCAGGTTGAGGTTTAGGGTGTAGCTTTGCTCACTGAGCAAAGGTTTGATATCCAGATGTTTCATTACCTGCAGATGTTTCCTGGCTAGGGTAACATCATCAGTGGATTTTTTCCTCCGTGTCTAGGGCTATGAGGGAGAGAGGGTCGTGTCTTTTTGTGGCTAGCTGGTGTTCGTGTATCCTGGGGGCTAACTTTCTTCCTGTTTGTCCTACGTAGTGTTTGTGGCAGTCATTGCATGAAATTTTGTAGATGACGTTGGTTTTGTCCATGGGTTGTACTGGGTCTTTTAAGTTTGTTAGTTTTTGTTTGAGAGTGTTGGTGGGTTTGTGTGCTACTAGGATTCTTAGGGGTCTTAGTAGTCTGGCTGTCATTTCTGAAACTCTTTGATGTATAGTAAGGTGGTTAGGGTTTCTGGCAAAAAAAACACCATTTCGACTGGGACAACACATCTATCCTGGGACAGGCTAAGCAAATACATGCCAGAGAATTCCTAGAGGCCTGGCACTCCAACCACAACGCCATAAACAAACACATAGATCTAGATACCATCTATCAACCCCTCAGAAAACGAACAGGAAATGACATCACCACAAACCCCAGGAACCCCATCCAGGAGAAATTGATAAATAGAAAGCAGGAGACAACAGCTTTGCTTCACTTGGAGGTCGCCACTGATGATGTTACCTAGCCAGGTAATGAAACGTCTGGATATCAAACCTTCGGCTCAGCGAGCAAACCTACACCCTTTGCTCTCTGTCTTTATATTCTGTGTTAGTCTTTTCTCATACTCTATCATACTTTTCTTCATAGCCCTTTTTGTGGCTTTCTGTTGACCTTTAAAGTTTTCCCTATCTTCTAGATTCCTGCTGTTTTTGGCCATTTTGTATGTCTTTTCTTTCACTTTGATAGCCTGTCTTATATCCTTACACACCCATGACAGATTACCCCACCTCTTACAGTCCTTCCTTCTCACCAGAATATACTTTTGCTGAGCACTTTGAAAAATTACTTTGAAGGTCCTCCACTGCTTGCCAACTGTTGCACCAAAAAGTCGCTGTTTCCAGTCTACTTTAGCCAGGTCCTCCCTCATTATATCATAGTCCCCCTTATTTCTTACCTTACCTTGGCCAGCTAACAAATATTGACACCAAGTATGATGAGGAAAATTCTATTCATGTGAGCATGACTTGAGATGTCTGTGGTGAACATACTATATTTTGCCTCATCATTTTCACAGACTTGCTGATAAGCTTGTGCATAGAGAAATGAGAAGAAGTTGCTCTTTGCTTTCTGACCTCAGAACAAACTAAAGCTTGGAAAATAAAGCATTCATAAAATATTCTTAAGTTTTATAAAGAGTGAACTACTTCTCCATATATTGTTCATGCAGAAATATCTCTGAAATTCAAGTCGAGAATGAGCTGAGCACATTTGTGACACATCTCCAGATTGAGGCAGTCAAACAGCACTTGGGTTAGCTGCTGACATGCGTAATAGTAACCGGTGTACTACTATCTCTCCCAAATTGTTTCACCATTAAAAATGGCTATAGTGTTGTCCCACTGTCTCACCTTTTAAATACAGGGATAGACCAGTGATATTGATTATCTGTTTTGCAAACCAGAACCAATGGGCAAAATTGAGTTTCGAGAGAAAACGTTCAAGTGCTGCCCCTATCAAAAGTCAAACATCTAACCAAGTATGGCATTGCTTCGTAACGATATAGTGTGCACCAGCTTGTTCCATTAAACTTATTAATCAAGTTGCTTTCGCTTGTGGAGAAAATGTTTTTGCACTCAACAATGATTAACCTTATTGACTCATAAATGAAAGTTAATAAGTTGTTCCAAACTCCAGCTTTTTTTTTAACATTTATAACAAAAATAATCAAAAATAGCATCTTAGAATGGAGAAAAATTTCATACATGGATTTATTACATTTTAATATATAGTACTTTCTTTACAATAGTTACCTTTTTTAAGTTTATCTACTTTTACTTCAGTTTATAAAGGGTATTTGGGATCTGCACAAATGATTTACAAAATTATGGAATGAAAATCATTGCACTGCATGATCTTGGAAAGTTCAAGTAAAGGTATTTCTTTTGGTGCCTGTTGTGGAAATTAAATTGACTTGACTCAATAATTAACAAGAGCAAAGCAAGGGTCTTTATTAAGAATCTTGCAAGATTGACTCATTACACCAAGCCAGATGCCTTAATGCAATGAGTACCAAAACATTTACACAGACGCCTGCCTTATAGCGTTCCTTATCACACACTCAAGGTCAGAGACTGGGGAAACTCAAGTTGTTATCCTCTCATCCCCTGGTCCTAGACATAACAGTTCTTCAGCTTTCGTTGAATTTAACTATCGCAAGGTCGAGTTGAGTGTTTACAGAATTCAAGCAGAGATAAGCTAACTGCAGACCTTCATCAAAGCATCGTTTACAAAGCTCAGCACAGCATTGATATGAAGAAAAGCATTCTCTTTAAATTTCACAGTAAATGGATAATTAATTTCACAATAAATTGATAACTTTCCATTAAAGTGCCAATGACAACTAAATTATTTTAAATTAAAATCTCCCAGTAAATTTTTTACAAAGGTGTAACCATGATTGTGGTTGCTTTCTGGTTTGATACAGTATATGCATTTTATGAATGAGTTGAGTCATCATACCCTTCTGTTTACACCCTATATTTTTCAGAGAATTTGTTTTTATTTTCTCATGATAATATATTATGAAAAATAGCACTTTATTCCCAACACCCCACTCTCCTGGCAAAAATGTACATTTTATAATTTCCTTTGAAAGATACCGTGTAATGTCAGAGGCACGAGTTCCCACTCGGACATGGCACTAATATATTCTTTGCATTGTTCACTGTTTGTAAGTACTACCATGTAGGGTGAATGTCATGTGCCCTATCAGTAAAAGCTTTGCTTGATTTGACGGCATGTGGAAAGCTCATTGAGTGAAGTAGATGTGCGATCCATGAAGATATCATTATCCTCAATCATGGGTCCTGATCTCTAGATGCACCATGCCTAAGACAGTCTCTACACACAGATATATATAAACACTGAGTGGGTCATAATTTGCCTCTAATACAATGGAATTTCATAGAATCATGCAGCACCGAAGGAAGCTATTTGACTTATTATGTTGGTGCTGGCTTCTTATTAGAGCTATTCAATTAGACCAACTCCTCTGCTCTTTCCCACATGCTTGCAATTAATTTCCATTCAAGAAGCATTTCTTTAAATTCCCTTTTAAAAGTTACTGTTGAATCAGCTTCCATCAACCTGAGGTGGTGCATTCCAGTTCATAGCATCCCGCTGTGTAATAGAGTAGCATCTCCTCATCTCCCCTCTGGTTCTTTCGTCACAATTATTTTCAGTGTTTTTTTGCATATTGACCCTCCTAGTGGAAGCAATTCTTACTATGCACTGTATCAAAACTCCTCGTAACTTTTAACACCTTTATTAAGTTTTCCCTTAAGACAAACTACTTGAAAGTGGACAACTCTAGGTCTCTAATTTCTTCAAATAGCTCACTGTAATCTCTCCAAAGCACTAACATGCTTTGTAAAGTGTGGGGACCGGTATTGGCCATAATATTCCAGCTGAAAACAACCATTACCTCTCTCACTAGTCTCCTTACATACAGATAGGGAAGGACACCACTTTGACTGGGACAACACATCCATCTTAGGGCAAGCCAAACAGAGACATGCACGAGATCTCCTAGAAGCATGGCATTCCAACTGGAACTCTTATCAACAAACACATAGGTGGCACGGTGGCACAGTGGTCAGCACTGTTGCCTCACAGCGCCAGAGACTCGGGTTCAATTCCCGTCTCAGGTAACTGACTGTATGGAGTTTGCACATTCTCCCCGTGTCGGCGTAGGTTTCCTCCGGGTGCTCTGGTTTCCTCCTACAGTCCAAAAATGTGCAGTTTAGGTGGGTTGGCCATGCTAAATTACCCATAGTGTTAGGTGAAGGGGTAAAATGTAGGGGAATGGGTTTGGGTGGGTTGCGCTTCGGCAGGTCAGTGTGGACTTGTTGGGCCAAAGGACCTGTTTCCACACTGTAAGTAATCTAATCTAATCTAAACATCGAGTTAAACCCCATCTACCACCAATGAGAAAAAGAACCGGAAATGACATCATTGACCCAATAAATAAATAGATATATATATAAAGCAGGAATCATGTACACTGCTTCGCCTGAGGCCGACTGAAGATGTTACCTAGTAGGGTGACGAAATATCTGGAAATTAGCCTCCCAGCTCAGAGAGCCAAACCTACATTCAGAATCTCAACTTGAGCTGCAAGTCTTCTCAAAACTCACTCCAACCGTTATTGATGAAGAGTGAACATAAGATGGGCATAGTGGTAATCTCACTAGTAATGCAGAATCCCAGGCTCTGATGTTTGAGGGACTTGGCTTCAAATCCTGCCATGGCAGATGGTCAAACTTGCATTCAATAAACTCTGGAATGTAAAACTAGCTTCAACAACACCCAGGTAACTGCTGTTGATTATTGTGAGTTAAAAAGAAGCATCAAGTTCATGAATTCCCTTTGGATAAGGAAATCTGCTATCCTTACCTGATGTGACCGATTTGTGAATACATCCATCGGGTTCCCTCTGAACTGTCTGTTGAAATGAATCAAACGCCACATGACAACGAAACTGGATCGACTGGCTGGCTTTGGAATTGACAATGGTAAACATGGCACTGTCAACTCTGCAAAGTCATCCTTCCACACATCTCGGATCTTCCAAATTTGAGAAAGCTGCTCCACAGAGTAGCCGAACGTTAGCCTGGCATAGTTACATTCACAGAATCTTTCTCTGTGGGTAAAGGCACAGACACCACCATCACTATCCCTGAGGGTGTCCTGTCCTGTACTGACTGGACAGACCCACCAGAGGTGGAGGCACAGTGGTGTAGAGTCAGGAGGGAGTTTCTCTGTGGATTATTCAACATCAACTCAGAACCACATGAAATTTCATGGCATCAGTTCAGACTTGGTCAAGGAAGCCTGCTGATTATCATCTACCTTCCCCCTTGGTTGATGAATCAGTTGAACACCACTTGTAAAAAACAGAGGGTGGCAAGGGCACAGAATATGCTTTAATACCCGTCCTGAAGAGTAGCTTGGTAGTAACACTACTGAGTGAACTGGCAGAGTTCTAAAGCAGCTACCTGATGAAGGAGCAGCACTTCGAAAGCTTGTACTTCCAAGTAAACCTGTTGGACTATAACCCGGTGTTGTGTGACTTGTAATCGTGTTCTATAGGACATAGAAGTTAGATTGGGTCTGCGACGGGTGGTGAAGGAAATAACAAGAGGAACACATTTGCACGACTCTGTCCTCACCTGTTGAACTGTCACAGTTACATCTGTTCAGGATTGTGCAGTTCTTTCGGTGACAAAATCTCATGTTGACATTAAAAATACCCTCTTTCGGATTGTGTGGTACAAACCCTCCATGTTAAATTGGACAGACTTCAGGCGGATCTGGCAACTCAAAGCCCGGGCATCCACAAGACACTCTGGGCCATCAGCAACAAAACTGTATTTGACCAAATGGCGTAACCCCCACTTCCCCTGTTACTATCAAGTGAAGATATCTATCCTAGGCCAATGAGGAGTGCAGGAGACCATGCCAAGAGCAGAGCCAGGCATTTGTAACAATGAGGTGTCAGCCTGGTGAGCTACAATACAGGACTACTGGTGAGCCCAATAGCATATGCTGCACGCAGTGGACAGCAATGAATAATTCCACAACCGCAGAATCAGATCTTTAAGTTCTGCAGTCCTGCCTCATCTGGTTGCGAATGATTGTGGACAATTAAACAACTCAGAGGAGGAAGCTCCACAAATATCCCCATCCTCAATGATGACATTAGTGCAAAAGACAAGGCTGAAGAATTTACAACAGTCAGAAGTCGTAAGTAGGTGATCCATCTAGACCTGCTTCTGGGATCCCCAACTTCACAGGTGCCACTCTTCAATCAATTTGGTTCACTCTACATGATAACAAGAAAAGATTGGAAGCACTGGATACTGAAAAAGCTTTGGGCCCTCACAAGATTCTGGCAACAGCATTGAAGATTTTTGCTCCAAAACCAGCTGTGCACTAGCCAAGCTGTTCCAATTCAGCTACAACACTGGCACCTACGGACAATAGGGAAACTTGTCCAGCTGTGTCTTATCCATGAAAAGTAAGACAAATCCAATCCAGCCAATTGCTGCCACATGAATCTACTCTTAATAATCATCAAAGTGATGGGAAAGGATTGTCAACAGTGTTATTGAGTAGTACTTGGGAAGAAATAACCTGCTCACTGATGCTCAGTTTGGTTTCTTGTAGGGCTATTGGGCCCTTAACATCATTACAACTGTTGTCAAAATTTGGACAAAAGAGCTGAATTCCAGAGGGAAGGTGAGAGTGACTGCCATTGACCTCAAGGCCATACTCAACCGAGCATGTTAACAAGGAGCCCTTATAAAACTGGAGTCACAGAGAAGAGAATCAATGGAAAAGCTCCAACCTATACAAGTTGTGGTCATTGGAGGTCAATCATCTCAGCCCCAGGCTACCTCTGCAGGAGTTCCTCAGGGTAGATATTTTCTAATCAACCTGTTCAGCGATGTTAGTACACACCTCTAGAGAAGGGTTGTAGGGAAAGCTTGAACCTAGGCTTCTAGACTCAGAATGGGGATAGTACCACTGCACCACAAGGGCCACAGTTCTTCAGAATCAATCATTTTCAACTGCTTTAATGACCTCCCATCCACCTGAAGAAGTGGGAATCTTTGCTGATGATTGCATATGTTCATCATCATTCTAAGATTCTCAGATACAGAGAAGTCCATATCCATATGCTTCAAGACCTGGACAACACCCAGCCTTGGAATGATAAGGAACATTCATACTTCAAGAGCCAGACAATGATCATCTCCAACTAGAGAGAATCTAACCACTGCTCTTGATGGTATTACTGTCACTGAGGCTCCCACTACTAACATGCTGGGAGTTACTGTTGACCAGGAGTTGAACCGATCTAGCCATAAAAATATTACA
This sequence comes from Chiloscyllium punctatum, assembly GCF_047496795.1. NCBI lineage: Eukaryota > Metazoa > Chordata > Chondrichthyes > Orectolobiformes > Hemiscylliidae > Chiloscyllium > Chiloscyllium punctatum. The sequence continues at coordinate 81,422,886 of NC_092742.1, forward strand.
GCTACAAAAGCAGATCAGAGGCTGGTAACAAGTAGCAAGTAACTCACCTCCCAACTCCCCAAAGCCTGTCTACCATCTACAAAGCACAAGTCAGGAGTGCAACAGAATACTTCCCACTTAACTGGATGGTTGCAGCTCCAACAACGTGGGCAGCACGGTGGCTCATTGGTCAGCATTGCTGCCTCACAATGCCAGGGACATAGATTGAATTCCACCCTTGGGCGCCTGTCTGTGTTGAGTTTGCATATTCTTCCCGTGTCTGTGTGGATTTCCACTGGGTGCTCCGATTTCCTCCCACAGTCCAAAGATGCGCAGGTTAGGTGGATTGGCCATGTTAAATCGCACATAGTGTCCAGGGGATGTGTCGATTATGCGGATTAGCCATGGGAAATGCAGGATTACAGCGATGATGGGGGTGTGGGGTTGGGTGGAATACTCTTCAGAGGGTTGATGTGACTTGGTGGGTCAAATAGCCTGTTTTCCCCACTGTAGGGATTCTATTCTAACGCTCATGAAGCTAGGCACTGTTCAGAACAAAGCAACCCACTTGATTATCACCACATCCAGCATCTTGTGCATTCACTCCTTTTGATGCACAATGACAGCTGTATGGATTATCTACAATATGGACAGCAGTAACTCATCAAGGCCCGTCCAACAGCACCTTCAAAACTCATACCCTCAACCATCTAAAAGAAGAAGCGCAGCAGATTAAAGAGAACATCATGACCTACAAGTTTCCCTCTAAACCACACACCATGCTGACTTGGAACTTGATAGGTTCTGCAGAATTACTGTCTGAAATCACTGTTCCCTATGAAGATGATACAGTGGAAATCTGGAAATATCAATTTTAATCTGTAAGATAAATAATTGAACACAATCCAGCTGTTTTATGAAATGTGGCCCCTGCAATAATGTATCATTATTGTTTATCTCTAGCTAAACTTTATTTGTACTTTGTAAAGGGCTTGAACTGAGAAATCTCAACATTCTTTTCTTGCATGTTCACTGTTAAGAAGTGAAATACGATACAAAAACAGCTTCATCTATATTATCCCTTATGATCTTTGGCTGTCTTCTTAATTTAAATAATGCAGTCAATTATTATATGAATTGATAGAAAATTGCTAATATTGGGTGTTAAGGAAACAATATCCAGTCTTAGGATCCCAGTGATTTGCTGGCCAAATTCATTTGCTTTTCCATTTGCAGCTCACACTCACTGTGAATTACAAAATATTATTATGCAGGTACAACAAGTGATTCAGAATACAAATAGATTGCTGGCATTTATTGCAAGGAGAATGAAATATCAGTTGTACTGATCTTTGACAAGGTCACATCTGGAAAATTGTCTATAGTTTTGCCTTTGTATTTATAAAGGGTGTTATTGCTTTAGGAGCAGTTCAGAGACAGTTGATTCCTGGGATGGGGGTGTTATCATATGAGGGACATTGGAGCTTAGAAGAATGAGAGGTGACCTTATTGAAACATGGGACGCTGAGGTGACTTGACAGGGTGGATGCTGAAAGGATGTTCCCTTTTGTGGCAAGAACAAGATCACAGGGGACACAATTTAAAAATGAGATATCTTGTGATTTTTGAGAAGATTTGCAGCTCAGGTTGAGGCTCAGGTCATAAGTTTTGCTCACAGAGCTGGTATGTTTGTTTTCAGCTGTTTTGTCACCACGCATTTAAGATGGACACAAGGAGAAGTTATTTTCTTTTGGAGGATTGTGAACCAGCGGAACTCTCTTGCCCAGAAAGCGGTGTCATTGTATAATTTCATGGCAGATTCTTAATGGGTAAACGAGCCAAAGCATACGAAAGAAAGGCAGGAAAGTAGAATTGAAGACACAGATTAGGCATCAGGTTTGAAAAGGAAAATGGCCTACCTTGTTCTTAATTCATATGTTTGTATGCATCATGTTTATGTTTGTTATGTTAATTGGATTCCAAATGAGACAGAAACACAATTCTTAAAATTATGTTTATTTACAGCAAGCAGATTACATTTATCTGCTTCACACTTACAAACTCAGTGTCCCAGCAGTCTCCCTTTAAAAAGTGTTCGAGGTACTTCATCAAGCAATACTCTTCACTTTGTATCTTAATAATATAATTACATATCATGAGCAAACTGAAACTAAACATAAGTCTGTTTTCACATGTTTTTTACAATTCTCAGAAATTGACTTCAACGTTACAACAATCCAGATGTACATACAGTCTCAGAAAGAAAGACTGAATTTGCAAGATTCCTTCATGTTCATCAGAAAAATATAAAAAAGGCTAATTGTCAAATTCTAATATTTAATGTCAAACACAAGTGTGGATCTACAGTTTGATGCGAAGACTACCAGCCGATCATACTTTTTCTCACCAAGGTCTGATACTAGAACTGCCTTTATTCTATACTTTGTAGTGTTTCCCTGACAACAGCCATAGCAACCCACTGTCAATGCAAACAGGTAGGTAAAAACGCTAAAAGCATCACACCCAGCAAGCTTCGCTACAAAACGACAATGGAAAACAGACTTGACTTTTGTAGATCAAATATTGCCAAAAGGTTTACACCATGCATACCAAGAACAAATGAGCACATTGAGGAGATAACCATTACATGATGCATTTGCTTATGAAATGATGGAATCGTTTTAAAAGCATTTGTACCTAGTATGTTGTTGACACTGGTACGGCCAAATTTAACCATCCCAATTCATTTGGCTTGACCCTTCAGAGAACATCACCTTCAAGCATAATTGTGTGGAACTAGGATTAGCGATTGATGGTGGTCTAAAAAAAACAAACATTTTGTTAGCATGTTTCAGGTCACACCAGACTGCCTATGAACAGAGGGAGACAGAATATTCAGCCCAACCAAGAAAGGTTACACAGTTGATCTCCAAATGGGCAGAGAATCTGCGTCCATGCAGCACAGGACATCCTAGAGTATTTCATAGTCACTGAAACACAGCTGTACTCAGTAATACAATATGGGGAAACCTAAAATCCAGTTTGAAAACAGTATCTGTTGTGATGAGGTTTGGGGATTAAATATTTGCCGGGACATGGAGAGAACGTGGTGCTTTTTCTCGAATGATGCTGAGGGATATTTCTTACATGAACATAGAATTGCAGACAGAACCTTGGTTCAACACGTCTACAAAACATCTGTAAGATCATTCACTGATGTAGGGAAGTTGAAAGGTGTTGGTTATTCAGAATATGAAATCAGGTTGTGCTGATTGAATTAAAACCATTTCCTGGTTTGTATCGGGCTCCATTTCAGTCCGTGAAATGATCCAAGAGCACCTATGTTCAAGAAACAGAAACATCTACTTCAGATCACAATGTAGTCCATATGTTACACCGAAAATGATTGTATTATTAAATACTGGACAATATGGGGTACTCCCTTAAAATGTAAGATACCTAGGTCACTTAGAGGAGTGAGTTAACACTCTAGTGCCTAACAGGATATCAAAACTGTGTCTTGAAGCTTGGGCTATTAAGTCATGCTCAGAAATCTGGGATTTAATTCAAAACCTTCCTGCTTTGTTAGAGGGGAGTTCCTCCTATACAGCAGACATGAAAAGGCAGCCAGAAAAGAAATAAAAACCCTAAAAAGATCATAACTGGCCCAAATCTGAGGATCAACATAAAGAAATACATTTAGGGATGGATCTTACTTTTATTTAACTAAGTGTCAGTTATACTAGGGTTTTTTAGAAGACTTTTCATTGCAAGGCGCAGTAAGAGTATATATATTACCAATGTTGTCATGTTAACTCCTTATTCCATTCCTATACACCGAGCTCGACTGATTCTTGTCCTCTCTTACCATTCGCTGTTTGTATAGAAGTTTCAGCACTGCTGGCATCCCTGGTGCTGGCGCCATCTTTAAAAGGTTGTTGTGTGCATGGACAAGCACTGTTAGTCTGAAACTGCTCTGCATGGTTGCAGACATTTGCCCCAGACTTCACAGGGCTGTGAAAACCGATTTCCCACTTTGCAGGGAGGGGCCTGAAGGCCCTGGTGAATGGAGTAGTAGCTAGGAAAATGTGGCATATTATTTGGATTTCTTTTCTCATAACTATACTATCATCCATCTCTTTGACTTCCTAATTACGGTTCTTTCTCCTGCTCTTGATCGCTCTCTCTCTCTCTCTGGGCTCCATCTCCCCCTATCCTCTCACTCCCGTCCCGCACCCAATTCCACCATCCTCCCCATCCCCGATCCGCTGTCTTCAGCATTAATGCTACCTTTTCCTAGATACCCTCCATTCTGAAGAAGGGTCACTGAATCCAAAACGTTAACTCTACTTTCTCTGCACAGATGCTGCCAGACCTGCTGAGTTTCTCCAATAGTCTCTTTCAGATTTCCAGCAACCGTGGTTCTTTGTTTTTAAACCATGGCAAACTTGCGGGTTTTGTGTTATCTGAGCCACACTTTCGCAATACCTCCCTCAAAGTTGTCCTGATGCCTGTTCAGGACTGGGGGAAGGAGTTCAATTCCCTAGCAATGGCAAAAGAAGGCCAATGGACATATATGACTCTGGAGGTCGTGGGTGGCTCAAATAAACCTTGTGCTGCAAAACAATGAACTATCTGCTGCGCTCCCATCCAGATGTGCACTACTGACCACTACGTAAGAAAGCTGGAACTGAAAGATGCTGAAATCCATGGAATAAAAATTGTGAAGGAGCATATTATTCTTAAACAAATCTGACTCTGGTTGCAAGATTGAAATTATAGGCTACACTTCCATGATTGAAGTTCATATTTATTAAATATTTTCTTGAATATGGGATATGCTTTTCTTTATCTTATGCCCCTGTTCCACCCTCCCCCAAAACTGTGGTAGCCAATGTACTTGGAAGATTAGAGTATTCTTAGTTAAAGTGGTGAATACAGCATTGAAATAATTTGCTCTTTGTTGCCTTCTAAACATATTTCAATTGCAGAATGTTAGAAAATAAGTTGCAAACTAATCCAGGTGACACTTGTATCCATTGTTTCCTGACTTTTTTATTTACCGCCTTTGTAATCAGCCATACTTGCTGCAGTTTAGTATGTCTGTGCAGATAACACTAAGCTGGGTGGCAATGTGTGCTGTGAAGAGGTTGCTAAGAGGCTGCAGGGTGACTTGGACAGCCTAGCTGAGTGGGCAAATACAATATAATGTGGATAAATGTGAGGTTATCCACTTTGGTGGCAAAAACAGGAAAGCTGGTTATGATTTGATTGGTGGCAATTTTGGAAAAGGCAAGGTGCGACACGACCTGGGTGTCATGGTGGAACAGCTGCTGAAGGTTGGTATGCAGGTGGAGGAGGTGATGAGGAAACCTAATGGCACATTGGTCTCCATAGCGAGAGAATTTGAGTATCGGAGTAAGGATTTCTTGCTGCAGTTATACAGGGCCTTGGTGAGGCAACACCTTCAGTATTGTATGCAGTTTTGGTCTCCTAGTCTGAGGAAGGACATTCTTGCTATTGAGGGATCCAGCAAAGGTTCACCAGACTGATTCCTGGGATGGCAGGACTGACATATGAGGAAAGATGGATCAACTGGGTTTGTACCCACTGGAATTTAGAAGAGTGAGGGGGGTGAATCTCATAGAAATATTAAAATCCTGATGGGACTGGGCAGACTAGATGTGGGAAGAAAGTTCCCGATGTTGAGAAAGTCTAGAACTAGGGGTGATAATCTAAGAATAAGGGCTAAGCCATTCAGGACTGAAATGAAGAAGAATTTCTGCACTCAGAGTTGTGAACTTTTGGAATTTTCTCCCACAGGAAGATGTTGGGACCAGTTCATTAGTTATATTTGAGAAGGAGCTGGTCATGGCCCTTGCAGTTAAAGGGATCAAGGGGTATGGAGAGAAGTGGAATTGGGATACTGAGATTGCATGATCATATTGAATGATGGTGTAGGCTTGAAGGGCCAAATGGCCTACATCTTCACCTTTTTTTTTATATTTCTATGTTTCTAAACAGGTTTCTTGATGTGAGGTGCTGAGACTGTTATCTTGGAAGATTAGCAGCCTATGCAAAGGTGTATACCCAATCCATTCTTTATCCAATGGCTATGCAACTATGCTTCCAGTAGACACTGGTGAATGGCGACCAGAAATGTGAGGCATTTCTGATTTCCCACTGTAGCCCAGAAATACAAAATCCATTTGTAGCACTATCTTAACCCTAACTCTAACCCTAACCCATCACCAGTGCCATATTTTGAATCTTCGTATCTTGAAAAGGTTTTCTGTGATGTTGTAAGTTTTTTTAACACTGTATTTTCAAACTGGCAGAGTTTACCTTCTGGAAAATGTCTCAGCTGTAAGAACAGAAATATGTCGAACATTGTTTCCTTGATATATTGTGGCATTAGCAAATCAGATAATAATTCTCTCACCTACTGTAAGAAGCTGACCTTGCATTCACCTGTACACTTCCTAGCAACTTACTTTGCGTGGAATTGCATCACTTGTCTGAGTCAGTTCCCAGAAGGATAAGGATTGAAGATTTAGCTTCCAGCCCAGCAAACCTGTTTCTACAGAAGCCATTCCCCGAGGAGGACGATGTAATAAAAGGCTTGTGTGTGTTGTACACTCGCCACATTAGTTTATGTTCGCATTTTCTTCAGGTTTTGTTGAAGGAATTAAGTACCTAAATTGAAGTGAAATGACTATTTGTTATCACAGGAAGAGTCGTAACTGAGTTCAAAAGCAAAACAGCATGAGGCAAGCTGTGGAAGTGAAACCTGTCACTTGCACCATGAGTGTCATATTTCCCTCTATTTAACCCAATGAATCCACAAAACATGCACATCTTTCAATAACAGTCAGAAATGACGTGAATGTTATGATCAGATGTAAAATTAACAACACCAGAAATATATCATCCTAATTTGTGATTTGTGTTTTGAAAGAGAAAGGTTCAATGTAGGCTATGTTGGTTCTGCTACAGAAATGTTTCTGTCCCGTCAAGTTTGCTGGGTCTTTTTCGAAGTTCTGTTTTGTTTCTCAATCCTCTAGTGCTCTGCGTTTACTTATTAAACCTTCTCAGTTGCTCTTTTTAAATTTCATGATGCTAATTATTTCTGCTATATAAGGGAGAATAGGAACTTTTACAAGTTGTCAGCTGTGGCTCAGTTAGTGTACCTGTGCCCTTGAACCACAGGTTCTGAGTTCAGGTTCCAATCCAGAGCTTGAATAGATCCAGTGCAGTACTGAGGGAGTGTTACATTGTCAGTGATGTTACCGTTCAGATAAGGTGTTACATCTTCCTGTTTAGATGAATATAGAAGATCCCCATGGCACTACAAAGAAGAATTAACTCTGGGGTCTTGGCTAATATCTATCCTTCATCAACATCACAAAAACAGGTCTATTTCTGTACTGTATGACTTAATGGTCATTATTTACATTGTTAAACATATTCATTTATAAGGAGTTGTTAAGGAGTTAGAGGTCTCACTTGGACAGCCAACAGGAGACTTGCACTGTTTCTTTTTGGGGAAAGCCTGCCAAATCACGAGTCAATCGGGCAATGGTGAAGTCTTCCCTGGAATCAAGACCTTAGGAATGGAACTGTCACCTGATTCGCCATCAGCTATTTTGCTTAACAACACCATTGCTTAGGCCATGACGCATCCCAAAAGAATACTCTCCAGAGTCCCAGATTTATAGTGAGTGACCCAGGCTATAGGTGCATAATGTTGGTGTTGTTATTTCACACAATGAATGGAATAATTTGTAGTGCTGACCTTTCTAATGTCCAGTCCTTCAATAAAGTGGTCAAATGACTCTTAGGTGTGCATTGAGATGACAAGTGGCCCTCACATTTTTCGCTATTAGACAGACTGACAGATTCAGCTGCAACTAGATATTTTTTAAACCAACCTGTTCCCAGAAATGTTATGACACCCCTTTGGAGAAGGTGAAACTTGAATCCGGGCTCCTACCTCAGAGGTAGGAGTGTTCCCACTCAACCTCAAGAATCCTGTTCTCAGTTGCAAATGAGTTCATGATGGGATGAGGCTCTTAAACAAACATTGATTGGCCACGTAAGAACCTTAGTTGGCAGTGGGACAAGATGGTCAACCCTAGGTGAAGGTGGAGTTAGGAAAGGGGCAAGTTTCAGGTACACCGTCCCACTGAATCAGTTACGTTCCACTCAGCCAAGTACACCACCAAAGAAAGCAGAAGATTCTGCCCCACCATGGACTTGAGATTTATTCCGAGAAAATAATTGACATGCCATGGCTCCAAGCAGCTATCACAGTACAATTCAATTCTGCTATAATGTGTTTCTTCGATGCAAATTGGCTATGAGTCTGATCTCTGGACTCATAGCAGAAGCAGTAATGCAAAGGTTAGAACAAACAGTCTTACCACAAATTCAACCCAAACTCTGGGTCAGATACGTGGATGACACCTTTGTAATAATTAAAAACACAGAAATAGAGAACACACACCAGATCATCAACGCCACACTCACAGGAATCCGATTCACTAGAGAGGAAGAAAAGGACAACCAACTCCCATCCCTAGACGTGATGGTACAGAGAACACCGAACGGAGAATTCAGCACAAAGGTTTACAGGAAAGCTACACACACAGACCAAGTCCTAATCTATGAAAGCAACCACCCCAACACACACAAATGAAGTTGCATCAGGACACTATTCAAAAGGGCCACAACACACTGCAGCACACCAGAACTACAAAAAGAGGAAGAGGAACACCTATACAAAGTATTCGCCAAAAACGGATACCCTCGCAATTTCATCAACAGATGCCTAAGGGAGAGACAACGGAACGAGGACATGCCGCAACCCAAAGGACTAGCCACACTACCATACATCAGGAGCATTTCCGAACTGACAGCCAGACTACTGTGACCACTACGACTCATAACAGCACACAAACCAACAGCCACTCTCAGACAACAACTCACCAGAACGAAGGACCCGATACCCAACATGAGCAAAACTAATGTAGTGTACAAAATCCCATGCAAGGACTGCACAAAACACTACATCGGACAAACAGGAAGACAGTTAACGATCCGTATACACGAACACCAACTAGCCACGAAACGACACGACCAGCTATCCTTAGTAGCCACACACACAGACGACAAGCAACATGAATTCAACTGGGACAACACTACCATTATAGGGCAAGCCAAACAGAGAACAGTCAGGGAATTCCTAGAGGCATGGCACTCATCCACAGACTCTAACAACAAACACATCGACCTGGACCCAATATACCGGTCACTGCAGCGGACAGCTCGAACTGACAACCGGACGCGGCAGAGACAGGCCACTATAAATGCCGGAAGAAACAGCACAGAAGCGCTTCATAGGAGGCTCCCAAGCACTGAGGATGTCACCTAGACAGGGGATGAAACGTTTGCAAGACAAATTCCCAGCTCAGCGAATAGAACCACAACAACGAGCACCCGAGCTACAAATCTTCTCCCAAACTTTGGCTTTAACGTGATAGAAGAATGTGGACCATTATTGAAAGAACAAGAACTGTCCTGACATGTATAGGCTATAACATGATTCTGGCTCCATTATTTTACATGGTGTTGCTATTGCACAATTTCTTATAACTTGAGATCGAATAAGAAAGGAACAATCACGTTATATTGGAACTAACTGCATATTGTGACTGAGAAACCTTGGACAGATGCACTTCCACCAATTCTTATTGATATTAGCAAAAACCAAGCGAAAAAGGATGCCTTCACAAAGTCTTCAGCAGAAGATAGGCTCAGTCCTGATGAACAGTAGTAGGTTTATTACATATTATTTAATAGCTCCTTACATGACATGATAGTCTCTTGTGAAACTTCAGACGCTGCTTAAGAGTCAATCAGCATTACTGTTGGCTACCTTGATTTAGCACAAGAAACGAAAACTTGGAGACACTCTGCAAAATACTGGTTAGCTCCTTCCAGGATCAGTCTTTACAGATATTTTCTAAGCAACCTGTTCAGAGATGTTATCACACACCTCTGGGGCAGGTACGCCTTGAGCCTTGGCCTCCTGGCTCAGAGATAGGATAAAGCCTTTATATCCTGATGCATGGAACTTATCTTATGATATACAAATTGGCTATGCAATAGAACCCAGAATAATTCTGAAATAAAGAGAGAAAGATGTTTTAAACATGTTGAAGCTAGAGGAATTTTTTGCTAATGAAGGCTCTATTTTTCTGATTTTCAGACATTCCTTATTTTTGATTTTCAAGGGCTCTGAAATAACTGGACAGAGGCCTACATCCCATCACCAAGTCACCCTTTATTTACATGTGCACAGTATATGGGCTCTGACCAGCCAGCTCAGAGCCAGTCCCTAAAATGAGGAGCCTCTGAATCTCCTGTCAGCTAGGGCTCCCGGATTGGCACAGGTTAGCAGCCCAATCAGGGATCTCATAGTCAATGATATCCACCTAGCCCTCATTCCAACCAACTCCAGGCCTCCTTCCTCATTCGAATAAACTACGTTGTTGGATGATGCTGTTGTGTAGTCAAATTAATTTCTGAGTTTGGGTTCATATATGGGATATTTTAATGCACAGAAGCAGAATGGGAAAATCTAATTAACAATTTCCTCAATAATCATCACCACTCCAATCTAAAGCTACAAGACACAATGTAAGCATTAATTTCAAGACATGAATGTTGGTACGTTATGGAAGACATACGTTGGCAACAACTGTTTTTCCAAAACACCTTGACACAGTTGTACACTCACAAAGCCATTACCATAAGCATGTTTTCCATGGACCGATGAGGTCACAGACAAACAGGTCTCATATGTGGGATATCTTGAGATGAATAACACACAAATGCTAATCTTTATAAAATAATTTGGTTCAGTATTCAATTATCTGATTAACAGTGCTCATTACAATTAATAATGTTCATACTGTTCCTTCATTGACAGGTTTGAAAGTGCTTTCTCCTCCTTAGTGACTCCTTTCATTCCCCTGGTCTGCCTCCCTAACACTTACTATGCCCTGCTTTGCAATTCCCCCAGCCCACTTTGCGGTGTCCCTGTTGCCCTTACAGTTTCTCCTCTCTGTGCCGTCTTTCTCCCATTTTTGCTGTGCCCTGCTTTGCAGTCTCTCCTTGCTTTGCAATCCTTCCCCACTTTTCCGATCCTTGCCCCTCTTTGCTGCCCCTCCTCCCTGTAAATTTGACTACTTTTGGGTGCCCTCTACTCCTGTGCCTTTTGAGCCTTGGTTGAATCTGTGGGATTCAACAGGAGCAGCTACAGGAAACAATAATGCAGCAATGAGAACCAGTTAACATTTGCCGAAACACTCTAGAATTCCTCCTTTACTCTATTTGCACTGAACATTAGTCATGGGAGGGATTTTGTTCAATGTATCCTCCCCTGACATAAAAACACTAATAAAATAATACAAATAGAAAATAGTTTTGATAAAGCCAGTATGGAGGCAACATAGTTCCAGGAATTCTTTTAGCCTCTGACTCTGTACCTATCAGAATTAATAATACTATTTATTACTCTCTTAAGAGATGGGGTTGGTTGAGGGTTTTGTGAGTAAATGAGAAGATCAGTATGTCAATTGAAAGTGCTACCAGATGGAAGACTTATTTCTAGGTGATATAGAAGTCTAACAGAGCATGAACATTGGGCTCCAAAGTAATGATTGTAACAAAATGCTGTAAGCTAAAGTGCTGTAAATAATTTATATATTATCTGCTAATTGCTAACAGATACACACGGCATCGTTCATCCTTTCCCATAATTATGCCCAGAAAATCCAAAGCAGGCAGCTGTTAAATTCGTCACATGTCACAGATGCCAAATACTGATTCTTTTCAAGTAAATAATTTTGTCATTGAAAATCAACAGCTGTGTCATCTCAAGGTATTACCTCCATCTTCCCAGGGGACATATGATGAGACTGTGAGGCTAAGATGTGGATCGTGTTTCACCCGCTCTGCACTGTTTCCAATATTACTGGTTGGGAACCAGAACGATGGGAAGGCAGTGAAAATATGCTTTGAACTCCATCTGAAAAGAAAGATATTGACAATACATTAATAATATTTTCTTCCCTATTAGCTGAGGTACCAGAATGTGTAGTGTATCCCTTTGTTTACTTATTTTGTTTTCATTGTGAACTGCTACAATCACAGGAAGAGCTGTGCTATTAGCGACAAAAGCAGGGGCACTTGTGACTTGCTATAGTTTCAGCAGTGGCATTCCAATGTAACTGATCACAAATCTTCAGAGTTTTCATTGAAAACGCCTAAACTGAAATCTGCTGCTCAGGATACTTGACTATGAGCAGTTATTTCTTTATTGCCACTCTGGAATCTATCCCAATGTAAATAGAGGTTTGTTCCTCAAAATAAATGGGGTTAATGAGGGCTTACAATTAAAATATTAAGCATTGGTGATAATCAGATTAGTCATAGAGCCATAGAGATGTATAGCATGGAAACAGACCCTTCGGTCCAACTTGTCCATACTGACCAGATATCCCAACCCAATCTAGTCCCATGTGCCAGCACCCGGCCCATATCCCTCCAAACCCTTCCTATTCATATACCCCTCCAGATGCCTTTTAAATGTAGCAATTGTACCAGCCTCCATCACTTCCTCTGGCAGCTCACTCCATACACATACCACCCTCTGTGTGAAATGACAGAGGTAACCAGGAGGAAGAGTTCATAGAATATATTGAGGACAGCTTCAACGAATAATACGTTGTGAATCCACCTCGGATTTTATGTATGTGTAATTTATCAAACTTGCCTCTTTCTGTTAGAGTAAAGGATCACCTAGGAAACAGTGACCATAACATGGTAGATTTTAGCATTCAGTTTGGGAGTGAGGAACACAAGACGGAAACAACTGTGCTAAGCTTACCTAAGAGTCATTATAAAGGAATCAGGACAGTGTTAGCTGAAATGAACTGGAAAAGGAGTTTAGCTGCAAAGACGGTTGAGGAACAATGGCAGACATTTAAGAAAATAGTTCATTGCTCGTAGCCCAGTGAGAAAGAAGGATTCTGGGAAGGGGAAAAGCCAACCATGTTTAACCAAGGAAGTTAAGAATGGCACCGCATTGTAATTAAAAAAGACATACAATATGGCAAAGATTATTGGTGTACCAGAGAATTGGGAACATTTTAAAAGACTACAGAAAAAATTATGAAAAGGGAGAAAATAAACTTTGAGGGCAAAATTGCAAGTAATATTAAGTCAGACAACAAGAACTTAATTAAATGTATTAAAAGAAAAGGTAGGGAAAGGCCAAAGTGAACAGAGACTCCTAAGAGAAGGAGGCTGGGGAAATAATAATGGGGAGCCAGAAAATGGCAGAGGAGTCAAATAAATACTTTTGATCAGTCTTCACAGAAGACACTAATAGTGTTCCAAAATATTAAGGAATCAAGAGGCAAAAGGAGGAGCAGAAATAAACACAATAAATATCACTGGAGAGCAAAGTTCAAGGCAAACTATTGCTAGGAAGCTAAACATTTTTGAAATGGAAAAAGACAGCAGATACTTACAGGACAGAGGGATGTAGGAGTCATCATGCCTACATCAAAAAAAGCAAGTGTAAAGCTTCAGCAGGTTACAGGATAGGTAAATAGAAGTTGGCCTTTATTTCAAAGGGAATGGAATATGAAAGTATGGAGATCTTGCTAAAACTGTACAAAGCACGAGTCAGATCACAGCAGGAATACTGTATACAGTTTTGGGCCCATTGTCCAAGGGAGGATAAAATGGTATTAGAGGCAGTCCAGACAAGGCTGAGACTGTCTTACGAGGCAAGGTTGAGGAGATTAGGCCCGTACTCATTGGAGTTTAGAAGACTGAGAAGTGACCTAATTGAAACATACAAGACCCTTTGGGTTGCTTCCCCTTGTGAATGCCTTTCTTTCAGAGGGTATTGAATCTGTGGAATCCTTTACTGCAGAGGACTGTAGAAGCTGGGTCATGAAGTATATTCCAGGCTGAGATAGATTTTTAAGGGATCCAGTAAGGGATTCTAGGGAATGGGTAAAAGGCAGGAAAGTAGAGTTAAGGATTATCAGGTCAACCATGATCTCATTGAATGGCAGAACAGACTCAGTGGGCTAAATGGCTTACGACTGCTCCGACATCTTATGATCCTCCACAGAACTGGCCTCCAAGTTTACCTTTTGCTTTCCATGCTTCAAGGTGTTGTAATTGGCTCTTGCAACGTGAAAAACACAGTTGCTACTTTGAAATCAGTGACAGCATGAATAAATGCTCAGATCCCGTTGATTGACCCCTGACACAACTGAAAAACAGAATGCTGCCTAGGCTGGAAATCTGAAATCAAAACAGAAGGTACTAGAAAGACCCAGCAGACCAAGAAACATCTGTTGAATGGACAAACAGAGTTAAGTTTCAAATCGAGTGACCTTTCACCATTTGTTTTAAGGTGTTTTGATTAAGGACTAAATGGAGAGAAATTGCGCTCAGTTCGTGCTGCTTCTGCACTGCAGTAGGTTGCGTGGATGATGCATTAAGCTCCAATCTTTCTCACTCGGCAGTGATGATGTTGCCACTGAACCAAGGTCTGACACCTAATAGGAAGGAAATGAATAGAATTACTTAAAATGTTTTGCACAATGAATTCATTTTGAAACACAATGATAGCGACGTTTGCAAACATTGAGCCATCTCACTTGGTACGAGAGAAGGAGGTCCTGATAAGGCATGTTATTAAATATGTGTATAATTATAATTCAAATCAGCTTGTTTTTTTTCATCTTTCATCTACATGGTAATCATTTCAGTTTTTGAGAGAAAGAGATACTTGCATTAATATAGCGCTTTCAACAATTGTGGCAACTCCCCATACAGCTTTAGTAATGTAGGAAATGAGGAAGTGCCATTGTCAATGACACAGTTCACTGATGCTTGGGTTAGGCCAGTAGGACAATAGCTGAGTAGAATTTGTCTTAGCTTTTATAGGCATTGATAAAATACTTTGTGTGGTTGATGTACTGTAATTTTTGTTTCTATGATTTTGGTAAAAATGTTCCAGTTAACCAACCACTGGCCTAAACTTCTTGGGTTACATCAGTGGTGCACATTCAGGATTTCATCATCGCCCTCCCACCTCCCCCACCTCAACCCTGCCAACCAGTGCTAATCTTCTGCATTTGGAGGTAAGGATAGGTTGGAGATCAGCGGCTATGAGCTCTACAGCGTGATAGCCAACTTGCAATGCTTCCGCATCTAAATAGGCAAATGGACGAGACTCAGGAGGGCAGCTTTCAACTATTGAGCTTGACAATAGTGAGGGAGAGAAACAGCAAGCTCCATTGGTTAAAAGAGTGCTGAAGGTGATCCATGTCGTCCAGTTTAAAGTTTGGAATTATTGAGAATGCTTTGTAATTTCCCTCCCATTAAACAAGAGCAAATTTGCTAAACATGGATCTGCTAGAATAACTGAAGCACTTTGCAAATATTGGCTTGGATTTTCTGATGGCCAGGTTTTTGTTTCAGGAGTGTAGTTGGGAGTTGGGCAGGGTGGGGGGGGGGGTGCCCTATGGCATAAACTTTAAAGGAATTGCGCAGGTAAGGCTGAACAGCACGTCTGAGCTTGGAATCCTCCAAAAGTATCCATTTAAATTGCAGAAAGTGGGTGTTCTGCTGCAGTTAAGTAAATAATGACTCAGAAAATGTGAGACTATTAAAAACCTAGTCTGACTGAGGAATTATTTAACTAACCCCAAACCCCCACCAACGTTTAGAACCCCTACAGTGTGGAAACAGGCCACTCAGCCCAACGAGTCCACACCGACCCTTCACAGAGCATCCCTTCTGGACCCACCCCATCAGTGTTACCCTACATTTCCCATGTCTAACCCACCTAGTCTGCACATCCCTGGATACTATGGGAAATTTCCTGAGGCCAATCCACCTAATCTGCACATTTTCAGACTGTGAGAGGAAACCCACACAGATACGGAGAGAAAGTGCAAACTCCACACAGACAGTCACCCAAGGCTGAAATTGAACCCAGGTCCCTCACAGCTGTGAGGCAGCAGTGCAAACCACTGATCATGAAACACCGTACACACCCCACATCTTGACCCGACACCCTCCGGGACTAACATGCCCCTCTACCCTCCAGAAACTGGACCCAACATCCTCATTCTGCTTTTCCCATTCCAGCCACAGACCCAACATTCCTCTGCTGTTGCCATCCCGGATGTTCTGTTTCCCATCCTGGATCTGACACATGCCATGCTCACAATAGACCCAATATTACTTGCCCATTCCAACCTATCCTAAACAATCCATTATTTACCTGGCCTCTTTGCCACCCTGACTCTGGCCCCTTGCTTATCTGCTTTCCTTCTCGCTACCCACCTGGCCCTAAACTCCCTAACTAGCTGGCAACTTCCTCAACTGTCACCCAATATACTTGGTTCCTTATCCCTATCCACCTGGCGTATTTACCCATATCCTCCAGGTGCTCTAACCTCACACAAAGGAGTGGTCAAGTGGCTGTCTGTCTGCTAGATCTTTAAACCACAGAATAGAGCAGCAGATTGCTGTGAAAAGGGTGTGTGCTCTTATCCTGCATTACCAGGGACCTGTCACATTGAAAGTACAACTCCATATTTTTGAAGGACCCCTGACTGAAATCTCCTGTTAGAAACATGGAGATCTTTCTTAATGTAAAAATGAACAGAGGGAGCTGAGAGGTAATCTGCATTTAATTGCCACTCCTTGGAAAATGTGTAAAACTGTGGTCAAACTGGACAAATTTAATCAACAATGCAGCCTTGAAATGTGTGACATTTCCATCCAGTCAGTTTCAGCTAAGTACATCTGAATCTTCTTCTTAATTGCATTTAATTAAACTCTGGTTGTTCACCATTTTGTATGTAATTGTGCATAGAGAAGTTCATGATCCTGCATGCTGTAGCAATGAATTGAGTCACCGGCAAGTGAATTAATAGCTTCAGGTTGGCAATCTCTGCTGTGTCGTGTCTACAAAGCTGAAGTGTGCGCTGCAAAACCTTCACCAAATAGTTTGCTGAACAGAGTTGGTGAAGACAGATCGCTTCATATTGTTTAGTAAATGTGTCTAACGTACCTCGAATTAAGTAAAAATCTGATGGTTCAAGATGGTCGAGGTTTTAGGTTTGATAGTCGTTGTCAAGTGGCTCCACCAAGTCAAAACTTTTGTCAGATTTTAACTCAGATCTGTCATCTCAAAAGACTTCCGTGAAATCAGAATATTTTTTTAAAAATCCGTACTAAAGCTATGTCCTACATCCTGTCAAAAGCAGTTTGTTTTGCCAAATCTGTCATCCGTCAAGTTCTTCAGAATGAAATAATGTTTGTTGGAAAATTATGGTAAGGATGAGTCAGAGGTTAGAAGATGTTTCAATCCCAAGACACAAGTGAACATGTGATTTAGATCTTGCAGTAATGTTTTCAGAAGTATAGTTTTCAGAAACAATAGTATGAATGGGAAAAGGGATCACATGAGAGTCAAGCTTTGGAAACAACCCATCCACTGGATTTGAAACTAAATAATTTTATCAACGTAATTAGTCTGAACCTGCTTGATGCATTGTCACTTCGATCACTTTCCCTGGTACCAGAGGGATAAAACCTGCGACTGAACTGAATTAGACTGAGCTTGCAGTCCTGTCCTTGCTTTAATATTAAATCAGGCAGCTTGTGTTCAACAAGAATCAAGTTATGACTTTTGATAAGCACATCTCCAGTTCTAAAATCTTGCACTGATAAGGGTCCATTTGAGTTATAGCTTTTATGCAAATTTATATCAGGGAAAACTATGGCTGACAGCAGAATTGATGGACACTGAGCTTTGGTGCTTATCTAGTCAGTGTATCAGGTAATAAAATATTCATGTTTTCTGAACAGATGCAGAGCTACTGGGATGTGAGCCTCAGTGCAGTGCTGCCTTCAGGAAATGTTCACTTCATCTCTTTAGGAAACGTCTTACTTGCAATAGTTTGTTTGCCATCTCAATGGAGCCGACCATTCTCTAATAATTGCTTTGACGGTTATAATTACGTGAGCACTTGCCGTGCATAGAATGTTTGCCTTTATAAACTGTTCCGATATTCTGTTTTTTTTTGTTAACGAGATCGCAAGTAGCTAACCTGTAGAATTTAAATGTAAGTTTTTGTAAAAATATGTTTCTCAAATAGAAGCAATGTCATTGAGAGATGCCAGTGCAAAGGGAACAAAATCCCATCCATCTGTTTTGGTACTTGTTTCCTCTGCTTTTCCATAATCTTAGCACGGCACACTCTCTGAACCTTCTAGACTTCCTCCACTTCCCTGCCTCAGTCATCTTCAAGTGGAATTGTCAATTTGATAGCAGTTGAACTTACTCTGTGGTGGCCTTCTAGAAACATCAGTTGATTTGTATTTCTTTGTAAAGAAAGCTGTAGTGATTGTAACAAGGTCAGCCAGATGGACAATATAGAATATGGGTTCCCTGACTGGAGCTGTTAATCCTGTCCAGTCAGAGAGCCCTGGTTGACAGATACAAACAGGAGAGTCAGGGGTTCTGCTTCCCGGGACAGTGGGGTCTGTGCTAGCTGGATCAGTATCATGTACTACACACATGTAAGTGAAGGTGACCTGGTGACGGGATACTGGCCTTCATGGAGTTATTTCAAAAGCGTATTGTCAAATAACAGATTTTAATTTCCTTCGGATCTAATAAAGAAAAAAAATTGAAGTGTCGTAATGAATACAATGTGGCATCATTCTCCTCCTGTTTCTCGTGAATATCAGCCCATAATACAAAATGGCAAATGACTTGGCTTTCGATAACCTTAAAGACCATTAAGATACAGGAACTGAAAATAAATCTCTCCGATGTTTCGGTGGGGCTTGAGAAAAAGACAGGTTATAGCTGTGTTCCAGAGATGAGATGCAGGCTTTAAGAAAAGTAAATGGTCCAGAGAATGTATAAAGTACAAGGTAAAAATATTGCAATCTTTCATCTGCATATTAAACTTTTAAAACATTTTTAAACTCTAAATTTTAAAAATAAAATGCTGTGGTGATCAGGCTGTGCAGGGAAGGGTTGGAAGAGAGATAACTCCCATCAGGAAAGGCTGATAGAGAATCAGAGAGCTATATTCTAGAGATGAGGCTTTAAGAAAAGCAAACAGTCCAGAGAATGTATAAGCACAACAAGACTATGGCAATATCAAGATCTTGCATTCAATGAAAATATTGACATTGGTTCGTTGATGTTATCTTCTGTTTGTTCCTGGCACCACTTCAAAATCATTCAGTTCTTGTCTCATTCACAGGAGTCGACTTCAAAATGAAGACAATAGATGTTGATGGAATCAAGGTGCGAATACAGATTTGGTAAGTTCACAAGGATTAACCAGAACTGAGTACAGATCATTCTGCTATAACATACATTTCATTAACACAAATTCGCTGTAATGCGATTGATGAATTAGGGACATTGATTCTCAAGCGCTAGCTTTGAAAATGTGTGTTGGCTATAACAGTGCCAACACTTTTAGCGCTGTTTCTAAAGCATGATTTTTCTATAACGCAGGGTTGCACAAGAACGTAACCATTGCATTATAGAAGAGCTATTATGTTTACAGTTAGTTGATGTAATGGAGTTTTAAGGACTTAAAAGGAATTTAGGTACATGAAAACTTTCCATAAAACGTTTTTCTTTTGTATTTTCATGAAAATGCATTTTATGCAAGCATAATTTTATGCAAGATAAATGTAAGAATACTTGGATACGTCAGTGAGTTTGTACTGTAAGAAGCTGAGGCAGCCAGACCAGAAGAATGTGCTGACTTGGCTGATTCTAGACTTGTGTGGCAGCAATGGCAATACTGGTGACCTCAGCACCTTTGGATTAAGGAGGAGAAATTCAGATTCTCTTTTTATCTCTGTAAAGTAACGCTGGTTGCAACAACAGCTATGAAGACATTGCATGAGGACAGGATTTGTCAGATCTTAATTCTGATGTCTTATCTCATCAGAACATATTTTTAAAAATCAGTATGCAGTGTGATCCTTCAAAGTGATGTTTTATCCTGCTTCCTGTCAAATGCAGATTATTTTGCTAAATCTGTCATCAGCTAAATTCTTCAGACTTAAAAAATGTGGTTGAAAAATTACAGTAAGGGTGAGTCAGAGGCTAGAAGATCCCTAGACATAAATGAACTTGTGATCTAGATCTTGCAGTTATATATATAGTCTGCAGGATTAGGTTTGGCTGTGATACCCTACATGATCAAATAGCTGATTAGTACTTACCTTTGAGGGTCATCTGAATAATGGCAGGTTGGCATTCAGCACTAGTTTGCACCCAGCACCCACCAATTCGGGGTGGGGTGGGTGTGGTGGTGGAAGGATAAAATGGACAAGAGGAACAGTACATTCCTGTAAGTTTCTATGATTTAATGGATGTGGGGCACAATTGGATTAAGTATGACTTGACTGATTTTTCAAAGAGCTGACACAAGCGCAAGAGGCTAAATGGCCTTCTTCTGCACTATGAGTTTCTACATTTCTCTTTCCGTTTATCCTTCCAAACGTTCAAACCAAGATGACTGGAATATCTTCATACGTACTGTGTAGTGACTACGGAATGGTACTGTACAATTCATGGTTTCTTCAGATCTCAAAAGGTTGCATCATCGTTGAAGGCCTGTTTGTGACTAGCAAAATAAAAATATGTATGCACAAAATGTCCACCTTTACTGAGGAAAGGAGAAAGAAAATTGGCTGCAGAATTAGTTAAAACCACTGAGCATAATTTATTTGTTTGAGAATCCAACTGGATCATCCATAGTACTTGGGACAGCACTTCTGTATTTGACAGCTAGTGAAACGTAATAGCAGTCAGCTTTTTAAAATTCCTGTTTAAATGGGGAATTACAAAGGAAGGGGGTCACCAAAGGAAAAAGAAAATCAGGAAAACTGTTAGCGCTTCTGTAGGAAGAAACTGGCTGAAAATGACCAATGAGCGGGAGATAATTTGGGATTGAAGTCAAATGTGTGATCTCGCAATGTTATTCATCTTTCTCTTACACTTGGGAACTGGACAGGTCACACTAGTAGTGAATGCTACCACTCCAGTTTATGCTCACATTGCTTCCCACTGGAATGATTGGTGACTCTATCATGCACTGTCATGGAAAGGAATCCATGGAGAGTGGTCAAAGCCCTTCCTGAGCAAAAGGATTTGAATTGAGAGGGGTTGATTGTATAAGACAAAAGTCCCCACTGTGGATTTCAGAATGTTGTTGTTGAAGGTGGGGATTGTTTTCAGGCTGGGCTGCACATTTTATTGCTAATATGAACTTCAGAATATCAGAGAGCATTTGGACAGGTTCCTCACAAAACCCAGAAAGGATTTGGTCTGGTTCTGCATACTCCCAGGGATCATTGCCACCAACACCTTAAAGGTTGCAATAAAAACCATGATTCCCAGAGATAGCCATCTCCTCTGCAAGTCTATATCTTAGAGAACAACGGTGAACCATTACAGTGGTGTATCAGATTATGAGGGGCATTGGTAAGATGGATTGGAAAGCACTTTTTCCATTAGTAGATGGATCAATAACCTGGGACGTAGATTTAGGGTAAGAGGTAGAAGGCCAACTGGAGAGATGGAGAGAAATGTTTTTCACCCAGAGAGTGCTGGGAATCTGAAACCCATTGCCTAAAATAACGGCTGAGTCAGAAACTCTCAAAGTATTTCAACAGTATTTAGATATTCACTTGTATTGCTGTAGCCTCCAGTGTAATGGGCCCACAGCTGCAAAATGGGGTTAGTATAATCAGATTTTTCTTTGCCAGACACAATGGCCTAAGTAGCCTCTTTCTCTGCAGCAAATGTCTATGAGTCACCAAACGTTTTAACCATTGTCCACAATGCCAAATAATACTGTATCTGTTATGCATTAAACACCTTGTATAGATCCCACATTTGCCATTGTTTTCCCTGCCTCAGACTGTAGCTAGAGACAAGAGATGTTTGGAGAAAGTGAGGCCTGCGGATGCTGGAGATCAGAGTTGAGGGTGTGGTGCTGGCAAAGCACAGCAGGTCAGGCAGCATCCGAGGAGCAGGACAATCGACGTTTTGGAATGAAGGGCTTACGCCGGAAAAGTCGATTCTCCTGCTCCTCGGACGCTGCCTGACCTGCTGTGTTTTGCCAGCACCACACTCTCGACAAGAGATGTTTGTCACTACGATGTGAGTAACTCAATAAAAAGACTAAAGGTTTTCAAAGCTGCTTAAACTTCAGCCTCCGAAGCTAATTCATTGGGCTCTATACATTTCTACATTCTGTTGAAAAGTGCTGTGCAACAAAAATGTATTTGTTCAGATCTTAGTTTTGCATATGTTTGATGTTACTTTGTGTCTGATCCCCGTCAGCAAAGATAATCACTTTTCAAATCTTTGCAAATGTGATATTGATCAGCATCAATGTTCCAGTAAATCAGCTGTCAATTCCCTTGGATTAGGCTCACAGCCAGGACCTTTCCAGATGTTCAGATTTCAAGCAGCACCCAGGGAAACCCTCATTACCAACCCAATGAGTAGCTTAGGCTGATGAAGAAATCTTCCCTGCCACAACTGCTACTACTATAACTCAAGACATCTTCATCTCTCTAATGAGAGTCTCCTTAATGGATAACTAATCTCGCATGTCTCATTCATTCTACATTAACTGTCAGACAACTTCCCCTGACCGTTCAAGGATATAGTCATCAAATTTAATACTTTGCTTTTTGCCCATTGGTACCAGATTTTAGTTCCAGCAGTTGAATAATCCATTAATTTACAGCTCCACTTACCATGTAATACATGCACTACACCCAATGCAAAAACACCTTTCTGAAGTCCCTGAGGGTGGCAATAAGAATATATGTTTCTGTTAAGTTGATAACCCCATCCCACGCCACTTAAAAAATGACTCCAAAAGAAAAAGGCAGGTCAATGCAGATCACCAGATTTTAAAAGGTAAGAGTACACCATTCAGTCCATTGACCCTGCTCTGCCATTCAGTTAGATAACAGCTGATGTGATTGTGGCCTTAAGTCCCTTTTCCTTGACACCCTTTTGAATCAAACACTTGCCGAACTCAGACTTAACGATACTCACTCGATGACCCAGCCTCCATGGTTGTCTGTGTTCCAAACTTCTCTCAGAGAAATAATTCCTCCTAAACTTTGTCATAAATATTTTTAAGCTCTGCCCCCTAATTCTTCTTGCAGAGGGCAGCAGGGTCATTCAAACAGTTCAAGCCAAAGGATTTGGAAAACATTAAGGCAGAAAATGCTGGAAACACTCTATCCTATGAGAGAGAGATATTAGTTAACATTTCAGACTGATCACCATCCTGTCTCCACACACCTAATTTATCTGAGCATTTTTTATTTTGATATAAGCTTTATCACATCTGCAGTGTGTTGCTGAAATTACTCACAAGGGCACTGGTCCTTCAGTAGGCGTAGCATTACAGGGGTCTGAATAATATTACAAAAACTCTGTCACTTGAAAATTAAGTGCTGTGAGCGCATTCCCATTTTTGTAAGTTACTCACCAGCTCTTACCCACTTAGACCAGACTTACAGCAAGAAAAAATAAATCAGCGCCAGCTTTCCAATGAGCTCTTATGTTTGAGCAATCAGGATATAAGTGCAACACAGTCAAAGGAAAATTGTCTACCTGTGTTTGTGGTGCATTTTCCACTGTGCAGAACCATTCTTTCTGACCATTTTGTTCTTCTGAAGTAATTACCTACAAACTGTTTAGTGAGACCTTTTCAAAGTTTCACTCCCCACACACAAACTGCAAGGAAATTTGTTCTGCACAGTTACATAACCAGTGTTTGAAAAACAATGAACAATTGTTATTTTGTTCCCTTGTCTTTTTGACTGTCATAGAGTCACAGAGTGATACAGCATGAAACCAGACCCTTCGGTTCAACCAGTCCATGCCAACCATGTTCCCAAACTAAACTAGTCCCACCTGCCTGTGTGTGGCCCATGTATGTACCAAAATGTCTTTTAAATGTTGTTCCTGTACCTGTATGTTGTTCCATGACATCCTCTGGCAGTTCATTTCACACACTCTGTAAAACAGTTACCCTTCATGTCCTTTTTAAAATGTTCTTCTCTCACCTTAAAAATAAGCCCCCTAGTTTTGAACAGACTCACCCTTGGGAAAAGAGCTTTGCTAGTCACCTTATCTGTGTCCCTCATGATTTTATAAACTCTAGAGGGCAGCCCACAACCTCCTATGCTTCAGTGAAAAACGTCCTAGCCTGTCCAGACTATTTTTATGACTCAAACCCTCCGCTCCCGGCAACATCCTCGTAACCTTTTTCTGAACCCTCTTTCAATTTAATAATATCCTTCCTACAGCAGGGTGACCAGAACTGCACACAGTACTCCAAAAGAGACCTCACCAATGTCCTGTACAACCTCAACATGTTATCCCAACTCCTGTACTCAAAGATGTCAGCATTGAAGGCAACATCTTCTTAGTAACCCTATCTATCTACGATGCAAACTTTAAAGAGTTATATACCTGAACCCCTAGGTCTCTGTCTTCTACAACACTACCCAAGGCCCTACCATTAAAATTATAAGTCCTCCCCTTGTTTGTTTTAGCAAAATGCAATACCTTACATTTATCCAAATTAAACTATATCTGCCACTCCTCAACCAATTGATGAAGAACTCTTTATAATCTTAGATTGACCACTCTACCTCCAATTTTGTTGTCATCTGCAAACTTACTAACCATGCATCTCATATTCTCATCTATATAAGTGCATAAATATTGTATTAAACATGACAGATTTGAGTTAGTGGAAGAAGGAGTGAATTTTGAAGATGGTGAATGTAGTGCCAGTTAAGTGGGAATGCTTTGTCCTGGATGTTGACAAGCTTCTTGAGCATTGTTGGAATCACACCCATCCAGGCGAGTGGGGAGTATTCCATCACACCCCTGACTTGTGCATTGTCTTTGGTGGACAGGCTTTGAGAAGCTCGACTTAACATACTGTTCCACCCAATTTTCTCCCGTGTTCCCCATTACAAAGTACAATCCTATGGCTAACTGCTCATCCTCTTCAAAATTCACACAGCTGGTCACTTTTCATGTGAGCTTGGGCAGTGACCTTGAGTGGGAAGATTGAACTTTGTCCAATTCAAACCTTGCCCACAATGCCCATGTGCAAGCCATTTTTGAGACATTGAAACGTAGAAGGTATGAGCTGCACCCCAACTAACCAAAAAGTCAAAAAACCAGCTACTGTTCTCACCTGCTGGGAATACAGATAGGTTGTGAGTTGAATACAGATAGGCTCTTAAGTGGCTATTAATTGACCAATCAAGGACCTTAATTGCTGGCAAGTTACAACAGCCCCCAGTGGTTACAACAGATGATTTGCTGTGGGGAAAAGGCCTTTCATTTGTGTGATAACTCATCCAAATATGAGAAGAAAGTTTTAGTGGACCTCAATGCTCAGCACTGAATTGCTAAGGAGGCAAGAAAAGGATGAGTCTCTCTCGAATGAGCAACTTGCCCAGTTTATTAGCCTTTCTCTCCACCTCCATGGAGAGGGAAACTTCCTCCAAATATGGATCAGGGCAGCACCAACTCCCCTATCATCAGCATAACGCAGTTCTTTATGTAATTCTTCCTGCTTTGCATAGCAAGGCCATTGAAAATGAGGACTGGTGTTAGCACTGTGATAGAATAAGTGGGGAATAAACCACACAGGGTGAAGTATCACTTCTGTATGGGACTAATCATCAACAATTAATTGCACTGGGAAATTTTATGACAAAATGCCGTTCCAAATCTGCACTTCTATGATTGTTCAAAGCAATGTACTTCTTCCACTGGTCACATCCCTTCACTACTTTCATTAAGCACACTTTGGGGAGGTATAGTAATCTGTGACTGTTGAAACAATGGCAAGCTTGGTGAATTGTTTAACATGACTGAATATTAACTGAAACTTTAAACTGAATCCACATATTTACAAAGGAATCCTGTG
Organism: Chiloscyllium punctatum; assembly: GCF_047496795.1. NCBI lineage: Eukaryota > Metazoa > Chordata > Chondrichthyes > Orectolobiformes > Hemiscylliidae > Chiloscyllium > Chiloscyllium punctatum. The sequence goes on from NC_092742.1 coordinate 81,449,006, forward strand.
CATTGGTAGATAACCCCACCTACTGGCTAACCACAATCAGTTCTGCCTGTATTCGAAAATTGTTCCTCAGACTGTGACGTTAAGTAATGTATCCAGTTACCAAAACAATCTGCAATTTCTACCTTGTCCTTGGAGTCATAGAGTCATACAGCACAGAAACGGACTAACACTTGTACTGGGAATTGATGCTCTTTGGACAGGTATACCTCTATGATAACTCCTATTTGATTGAAAGACTTCCATTTGCAAAGTGTCATTCACCACCTGAAGCTGTGCCAACACCCTTACAGTCAGTGAAGTACTTGTGATGTGTAATTGTAGATTTCTTACACTATACCGGAGCAAACTTTTACTGAAACTATTTGAATATAAACTACAAACTCTGGAAAAGACCAATAATGTTTAAATAACTTTTAGGATATCTAGGTGGCATGGACTAGTTGGACCAAATGGTCTGTTTCCATGCTGCACATCTCTGTGACTATGACTTTGTGACTAAATTGCTAAGGTGGCAAGAAGAGAGTGAATCTCTCTCCAATGAGCAAGTTGCCCAATTTATTAGCCTTTCCATCCAGTCAAATTTCCACTTATTGTCCGACATGATGATGCATCAAAATTTCAGGTTTAAAAAAATGTTTATCAATGACCAAACATAAAACACTATTCATGAAACACTATTATTCTTTTTGTAAAAGTAATTTATACTTTCACCCACCGAACAGAGTTTATCCTTTTCTACTTTTCATTGACAACTGAGAACCCCTTTTTTAAAAATGTTACATGGACTCTGAAGCAGACATCAATGTCCTGAAACCAAGCCCAAGAGAATTCATAGTTCCACAATTGTTTAGTTCTTTCTTTTCTATTTCCTATTACTACCTTCCATTGAGAGCTTTCCTAGGGATTCTTGCTGTAGTGAGCAAAATTAGGGCGCATGGTATTGGGGGCAAAGTACTAACTTTGATTGAAAGTTGGTTGGCTGATAGGAAACAAAGAGTAGTGATAAACGGCTCCATTTCGAAATGGCAGGCGGTGACCAGTGGGGTACCGCAGGGATCAGTGCTGGGACCGCAGCTTTTTACAATATATATTAGTGATATAGAAGATGGTATTAATAGTAACATTAACAAATTTGCTGATGATACAAAGCTGGGTGGCAGGGTGAAATGTGAGGAGGATGTTAGGAGATTACAGGGTGACCTGGACAGGTTAGGTGAGTGGATAGATGCATGGCAGATGCAGTTTAATGTGGATAAATGTATGGTTATCCACTTTGGTGGCAAGAACAGGAAGGCAGATTACTACCTAAATGGAGTCAAGTTAGGTAAAGGGGCAGTACAAAGAGATCTGGGTGTTCTTGTACACCAGTCAATGAAGGCAAGCATGCAGGTAAAGCAGGTAGTGAAGAAAGCTAATAGCATGCTGGCCTTCATAACAAGAGGAATTGAGGATAGAAGCAAAGAGGTTCTTCTGCAGCTGTACAGGGCCCTGGTGAGACCGCACCTGGAATATTGTGTGCAGTTCTAGTCTCCAAATTTGAGGAAAGACATTCTGGCTATTGAGGGAGTGCAGCGTAGGTTCACGAGATCAATTCCTGGAATGGCGGGACTATCTTATGTTGAAAGACTGGAGTGACTAGGCTTGTATGCCCTTGAGTTTAGAAGACTGAGAGGGGGTCTGATTGAAATGTATAAGATTATTAAAGGATTGGACACTCAGGAGGCAGGAAACATGTTTCCACTGATGGGTGAGTCCCGAACCAGAGGACACAGCTTAAAAATAAGGGGTAGGCCATTTAGGACAGAGATGAGGAGAAATTTCTTCACCCAGAGAGTGGTGGGTGTGTGGAATACAATGTCCCAGAGGGCAGCGGAGGCCCAGTCTCTGGATTCATTGAAGAAAGAGTTGGATAGAGCTCTCAAGCTTAGTGGAATCAAGGGTTATGGGGATAAGGCAGGAACAGGATTCTGATTGAGAATGATCAGCCATGATCATATTGAATGGTAGTGCAGGCTCGAAGGGCAGAATGGCCTACTCCTGCACCTATTGTCTATTGTCTATTGTCTAGCTTCAGCAAGGCAAACTCTCCAGCCTAACACGTCATAAACACGATTTGAAATTAAGCATGAACTCCTAGTCACATTCCACATGGTGCATGCTGTTGCTTACTTCTATCTTTCTGATCTCACAAGGAACAGTTAACCTAGACTGGACATGAACAGTGTAATATACCTGCTCAAAACATGTCAAGGAGATAGCCTAGCTTCTAGTTTTATCTTATTTAAAGGTAAGTGTAAAGTGCTGCATTCCAGATATGATTTGATTAGTCAAACAACAAGGCTTTAAGCAAAACACACTTTGTTCTTGCACGACAATTAAAATACAAACAAAAAAAATTGCCATTCCCTCTTACGCTATCAAACCACTTAACAAAATAAAATATTATTTAACCACTACTCATTAAATGTTCTAATATACTTGCATCCCATAAACACACCCTTGGCAAAGGCAAATTCAGCAAAACAGCTTTCTCTGTCTTGCTATCCCCTCCAGCCCAGGAGAGGAACATTGAGAGAAGGAATCTAGCAGCAGAGAGAGAGCTCAAGCTTTTGCAGCAGCAGCAGAGAGAGCTGTATCTTGCAGCTTCAACTCCTAAACCCCAATTTCAACAGCTGAAGGAAAAATTAAACCCTGAGTCTGTGTGAGCCTGACTCCACCACTCATGCTTCTTTTGTCTAACTTTAAAAAAATCCAAACTCTTTACTTCACTTTCCATGGAGCAGGCACCTTTACATCAGGTTTACTGCATGTCCCTTCAAGAGAAACTACAGTACACAAATTCCTCTTCAAGGCACACATTGTCACACCAGAAACTGCACCTACCTTTCTCTCTGTGATATCTCTAGGTTTACTGGGAAGCTGATAATCTCATCTCAGAATGGCTTTCTCTATCCTTATCTCCATGGTGACAGGAAACACACTAGCCTTGTGATTAAATTGAAATGTTAGTCAGCTCTCTCAAATGACTACTGCCTTTCATCTTGGAAACAATAGCACAGGCTCCAGCACAATTGTTCGCAACTTACTTCAAAACACCTTTCTGGTTTTAAGGCAACAAAGGAGTCACTTCTCTCATTGTGGATTCAGAAACCGTTATCATTCTCCCCAGATGTTAACTTCCAGCACTTCTATCTCAGTTAAACCCTCTGTTGATCCTAAGATTAAAACAGCCAGGTTTAGCAGTCAGACAGATACCAGATTACGTCACTTGATTAATTTTGTTCAGCCTACATTTCAAGATACAGTCCAAGATAAATGTAAACTCAGTTGCTTAAAATCAATTGATTTTGGTTTTTTTTGGGTAGCTTTGAACAATTGGGTTTGTCTTTTCAACAAAGGGTTGCTATCTAGGCAGGTCTTTGGGTGGGGATGGAGTGCTCCTCCTTACAATGTGTTTCACTTCAGAACTTTCTGGAAGATGGATTGTCCCTGTTAAAGTTAACAAGGTAACCTAACCCTCTTGGGAGCCATTTTAATAGTTCAGCATCCATTTTAAAATATAAAATTAAATTTCCGAAGCTCCATTGATACACAGTCATGTTTAAAGTTATTAAAATGATATGCACAACTGGACATGCTACAATGGTTGGCTTTTCTGTTTTCAATTATTTGTCAGGACCATCTGATGGAAGGCTATCGGATTGCTAGGTTGAAAACTCTTTTCTGGTTTAAGGTTCTCTTCATACATGGGAGAAAGAGCCTTCCAAAAGCAGTGCTCCCCATGGCTTTAGAAACGATAGCAAGAATTCATTCAATAGAGAATCAAGGGCATAATCTCTTATGTTATGATTGTGACACTTTTTGTTCACTTATCAGCCTGCATTAAAAATATCCTGTATTTAATACGATATATGCATAAACATATACATAAATATCACAAATGATCAACGTCAGAGTGCACAGGTTGTAAGTGCTTAGTTTCCAGAGATTTGAAATGTAGTAAACAATTTGACGGGTAATAACAGATCTCAGAGCACGGATGAAATAGGCAGTTACATGTCAGATGAAATTTAATGAAGAGAAGCGTGTGTTTTTGTAAGAAAAATGAGATACAACATCAAAGAAATAACACAATATTTAAGTAGGGAATGGGATGTAGAAACCAAGGGAACTGGGGATGTGTTCACATAACTCTTAGAAGGTGGCAGTGTCAAATTAATAAAGAAACATGTGAAATCCCTGGCTTTATTACAAAGAGAACCATTACAACATCAAGGAAATTAGATATTTTCTTTCTCAAGTGCTGATTAAGCCTCTGCTGGAGTATTGTGCTCAATTTTGGGCACTGTAGGTAGGATATTAAAACCACTGCATTAAATTCTGGGCACAATGTTTCCTGTAAGAACTTAATGTGTATCTGATCAGTGTATTATCTTTTCGCTTTATGTGAGTTCTTTGCTTAAGGGATTTATATTTTTCTCTCAGGTGACCAGTAATTTCTCGAAACCCTTCATTTTGTATCTTTGCCTTTTTAATACAATCTACATAGTCATCCCAAATGTGACCAAATTGTCCAGCAATTCAATAAAACATAAAATATTGCCAATGGTTTTATGAGTCAACTTTTTGAAAGATCATTCGTGGGATGTGTATGATACCAGTTGGGCCAGTAATGATGCCCATCCCAACAGCCCTTGTAAAAGTGATGATGAGCCACCCTTTTGAACTGCAGCAGTCCATGCAACATTGGTCCACCCACAGTGTTATTAGAAAGGATGTTCCAGGATTTTGACCCTGGAACAGTGATATAGTTTCAACGTGGAACAGTGTTTTACTCACGTGGAAACCAGGAGGCGGTGGTATTCCCATGCATCTGATGCCCTTTTCAATCTTAGTAATAAAGCTTGTGGTTAGGGAGTTGCCAACGAAGCCTTAGTCATTTGCTATAGTGCATCTTTTGGTTAGCACATGGTGGAGGAAGTAAATGTTTAAGGTGGTGGATGGGGTTCTCCTCAAGTGACCTGTTTTGTCCTGGATGGTTGCCAAGCTCCTTGAAAATTAACAGAACTGGACCTATTCAGGGCAGTGTAGAGTATTCTATCATGTTTCTGACTAGTGTCTTGTAGGTGGCACACAAGCTTTGTGGCTTCAGGATGTACATTCTTCACTCAGAATTCCAAGCTTTTGTCCTGTCCTTCTGGTTATAAGACTACAGTATTTATATGGCTGGTCTGGTTAAGCTTCTGGTCATTGGTAACCTCCCAGAGTGTTGATGGTACAGGACTGAACACTGGTAAGGGTGGCACGGTGGCTCAGAGGTTAGCACTGCTGCCTAACAGCGCCAGGGACCCGGGTTTGATTCCAGCCTCGGGCGACTGTTTGAGTGGAGTTTGCACATTCTCCCCATCTCTAAGTGGGTTTCCTCCGGGTGCTCCAGTTTCCTTCCACAATCCAAACGTGTGGAGGTTAGGTGAATTGGCTAAATTGTCCATGGTGTTCAGGGATGTGTAAATTAGGTGCATTAGTCAGGGGTAAACATAGAGTAATAGGGTAAAGGGATGGGTCTGGGTTGCTTACTCTTCGGAGAGTCAGTGTGGACTTGTTGGGCTAAATGGCCTGTTTCCACACTGTAGGGATTCTCTGATCCTATGATGTTGAATGTCAAGGGGAAATTGTTGGATTTTATCTTGTGGAGATGGTCATTGTTTGGTACTTGTGGGCACAAACCTGAATGTGGCCCAAATATTGCTGCATGAGGACACAAATGCTTCAGTATCTGAGGGCTAGAAAATGGCGCTGAACATTGTGCACTAATCCATGAATATCCCCACTTTTGACTGGGAGATCATTGATGAAATATCTGAAATAGTTGGACTTTGTGGAGTGCCCTGAGGAACTCTTGTGATGATGAACTGGAGTTTAGGTGATTGTGGCATAGAATGCTAGTCTTATTCAGAAAAACTCAAACACACATACAAAACACTGTTCGAAAAAAAAATCTTTCACTTTTATTTCTGTTTTGCAGATTTGTTGTTTAGTCAATAAGTGGATATGTTTTATCACGTTTCAATCTCTTTCTTGCACCTGGCCTCTGTTCCAACTCAGTTCAGAGGAGTGCACTGTCCCTCTAAATTTCCATATCTCTACTGATTCCAACATATTAGTAACTGGGTACAATATTGAAATATGTGACCAATTACACCTCTCAGACAAAGGGAGGAATGAATTGAATAAATTTTACTGTCCTCCTCTGCTATCCATAACAGAGGTGCTACTCAATTTTATTTTTCCTTTTAAATCCTTAGTCTAAAACTATAACCTTTTGCCTGAAAGGATCACCAGTCGAAACATGAGGAAACCCATGCTAATTCAGTTTCCCCTTGGTGCTTTCTCTGTTTCTTCTGGCCATGGAGAAAGAGAATTGACATAATCTTATTAAGTCTCAGAAACAAACTCATTTGTGCTCCATATTGCGGGTCTTGACATCAGGATGTTAGTTATTTCATTTCTAATGAAGCTCACTGGAGCTCAAGGATCACAGCAACTCATCGAAGGATCTTTCAGGGCTCAACATTCCACAATTTCTGATTGTAGTCACTGTTTACTTTGCAGCCAGAAATTTTCAATAATGATTGTACATTATCTGGTAAGTTAGGTTTTCCCTGGATTCGCTTTTTGCTTCATCATTTGTTCCATTGCCACCCTTCTCGCAAGAGTGCCGTGGGCCCGGGCACTGTGATTATCAATTACCTGACAGATCCGGTCAATGCTGATGTGCAGCTAGAAAGAGAAAAGTCAAATAGAACTGGCCGAAGCCACAGAGAGGAACTAAGATTTACGTTTCCACAGTAAACAATGTCCATATGTCAGCTTGGCTTTGGTTAATGATTAGAAATATCTACCTCCAGGGATATTTGACTTACAGCTTATAAAGTTCCAGATGAACACTGGAGATGTTCTTTTAATATAAATGAGTCGAGTATGAATGACTCGGCTGAAATGGTGTGCGTAGGGATTCTGCAAAACAAATCATTCAATCGTGCCCGTAGTATACCCTTTACTGCAGTTTCAGCATTTGCGTTAATGCTTTGAATTTGAATCTCCACGTGTATTTACTGGATATTGCTCTAGTTTTCCCAGAAATCAACTTGCATGCAAAAACCTAAAGCAAGTTGGCCTTGTCCTCATGTACCTGAAAAATGTTTGGCTGGAGAACACATGGTACATATATTTCAACTCATTTCATTCACAATTACATGTCACAACAGTCCCTTTTATATTGGGCCTGTGAAACAAATCACAAATGGGTGTCTTGTTAAATGCAACACATTCCTTGTAACGCCTACATTTTTATACGGTACGTTTTTCATGCATTCCCACAACTTCCAAAGTTTAGCAAGTGGATTAATTAATTGAAGGCACCATTAGACCTGTGAGGAATTTCCTAACAGCACTGTGGGTGCACCAACATCACATGAACTGCAGAGGTTCAGGAAGGCAGCTCACTACCACCTTCTGACGGACAACTGGGTACAAAAGCTGCCAGCCTAGCCGGCCATGTCCATATGCTGCGAATGAACAAATGCTTTTTAAAAATCCAGTCCAAAGCGGAAACACGGAGGCAATGGAAATACTTCCAATGAAGAGATAAAAGCTGATTTCATCTTTAGGTCAATTAGTAGATCAAGAAAGGTTTAGAAAATTAAGACTCTTCCTTGCATCATGCCCTTGACTTACTGGGCGGTCAAAATAATTTTAAAAATAACTTCCACTGAGAATTCACTGGACCTCATTGGTTTATTTTATTTAGCTATTTAAGGAATGATGATCTGAATTTTTGGAAGGACGAGTTCTTTGAGGAAGGCAAGATATTAGGGAGCATTTAGACTTTTGGACAATCAGTAGCAGGGCCATGTGACCGGTTGCTTGAACCAATGGTGAACAGACTACCAAGACCTTAAGGCCTCAAATACATTTATACAAAGCCTGTGAGCTGCAGAATATTAACACCCTGGGGAATATTGATTTGCCATTAAGGAAAATGGTGGTAATTGAGATAAAAATTTGTCAGCGACTGCAGGAGAGTCAGTAACCCAGGTAATTTATGTGGGACCCAAGGAACATTCCTAATTCTCAAGAACAACAGCCACCATCCCCCCAAAATATCAAACATATTGTTTAGGCACTAGCAGCTCCATTCAGTCCATGGGAATAGTTGGGATTGAGTGGTGCATACGCCAATCAAACTGAAGTGACAGTCAGAGTTCAAGGACACTGGTTTACATATCAAGACAAGCTCAAACCCATGATCGAGTCAGGCACTTTGGTTACCAGTGATGGATCACTTTTAAAATGGAATTGACACTATTTTAAGGCCAATTTTACCTAGTGAACCCTTGGCAGTGAAATAATTCCACAGGGGATGGTATCCCATCACCAAGTCACCCTTTAGTTGCACATGGAGAGTCTTTGACACTGGTCCGGCTTTCTCAGAGTCGGCTCTCGGAGTGAAAGAATGTCTGACACTCCTGTTGATATCTGTCAGCCAGGGCTCCCTGATTGGGGCTGTTAATCTGGGAACTAATATCCTGTGATGTCTAGCTTGCTGACCCCATTACAATCACTACAGGCAGCACATGTAGAAACCCATCCCATTCTGTAAAAAGCCAAGTGTGCAAAATGTGGATCTCCCTACCCAGTCCATTGGTATTGGTCAGCTGCTGAAGTTACCTGACTGTCTTTTGTTTAAAAAGTTAATTCCATTTGCTCTGATTCTAGCATTGTGATGGAAGTTCCCAGGATGTTAATCATTGAACCATCTTGTGTACTGAAAGAGGATTTCAATGTCTTATGCATCCAGTGATAGGAGGAGCATAAATGGGAATTTTAACATGAGCAAGGACATGACTTAAGGTATAGTTGGGGAAAGGATTAAGTCCTAGAGTAGGAAGCTGTCTAAGTCACTATATCCATTTATCATTCCAGTGTGTTATGGCCTACTCATGGAGGGAGCAATGCACTGTTGTTAATCATGGGGAGTCAAAATCTGTCTTGCTGAGTTCAAAAATACTATTGTCGTATCCGATCTACGAATTCAGCCATATGACATCTCTCTGAAAGTTCTTCGACTGTGTGATTCTACTGGAGCCCATGCTCCTTGTAGGTGCAACATTGCTGCTGCTGTAGCCAGTGTCTTTTCCTTAGCAAAGTGTCTTTTGTGTAAAAGTTCAAGACATATTTATATGGTCCGAATATTGTTTTCAAATATAGTGTTTAGATCACACCTTTTAATAACACATAGCATCCTCAGCCGAGCACAATGCCAACCTCTCATGCTGCTCAATGCATTACACATCTATCACTCACACAGCAACAATCTGCATTCACCATATTCACTGAACCTGCCTTTGCTGCTTTGTGCAGGAAGAATTCCACAGACTGATAACCCCCTGCGAGAAAAATATTCTCCTTATCTTAGTCATAAGTGGAAGAGCTAATGAATGCAATACCTTCGTTAAAGTAATTGCTTCAGATATTTATTTCCCATCCTGTATAAATGCTGTTTTTTTTCAAACAATTTGATGGAGGTCAGATAATGTGGGTGGCTGTACATCCCAAAGGAATTTAACACTGCGCTGCAATTTGTCATTGGCACATCTCCATAGACTTTTGATAAATGCCACCTCCTACTCACTCAGACTTTCTAATCATTTCAGACTTAGTATTATGGCTGGATTTTCATCACTGGAAAATAGTGCTTGAAAAGTTTAGTTGCAATCAGTATTACCATTATTATTTTTGTCATGATGGTAGGCTGCACATGCTAAAACAAGAAGACTCTTCCCTGTCTGGTGGTGGACCATGTTAACATAGAAGTGTATAAAGAGATTTGGAGATACTGGTTTGGTTTCAATGGCATTTAAATTGGTTGGAAATGGCTTGACGTTGTGTAGCAACCTACTTGTTTGACTGATAGGTCATTAAGACTTATATAAAACCAAATAATGAATACCTCATATTGTGACCCATTCTACCTTTGACACCATTTTTTTGTAATAACGTACCATGAGTAGAATAAAGACTAACCCCACACTCAATTACAGGGCAATCTCAGAAGACCACTCCTTGCTGTCGAATGTGAACAGAAACATCCTTGGAATATGATATTGATCTAAGTAGGTGGACACTGTATCTATCCATCTTGCCCTTCTCATGATTCCTTCAACCAATGCCTTGCCACAAATTCTGCCTTACTTTCTTGACATTGCAAAAGGTCAGAATGTGGAGTTTTCTGTCACTGTTGCCAAGCCCGCATTTAGGTTTAAAAGGGAATGTGAGAACTGTTTGGAAAGTGCAGTACTAAAGGGCACTATGAACAAGCAAGTTGTGTGATTAAATCAAGTGGTGCATTTAGGGAAAAATATCAGAACAGACTTAATGAGTCAAACAACCTGTTTCTTTGCTGCAGCCCTCTACTTGGTGTGAAATTTGTCAACACTGGTCTGATTTTCTTTTCCACAGACTACTGGAAGAGGTTGGTGTGAGGTGGTGGTGTGGCATGGTGTCTCAGTGGTCAGCACTGCTGCCTCACAGCACCAGGGACCTGAATTTGATTCCAGCCTCGGACAACTGTATGTGTGGATGTATTCTCCCCATGTCTGCATGGGCTTCCTCCGGGTGCTCCAGTTTCCTCCCACAATCTAAAGATGTGCAGGTTAGGTGAATTGGCCATGCTCAATTGCCCATAGTGTTCAGTGATGTGTAGGTTAGGTGCAAAATGTAGAGTAATATAGTAGGGGAATGAGTCTGGGTGGGTTACTTTTCGGAGGGTTGGTGTGGCCTTTTGGACCAAATGACCTGTTTCCACACTGTAGGGATTGTATGACAAAAATAAATCAAATAAAATGTAAACCGGGCTAGCAATTGCTCTTGGCCAACTTTCGTTTTAGAGTATTGACCAGTTTCACCCACTAAGATTTGGGGAAAATGCCAACAGTCTTTAAATGCACACCAGCCAACTTTCCTGCCAGTCCCACAAACTGCCCAGTTTAAGAAAATGGATAGTAGCAAGATATCTCAACTATAGCTAGGGGGCGATAGATTCATATGGAAGATGAGCAGAGATTGGCAGACCTGGTCCACACTGTCTTGGGAGATGATACTGATGTATGACTCCTCCACAACCTCTCCCCTCACCTGAGACGTGGTGACCCTCAGGGTCCAGTAACTCTCTCTAGTGAGAATACAGTCCAGTATTTACCTTTAATGGTATATGGTGCTAATAATAAGAGAAGTTACCCTATTGCATTGAATTACGTTTTCCTTCTTAGAGCAACTAGGGATGGACAACAAACGTCAGCCTTGTCAGGACACCCCCATTGACAATGCATTTAATTTAAATTACACATGTCTGTCTTTGGTATAATTGCTTTGGTTCAAATATGATCTGTATGGCTGCCTCAAACATACACCTACGCATCTTTCTACTATTCAAAATTAATTGCTTTGGAAAAGGAAGCATTTCAAAACAACAAGCAGTACCAAGCATCATCACACCAGGATAAAAAGTGAATCAGGTAGGTGGCATGAGTGTTATTTAACTGCTGGCAGGAATCACTAATTGTTATATTAGAAGCGGCGTTAAGAATAATATTGGTTACTGATGCATTTGCACAGCGCACCCTTTTTCTGTGTCACCGTTAAAAAACGTTTCTCATGCCAACTAATATCAACAGCCTTTTGTAAATAGCACTAACCAGGTGAACAGCCTTTCCTCTCTGTCTTTTATTTTATTCACAATATTCAGTGATAATTTTAGTTTTCCCCTCACGTTAGTGACATCAAAAATCACTGCAGTGCCCAGGTGATAAGTACTGACTTTGCCAAAGACACCCATATCCTGGGGATGATCTCAATAAAGAAAAAAAATGTGTTAGGATTAATCCAAACTGCACAATCCGATTCACTTGTCCCTGGACAAAGAACAGCAACTATAAATATGGATATTTAAAAATACAAAGTGGATCAAGTCATTTTTCAATTTTAATATTTTCTGGATTATAAAATGATGATAGAATGCCTAACCACCAATATGTGAATTGGAAAACACTACAGATATAAACATTGTCACAAAACAGAAAAGATTATAAAGCGATAACAAAAATAGTTTTACTTATCCTAACACTATTTTCCACTTTTCCATTTCCAAAGTATTGCACTCAATTAATGCTATTAGCTGTTTGAGTCAGCTCAAAACATTTCTGGACAACTGGTGTATCCAAACAACAGGTTTCCAGACTGGAGAATTTACAGTGAAATGATATAATGGCAAGCTCTTTCACCCTTGCAATGTGATCTCTTTCGAATTCACAAAGTTCTGATAGGGGGTTGCCAGAGTTGATGCAGGAACGATGCTTCCTCTGGCTCAGGGGGTCTAGAACCAGTGGGAGGTAGTTCCAGAATAAAGGGCAGGCCATTTAGCACTGAGGTGAGGAGGGATTGTACAACCTTTCCAATGTTGCATTGGCACAGTCTGAGTCCAGTGGCCCACCCAACCAGAAAGAGAGTTCAGATGAAACACTGCTTAGCGGGTGGTGAATCTTTGGAACTCTCTCATCCAGCAGCTGTAGAGGGCCAGCCACTGTGTATGTTCAAGACCGAGATTAATCACTTTTTGCATATTTATAAACATCAAGGGATAGTACAGAAACTAAAAGATCATCCATGGTCTCACTGAGTGGTAGAATGGGCTCAAAACGCTGAATGACATCTTTTTAATTCATTCGTGAGATGTAGGTGCCAGCATTTATTGCCCATCTCTAGTTGCCTATGAGAAGGTGATGGTGAGTTGCAAGCTGTTTGGCGCAGGTAGGCCCACAATGCTGACAAGGAGGGTGTCCCAAGACTTTGACCCAGGGACACTGAAGATACAGCGATATATTAACAAGTCAGGATGGTGGATGACCTGGAAGGGAACATTTTGGGTGGTTGTATTCACATTTTTCTGCAGGTCCTGTTACTCTAGATGGTATTGCTCATGGGTTTGAAAAGTGCTGTCAAAGGAGCCTTTGAGCATTTCTGCAGTGCATCTTGTAGATGGTGCACACTGCTGCTCCTGAGTGTCAGTGGTCAAGGGAATGCATAATCGTGGATGTGGTGACAATCTTTGTGCTTTATCTTGGATGGTGTCAAACTTTTTGCATATTATTTGGAGCTCCACTAATCCAGACAAGAGGAAGTAGTCTGTCACACTCCTGATTTGTGCCTTGTAGAGATGGTGAATGGGTTTTAGAACATGAGGAGGTGATTGCTTGTTGCATGATTCAGAGCTTTTGACCTTATAACCACAACACTTGTATGGCTACTCCTGTACAGTCTTGTTCAAACTCCAGGGTGTTGATAATGGTGGATTCAATGATGGTGATGCCATTGAATGTCAAGGGGCAAAGGTTAACTTCACTCTTGTTAAGATGGTCATTGCCTAGTATTTGTGTGGCTTAAATATTACTTACCACTTGCAACCAGAGTCAGATAATATTCAGGCTCTGTTGCATTTGAACATGGATTGCTTCGGCATCTGAGAAGTCACAAATAGTGCTTAACAGTGTGCAATCAACAGCAAATATTCCCACTTCTGACCTGATGGAGGGAAGGTCATTGATGAAGTAGCTGAAAATGGTTGGGCCTAGGACACTTCCCTGAGGAACTCCTGCCGAGATATCCTGGAGCTGAGGTGACTGACCTCTAACAACCACAACCATCTTTCTTTTTGCCCGGTCTAACACCAAAAGCCAGTGTTTTTTTCCCCTGATTCCCATTTCTGCTCCTGTTTTTTTTATTTTCCATGATGTTTGCCACTGTTGCCAAAATATTAACTTCTGTTATTTCCTCTTTGTGTTGATATTACACTTTTAATGTAAAGAGATGACCTGGAGTGCTTCAAAAGAACTTATGCAGGCAAAAATTTGGCATTAAGTTAAAGATGACGACATTTGCACATCAATATTTTAAGCAATTTTATTTCCTTGTGGTCCACAGCAAATTAAACTCTGATAAGATTGCTTGGATTACATCGCAAATTTAATCTTACTCGCATTGCCCTGAGACAACTGAATGATAATTGACATTGATTCTAGTCACCCCAATCATTCAGGTTTCATTCCTGTTGTTTGTCTGAACTCCTTGCTGAGATTATTGTTCTGTTGTTATTCTGCTTGAGACCAATGGTAAACCAATTAAGTGTTATGAAAACTCACGTTGGTATTATACGGGAAAACTTTATTGTGATATTGTAGCTCTTTGAACTACTCTAATTCATTTAACAGGGGGACTTTTGGACTAACAGCTACAGTGATAAAGAACTGAAAGTTCAAAAGTGGAGTCTGTTAATTTTTAAAAGTAACTTTCAATTTATGCAAAGAAATATGCATTCAACTAAAAGCAGTACTGTTACTTTAATTAAAAATAACACAGACAACAGTATGGACTATCAGTCACAGTTGTTCTGGTTTTCAAGTGATGTCAGCTGCAGCTGGGGAAGAAGATACTTTGAATATGATGTAGTGTAGCTTTTTATCTATATTAAACAGGCCTGCCATGTTACTGACATCAAGATAGTCCCACAGGATAACTCCCACAAGAAGAACAGTTTAACCGTGTGAGCGTCATCTCTCTAGTGTGTAAATAATCTGTTGGCAGCCATCTAAAATCTTTTTGTTTTTTAACCAACACAATTTGAGGCACTTTCTTCCCTTTACTTTTAGTCCTTGCTACTTAACACATTCCCAAAATCCTCTCATTTTCAAATTAATTAATTATTCATTCAAATTGTGCACTGTCTGAGCATTTATTTCACTTACTGCTTGTCAGGCATTGCATTGTGCCAATTGGTGATGACATCTGTCACACACTAACAACACATCAAAAGCGATCCATTGTCCTGAGGGTGCGAAAAGTGGTTTCTTCATTCTCTCTTTCTATCACTTGGGACGTTATGCATTCAGATTCCTATGTAGCCCCAGCAAGCAGGTATCAAAAGGCAACTTGCTGTTAATGGTCTGTTAATTATGTGGTCAAGATGCACAGCTGAAGGTCACTGATTTAGTAAGTACGTGGAACACTTACAAAGAGAAATTCCTCATGGTCCTGATTTTTGGGCTCCTGGTTGTAGGAGGATGGGAAAGCTGGAGGACCTCTGCATTAATCTGCGGCTGTGTCTGGCCAGGATGTCCATTAACAGGTCCAGGCAATGGGCTGTGAAGACAGTCATTATACCTGACTACCTGCATCTCTTCTGTAACTAAATTCACACCTAGGTAGCCCTGGAAGATGGAGTATGCAGTATCCACTTGAGGGGCTGCGACGGTGGACAGTGCAGGGACTAGAGTATGTTATATACCCCCTCCAAAACAGATTCTATTTTAAATTTGCTGTGTGTCCTTTCATGATTTGATTTTGGTACAGTGCCATGAACTGGGGCTGTCACATGTTAGTTCTTTTTCATTAGTTTATGAGTTGTCATTAGGAAACAGAGGTGTGTAATTGTGAGGGTGGGTATTAACCCTTTATTTCCTCTTGGACCAGACAAGACTTGGGTATCTTTGTTTAAATGTTTATTCATGCGTACAGGGGAGATGTACTCATCAAGAAAATGGCATGCAACTCTGATCTTATCCATGATATAGAGAGCCACAGAGGTGGCCCTTGTGGTATATTTAAGGCTGAGATAGATAAATTCTTGGTAAGTCAGAGAATCAAGGGTTGTGGGGAAAATGCAGGAAAGCGGATATGAGGAATGTCGGATCAACCACAATCCTACTGAATAGCAGAGCAGGCTCAAGGGGCTGAATGGCCTACTTCTATTTGTTATGGTCTTATTAGGAAAACAAAGGTTTTATAGCAGTTTTACAGTCAACAAGCTTCCAACTGACTACTACTACAGGTATTCATTTCCAATCAATGGTTTGCACACTTTCCCATTTCTTTGTCCAAACCTGGTTTCACAACTCATATTTCAAGGTAGTACGCATGACTATATTATACAATTTATTGAAACTAACACACGATTATTTTATCCAATCATATCATTTAACATACGTATTGTTACAAGAAATCTAAATTGCTCATTTCTCCCCTCCCTCCAATCAGTAATGCCACTTTCAGTGAATAAACCTATTAACAAGAAAAATATTAGTCTCTAGTTTCACGTCTCACTAATCGATTTGGAATTGAACGAACATATGCAAGTTCCAGGCAAGTTCAGATTTCACTTGTACAGTCTTAACAATTGGCTGGAGCAGCCTAATGAAATAATACACAGTTGCCAAGAAATTGCCAAGCCTTGGCTCTGCTACAAGGAAGCATGTACTCTGCTGGAGTTTTAATCAATTATAAACTTCTCTTATGAGGCATTCATGCAGTAAATGGAATTTTGTGAGGGGATTCATAAACCCTCACCTAGCCGGTTCTCACCCATATCTCATGAAAGAATTCAAAATAAGTTATGAACTTTATCTTCAGTCAGTGACCTACAAACGTCTCCTTATGCCATGTAAACAAATAGAAATGTGTTTTCATTTTTGTAGTGACTGTATACATAAATGTTCCACTCCCATTTCATGACAATTTTGACAGATCATCTCCCTAAGATTTAGAATACAGAATGTGTGGAGGTATGGCCAGAGGTCATTGTTCATTTCACAACACGTTGCTGCATCAATAATGGAATGATTGTTTGTTTTCCTTTTCATGTTCATTGATTTTTCTTGGGATGCGGGCGTTGCTCACATTTAAGGCCCAACCCTTACTGAGAAGGTAGTGCTGAGCTGCCTTGTTGAACTGCAGCAAGTTTTTTTTTTCTGGTGCAGGTACTGCGAGCAAGGAAACTCCAGGTTCCTGACCCAGTGACAGGGAAGGGAAATATAGGAAACATTCAGTCATTTAGGCAGCATCTATAGAAAGAAAACCAGTGTTAATACGATTATTGCTAAGAGAGCCTTTTACCTGCTCCATGAAAAGATTCCTGCTGAATAACATTTAGCTACATACTTCTGTGTAACTTTGATCACTCTCTTTGGTGGGGACATACAATATTCTAAGCCAAATCTAGCATTTCTAGTCTGGTCCAGGTTGGATTTCTGCCCGTCAATCATTTCATGTTACACTGCAAATCCCAGCTAGAACAATGGGTTGTGACAATGGGTTAACAATGGGTTATAATGGGTTGTGAGAAAAAGCCCAAGACTTCACTGGGAGGAAGAGGCTGTACCCACTGACTAGAAACTCACAAGCAAACACACGTAGTATGAGGTTCATGCATTAAGATTCTTGCAAGTGGATAGAATGTCCCTTTCTAAAAGCTGCTAGGTGGTCAGATTGCTCATCTCTTTAATCAGAGACGATCGAAGGAGAGAAGAAATGCTTACGATAACCATGTGGACCTAGAAATTACCGTTCCAGCTCAAACAGAAATAAGTACCAACATGGAATGCTATGGCCAAATGGTCTGTTTCTGTGTGGTCATTTGCCTGTAATTGCTCCGATCTTTCTGCTGATGTTAGAAGAATCCTTACAGCAATCTATATTCACAGAGCACAAGTTCACTATTCAACTGAGGACCAGCCCCCACCAACTTGGTTGAATAATGTGTGCGGTGTGTTTGCCATGCGGGAAGTTGTTAGATTAACTTCTGGTTGTGCTGGACATGAAGGACACCATCCTCTTCCTCTAACACTGGACAGATCGATAATGACAAGCAGCTTCTCTGAGTATCTGCAACAAAAGATCATGTCAATGTGACATTACTGACAGCCTTTAGACCTGACTGAATTGCCAACGCACCAACAGGATTGACGCAGCATGGCAAGGCATGGATGCTGTGAGCGTGCAGGTTGGCGCTGAGTGAGCAAACGCTAAGAGACCAAGCAAGCAGTTCTGAGATGCAGCCTGGTCCAATCCTTTAGCCAGATGCCTGATGTGCATGCAAAGTGCATAGCAGCCTTTCAATACTAATTGCCGGTGCATGCTAAGAACAATTTTAAAGTTATTGAATTCTGTAAAGCCCTGTGATCAAGAACCTTTAAGGTAGATGTCAGAATATTATGCTATGAATATAGAGTCATACAGCCCAGAAACAGACCCTTTGACCCAACCATAATCCCAAACTAAACTAGTCCCACCTGCTTGTGTTTGGCCCATATCCCTCCAAACATTTCTTATTCATGTACTTATCCAAATGTCTTTTAAACATTGTGACTGTACCCACATCCACCACTTCCTCTGGAAGTTCATTCCACACATGAACCACTCTGTGTGTAAAAATATTGCTCCTCATGTCTTTTTAAAAAATATTTCTCCTCTCACCTTAAAAATATGCCCTCTAGTCTTGAAATCCCCCACCCAAGGTGAAAGGAGAATGTCAAAATTAATGTTCATTCAGAATTCCATTGAAAACTTAGCTTTTGGTGGAAGAGTAAAAGGAGAGAGAGGAGAAAGAAAAATATTTGAATGTTTGTGAAGTGAGGTCTCCTTGTCAGAGGAGGACATCTTGTTTGCTGTGCCCTTGCCAAATGTAGATAGTAACCACAGTGTGCTATTAATCTCAAGTCCATTGCCTTTTGGAAGCTGCAGTTTATCAAAGAAGCATTTGCAGAACTGTATGGCGTACTGCTGGAGGGTGTATAGCCTATTTCCAGGGCAGATAGAGGCTGCTAGTGACGCCTTCAATTTGTTTTGACTGTGACCTTTTCAAAGGGCCCATTGGGAGATCAGCGGTGTTGATGAACTGGCAGAGTGTCACTACAAAGAACAATATCTAGTTGCTTGGTTTCTAGAGCAACCATCTACAAAGCGTAATAGGAGATAGACCATTTTTCAAAAAGAATGGCAGGATTCTTTTATAACACAGAATGACCTTGGCATCCATAAAACTCATTGAATGCTCATCACTGCTCAAATTGTGAAGCCTTTTAAACTGACTTGATGCATTCATTTTACAATACATTAAGCATTTGCTTATGATCTGTATATAGCATCCTCGCACACCAGGCTGGCACAGAAGCAAGGGACTATATCTTAACACCCAAAAATACATAGTTTGGGTAAGTTACTATGAGATGTTAAAACAATAACAAATAGACAGACAAACACCATCTACCTCCAAATCACCAAACATGTTGAATCCAGGCAGAACGAGGAAAGGGCTGGAAATAGCTTGGCCGATTAAATATTTTACTGAAGCTCGTAAACTCTAACTTAACTCACGTCCCAAACCAGCTGAAGAGAGGTGAAATATCTTTACAGACAAGGTAAATATTCTGCCCTGCAATTTTCCAACCCTCCCATCCAATCCTGAACACTCTCAGTGGAGCTTTTCAGTGCATTTGTCACAGTTGGAGCCTGAATAATGGTAAGAGGCTCCTGAGATGGAGGTGTTTGTTGTTGTCACTGAGGCAAGCCTACCCTCGGCTGCTGCTCTATGTTACAATGGAGCCTTGCCCCCAGTTTTGCCCCCAGTGAATTTGTTGCAGGAGAATGGCGGGACAATAAGGCCACCTGATCCAGGAATCTACGTCACTGACTCACGGAATTGGAAGTGAGCAGAACATGTGCCTCCAATTTTATTATGGAATTCCCCCGTTGTAACTTACTCCACTTCAAAAGCAAGTCCTTTAAGGGATATTGTGACATTACAACCCATAGACAATTTGACAGTTATTGGCTGTTCATAATGGATGTCAGAAATGTCTCCATGGGCAAACTTTTATTGTTTGTTTTGTCAATATGTCATAGAAAGCCCTGATTTATATTTGCCCAGCACAGCTTTTCTGGCTCTCTTTGTTCAAAAACAAAATCCAAAAATGGTTTAATGGTCTTGTGAATAAAAAGATCTTTTAAAGAAGAAACTTATAGTTGAGTTGTTAAAAATAACCATAATACATAACCATAATAGGGGGAGCCAATGGCCTAATGGTATTATCATTGAACTGTTAATCTACAGACCCAGGTAATGTTCTGGTGACCCACCACAGCAGATGGTGGAAATTGAGTTCTATAAAGAAAAATATTGAAATAAGAATCTAATTGTTGATTGTTGGAGAAACATTTCTGGCTTGCTAATGGCCTTTAGGGAAGGAAACTGGTCTGGCCCACATGTGACTCCAGACCAACAACAATGGTTGTCTCTTAACTGCCCTTGGCTAGCGATGGGCAATAAATGCTGCCTAGCCAGCAATGCCCTCATCGGACAAATAAATAAAGGGGAAAAAAAACTGTTTGCTGCATAGCACAACTTTTGAACAATTAAATATACCCATTTCTCATGAGGGTAGGGTGTTCTGTAGGGGTCAGCACTGGATCCACTTTTGTTTGTCATTTATAGAAGTGATTTGGATGCAAATGTAGGAGGTATGGTTGGCAAGTTTGCAGATGACACCAGGATTGGTGGTATATTGGACAGTGAAGAAGGTTATCTAAGATTAATTGGGTCAATGGGGCTGAGGAGTGACAGATGGAGTTTAATTTGAAAAAATGCTAGGTATTGCATTTCGGTAAAACAAACAGGACTTGTACAATTAATAGTAAGCCCCTGAGCAGTGTTGTAGAACAGAGAGTCCTAGGGATTCGGGTACATAATTCTTTGAAATTTGCGTCACAGGTAGATAGGGTGATTAAGAAGGCATTTAGCACACTTGCCTTCATTGCCCAGACCATTAAGTACAGAAGTTGGGAAGTCACGTCGAGATTGTACAGGACTCTTTTGGTCTCCCTGTTATAGGAAGGATGTTTTATTAAACTGGTGAGATTTAGAAAAGGTTTACCAGGATGTTGCCTGGAATGGAGGGTTTGAGATATAAAAATTGAAAGGCTGGGAAGTTTTTTCAGTGCAGCATAGGTTGAGGGGTGACCTTATTGAGGTTTATAAAATCATAAGGGGCATAATAAGGTGAATGACAAGGATCTTTTCTCTATGATGGGGGGAGTTCAAAACTGAGGGGGCATATTTTTAAGTTGGAAGGAGGAAGATTTAAAAAGGATATGGGGGCAACTTTTTTTTAGAGGTTGGTGCGTGTGTAGAATGAACTCCCGGAGAAAGTGGTGGATGCAGGTACGTTTACAACATTTAAAAGACATTTGGATAAGTTCATGAATAAGAAAGATTTAGAAAGATATGGGCTAAGCACAGGCAGGTGGGACTAATTTAGTTTGGGAATGTGGTTGGTGTGGTCTGGTTGAACTGAAGAGTCTGTTGCTATGCTGTATGACTCCATGACTGTGACTATTAATGAAGGAAATAGGGATTGATTTTGGAATAATATTCAGATCCTGTAGTTAAAACTTTTCTGAGTATGGCAATGAGAAATTTTAATACTTTCCTCTTTTGTTTGAATTATTTCTCAGGGATACTGCAGGCCAGGAACGATATCAGACTATCACAAAGCAGTACTACAGACGTGCCCAGGTGAGCTTCACATTACACTCTGCCATATTTGGGAAAGCAAATAAGGCAAGATGACACAATTGAGTTCAAAACTAATTGAAATGGAAAGCAAACAAGCTTCCTCCAGTGGTTCAGTGGCTGAACTGTTTGATCGATCTGTCATATCGTTACAAGTGGTTTTTATTTCTGGCTATGTTTTCATCACCTAAAATAAATGGTGTGACATTGACCATGCAAACCATAAGAGCCCAGGCTTGGGCCCACTGACTTTTAATCATGGCTGCAGTTGTGAGTGATTGAGGTAGCCTTCTGAGCATGGCTAGGAAGAGGAAAATTATACTGGAGATTCTGCCTTTTGCCTCAACCCAGTGACTGCACCTTGAAAGTGATAGCGCAGGGGTCAGATGATGCAATATTTTCCACTGTCAGGTAGTATGCAAAGATTTAAGAGTCCATTTTAGCCTGCCTAACAAGAGCAGTGCAGGGAGGGGTGAAGATCAGGGCCTGTTCACTCACCAGCCTGACAGCAAACTGTCGCCATTAGTATCACCTTAACTTTGCCAAATTTGAAGTCAGTTACAGCTCTCACTGCAGGAGGTCACTTGACTTTAAAAACAGGGTGGGCAAAGATATAAATAATGGCCTCTTAATGGTAAGAATCAAAGGGGTAGATCAACAGCAGCATTCGTCAACACGGAATGGACATTAAAATTCTAACTAACAAGGTTTTCATTGAACAGTGGGTGAATTCATTTCCTTGTAGTTCTGAGTCATGCAGATGAGGCACTAAACTGCTGTGTTCCCTCATACAGTGTAAGTGATCAGCCAAGACAAGAGTGAGCTGTTCAATAACTTGAAGGAGCAAAAAGTGGTCCAGTAATTCTGTGGTGACTGCTGCCAATGTCTGTGTGGTGTTTTGTTGCCATCACCTCCCACTGTCAGTCACCTGGTGAAAAGTACTTGTGAAGAATGGTCACTTAGGGGCTGCTGCCAAAGGGGCAAGCTACCTCAGAAAGTTCTACCCCTCTGCGAGGAAGTAAATTTGAATGTAGAAACATTAAGTACATTCCAGGATAAACAAAGTTCCAGGTAGTTAAGTTGCTACTGAATTTAGAAAGGTAAAAGCAATAACTGCAGATGCTGGAAACCAAATTCTGGATTAGTGGCGCTGGAAGAGCACAGCAGTTCAGGCAGCATCCAAGGAGCAGCGAAATGCTGCCTGAACTGCTGTGCTCTTCCAGCACCACTAATCCAGAACTGAATTTAGAAAGCCAATCCCAGCATCTGTCATAATTCACTATTGCACTTCAAGCAAAATGCTAATAAAATCATCAGATAAAATCATTATCTAACATTGTAGATTTAGACAAGTTAAATAGACTCTCGAGACATCAGTTGCAACCGCCTATAGTTTATGAGTTGCTTTAATTACCTTTGCTTTGTAGTATTTTTCAGCATTGGCCTTAAAGGTGCAGACTTCCTTGTAGCCTATAGCAATCCTTTCTCTAGATTATGACAGCAATCCACTTTGCTAATATGTATTATGGTTAAGGCTTGGTTACTAGGATAGGTGTAACCTGTTTTCCACTAACTCATATACTAAATAGGATTTATTGATTTTTATTTACAGGGAATTTTTCTGGTGTATGATATTACCAGTGAACGCTCCTTTCAGCATATTATGAAATGGGCCAGTGATGTTGATGAGGTAAGAGACAAAGTGACTGTGCATAATTTTATCTTTGAATAAACGTTAAGACTGTAGGAAAAGCATTATCTATGTTTAATTAGTTACAGTACTCACATTGTATTTCTTCATCACCCTCCCTACCCCAAGTATGCTCCTGAAGGTGTTCAGAAAATTCTCATAGCCAACAAAGCTGATGAGGAACAGAAAAGACAAGTGAGTGCTGAACAAGGTCGAAAAGTAAGTATTCACCATTATTTATGTTCCTATTCCATTCAATGTGTGTTCTACTTGTAACATCATTTATCTTTAGCTGATATTTCATCCCAAACCATTTTTTTGACAAAGAAACTAAAGAACCGAGGATGCTGGAAATTAGAAACAAAGATTGCTGGAAAAACTCAAGCAGGTCTAGCAGCATCTGTAGAGAGAAAGTGGAGTTAATATTTTGGGTTACGTAACCCTTCTTCAGAACAGTTCTGAGCTGCAGAAGAAACTGCTGGTTAAACTCAGCAGCTCGGAACTGTTCTGAAGAATGATTACTTGACACAAAATCAGAGTGGCGCTGGAAAAGTACAGCTGGTCAGGCAGCATCCGAGGAGCAGGAAAATCGACATTTCAGGCAAAAGCTCTTCATCAAGAAAGGCCCGAAACATCGATTTTCCTGCTCCTCGGATGCTGCCTGACCTGCTGTGCTTTTCCAGCACTACTCTATTCTTGACTGTAATCTCAAGCATCTGCAGTACCCACCTCTTCCTAGCTGACTTAACCCAAAATGTTAGCCCCACTTTCTCTCTACAGATGCTGCTAGACCTGCTTGAGCTTTTCCAACAGTTTCTGCTTTTTGTTTCATTTTTCTTGGCAGTTTATAGTCAGCAGTAATTTGCCTTGCACGCTCTGGGACAAGGTCAGAATGTAGGTCCCAAACTATTTCAGCTGGAACTGGAATCCTTTCACTTTACTCTGAACTAGCAATCTAGTCAGCAGTATTAACTGGCGCCTATCATCTGTAAAATAGAGGTTAGTATTATAACTGATAAATTTACATTCTTTGTACTTGGTGATATTGCCGTTTTTAAGGGAGGAACATGTCTAACATAAAAGCAGAAATACTCTGAAGACAGATTGAATGCTGCTGGACTCACTATTTGAAGACACCACACAATAAATTCCAACAAAGATTGAGTTTCCTATCCTGGTTTCTTTATCAGTGTGTGTAAAACACAATATCATCTGTGTTAGGTTGGGGTATCCAGGATTATAAAGCTATGGTATTGGAGTACAGTAACAAACTGTTCTGATTGAATGGTACAAAGGACAGAATAGCTTACACCTGTTCTGATATGTAACACCATAAATTAAGAATGTGCTGTATAACTTAGGAAGCACTATCTGGTTTTAAAAGTTCTATTAACACTTGCTTCCACAGCTAGCAAAAGAATATGGAATGGACTTCTTTGAAACAAGTGCCTGCACCAATTATAATATTAAAGAGGTCAGTGCAAGCATTACAATCACAGAAATGTAAATATTTGCAGCACAGAGAGAGGCAATTTGGCATGTTGTATCTTTTCCCATGCCCTCCCAGTGTAATCTAAAATTAATCTCACTATGTTACTTGCTTCCCAAGTCTCCCAACCACAACCCATCGGAAAGAAATTTCTCCTAAGCTTCTTATTGTCTGAGTAGCTGTTTTAAATTTACTAATCATTGCCAACCTTTTTTTCTGCTTCTGAGGCCAAGATGAGTCCACCTTGGTTATGTCAAATGAAGGAGCAGGCTCAAATGGGCTGAATTTCTAACTTTGCTCCTGGTATTTATGCACCTTGTAATTACAGTTCCCCATCCCTGATATTATTGTTGACAATGAACACTGAAAATCTAAACTTAATTGTGAATATTGAATGTAAAATATTAATATTTTGTAATTGAATGTATTAATTAAATTATCCATTAATTATATTGTCTGTAAGACTTTCTAAAGGAAAATATATAACAACACCACTTATAATAGAACCAAACATGTGTATAACATAGGAGATAGTTTGGCACGTTTGTTTATGCCAGTCTTTGTAAGCCATTGACCAGGTTATGAACTAGGCTTCGTGTACAGCAAGTAAGATGCCAATTATTTAATCCCCAATTATAACCTAGATAAACTCACATGACAATTCATTCTTTTACATTGATGTTATCTTTCAACAAAGTCACTCAAGTGACTTAGCACCCATAAATGAAAGCTTTTTTCAAGAATAAATATTGCTTTAGCAGAGAATTGTTTCCCCTCTCTCGTCCCTTGAATATTGCAGTGTGATTTTGTTTAATGTGCATGATGAAACATATATGTACATATGTAAGTTTTTTTCAGGTAAAAAGCACAAGTTGAATTGTTGCATTTGTAATCTTGTGGTATTTTGGCATGTTCTTATTCCACAGTCATTTACTAGACTGACAGAACTAGTGTTACAGGCCCACAAGAAGGAGTTAGATGGGCTTCGACTATCAACCCCTGATGAACTTAGTATTGCTGATTTAGAGGAGGATGACAGCAAAATCGAAGGGACGAGTAACTCACAGAAAGCTTGCTGGTGCTAGAAACAGAGCCAAACAAAATCCAGTTCAGCGGTCTGAATCATGCCTCAAGACCTGGTTGCCTGCTGTTACTTTGTGCCACCTTAAATATTCACACGAATCCTGCTTCTCTCTGGAGTTGGACTGATTCTTCCAGCTGATTCAAATAGGTGTTGTATTTTTGTCCCAGCTCTGTGGTTCAACCACGCCTTGGACCAGGCTTGTGTGCTGTGCATTTTGTACAGTTACTGTGCTGTAATTTGTGTTCAGGTGCTCAACTGATGGTTCAGTAGCCTGGTTTCTACAAGACTGCTGTTTCAGTATTTGTTTTCTATGTGGGCAGCCCTTCCAGACTTTGTGACACCATTGTTTTCGCAATTAGATACTTATCATTACAATTGCCCGGACTTCCCCTTTTTGTGTAATTAATACTTAGTTTCTTCAGTATGCTTTTAAAATATTTTTAGCCAAGCTCAATTAAAGTGCTCTGTTTGTCACCTTGCTGCTCAATTAAGAATTTTTGAACCCAGCATGATTATTTACATCTTGCTCTATTTAGAAATTCAACTTAAGCTTGAGGTTTTGACTCCTGGAACAGAACAATATTATTATGGACACTGTCAAAAGGTGATTTTATCAATTTCAATTTTTCTGTATCTTGAAACATTGTTGTGAAATAAGCATTATCTCTCTTGTGTATTCTAAGACTTGCACTGCCCTGTGAGGTTCATGATCTGAGTGATGCTTTTGATTGATTTGACATAATAGTTACAAAGCTGTGTTCAGTTTTACTTCTATTTTGTCATTTGATTCAAAACTATCCAATACTGACTAAATTGATAGATGATTGTTGCTTGGGGTAAGTAATGACTGATACACCTTTGTCTCATTCATCACAATTGACTGTGCCAGAAACAGAGAATTAAACTATTTTCTAAGTGACAAACTATGTAACTAGACCAGTATTCCATCCAAATTCCATTTCATTGCAAGTTTTACTTTACAGTTCTTGTGAAATTAATGATTTTTCTTTTGCACTTTAACATTTTGAATGAAGAATTACTATAAAAATGAGTAATTAGAATTTTCAAGGGTGAATATTCTATGCATTGAATTCTATAGTTATGATTGTTTGTGAATTCCTTTTTAATATCAGCATCACAAACTTCAAAGAACAATATCCCTTTTGCAGTAAAGTGACAGAGGTTAGATATGTTTTCAGTGGAAACAGACTGGTGTTGCAAAGAAAACAGCAAGAATTCCTGTTAAGTACTCGTAAATAAAATTGTATTCTCAGACATTGCATGTTTGAATGGTTAGTGCAGCATCATTTGGCTAAGAACCCAAATGAGGCATATCCTGTTTCAAATAAATTAGGATTTGGCTACTTCAGTGATATAGTATTGCAGTGTGGTGATGTTAACATTTCTTCATAACTGCGAATACTTTTGTTCAGTTCACAGCCTGTGTCAATTACTTTCCTCTCAGTGGTAGAATGCAACATCCATGATAAAGGTTGAAGTAATTATGTGATTTACAGAGATTTGAACCTGATGTTTTGAATATTTGTGCTTTTAGCTTTTTCCCTCTTGTAATCAAAGATTGTATGAACATAACGATTGCCCAATGTACTTCACTCTGCCTGGAAGAGTCAAATGAATGTGATATGCTGATTAAAGCATTTTAATTTTCTTAATTACTGTATTTGTGAAGGAAAACATAGAATTTGACTGAAATTAATTATAATTACCTGCTATTGAAAAACCATGATTTTATTCACAGATGTCTACAAATAAATTTCATCAAGGGTTTAATTGTGTTACTATGTCAATATACCAGAGTATTTGACTTAATATCACAACAGTTTTCAATCTTGGTCTGTCTATGAAAGCATCTTGCCATCTGTTCTTGTATATGAATTGTCTATTGAAATGCTCAGTCCAGATTAGAGTGGTGCTGGAAAAGCACCATGATGAAGGGCTTTTGCCCAAAACATCGATTTTCCTGCTCCTCGGATGCTGCCTGACCTGCTGTGCTTTTCCAGCACCACTCTAATCTAGACTCTGGTTTCCAGCATCTGCAGTCATTGTTTTTACCTTATTGAAATGCTCAATCTGTTTAACTCATTGCTAGAGTCTTACTGAAAAGTGCAGTGCTCAGAAATATTTGTGCATCTATTGACATCTGTACACTGAATTATACCACCACTTCATCTACACAATCCTTTAGTTCCATAAAAGATTTAAGTATTGGCTCGTGCTGCATGTGTTGAAACCTTAAATGACTCGCTCTCGTAGTTTCCTAATGATCTATCTCTGTTTGAACATTTGGTTAAAATGACATTATGCATGCTACATAATGTGTATACATTCTTGTGCAGAAAGCTGAACTGTTTCATTGTACAAGACAGCGTGACCCCTAAAAATTGTACTTAGAGTTGTAAATAGGGTGTATCAGTAATTCCACGCATAACAATTTCATTAAGAATTCCAGGGCTGAATGAATGGAAGAGATGTAACATCTAATTTTTGAGGCATGGAATAGAAAATGCAGACATTTTGCTGAACCAGTATAAAGCATTCGTTCAGCTCAATTGAATCTTGTATTTAGTTCTTCCATGGGAAAGATGTAAAAACTTTGGAAAGGATACACAAAAACCAATTTACTAGAATAGCTCCAGGGGATAAAGGAATACTTTTAGATGAATAGACTGGAAAAGTTGGGATAGAACAGAGCAGGTTATGAAAAAAAATGATTGCGATGTTTAAAATAATGTATGGTTTCAGACAGAATTAAAAAGAAACAGTTTCTGAACGTCGAAGGATTAGCAGCCAGGAGACACGCCTAAGATGATGCACCAGAGAACCTGAGGGGACAGGAGGAAAACCTTTCGAAACAATATGTAACCAGTTCGGATTTGTCATAAGGTAATAGGTGTGACTTCAGTAATAGTATCTGACAGAATGAATAAACGAAGGAAATAACATGCAGCAGAAAGTGACGGGGCCGAAGTGAAAAATTACTCCACTGAATGAGAAGATGACATTTGTCGCTGAAATCCATGGATTTTATCATAAACACTTGTGCAACTGTTGCCCTCTTTCCCCAAAACAGAGTTTACCTATAATGTGAATGCATTCAGAAAGACTCGTGTTCAGCGGAGCTTAGTTGTAAACGTGAACAAAATTGAACATTAACTTATTTGTTTTCCAGCAAAATATCTTGTTTCGTTCCAGACCAAATTTAATCAACGAAGTTGATTAAAAGCCTAGGCTTCAAATCAAGTGTACAATGCAGCTTTAGTCTGATTGTTTTGTTCTCTTATTAAATATTGATCCCTTTGGTGCCATTAGTCTGAATCAGAGAATTGCAGTGATACCTGAAGCGTGTAACCTAATTCCCCGCCCTTGCCGGTTAACGCCCAGTAAGTATAAAGACAGAAACCAATGGGAGATGAGTATTGTCGATTGCTTTAGTATTTTCACCGAGCTCAAAAATAACTAGTTGGTTCAGATCGACAAAAGACCCTTTAATTACTGCAAACAATTTTAATCAGTGCCCTAAACTGGAACACATGTTAACAGTCATCTAGAGTAACCACTTGTAGTCCCTGTTGACCGTATAGGTTATGTGTAAAAAGGTTGTTTCGATGACACTGGGGAACCTGTCCACATCAGATGTGGTAAATGGAAAGTGATGCATTAAGCGCCTTTGATTTAATCCATTTCTGATGACTGAACAAATATTGGCGGAACTGCCTTGTTAAAACTATTCTTTAGAAAGAATGACTTGAAATTCCCACTTATGTCTAAATCAAGCCCACAAAACTGCTGAGGCCATGTGTTAATTAAATTTGGAATTTCAATGTATTTTTTGGTTTCGGGTAGTCTTGGTTCTCGTACCTATATTCGCTTTTGCGGAAGTGTTAATTTACCGCACTTTTCACATGACGGTTGTGCAGACAAATAATCTGCCTCTTCCAAATTTGGTTTGTTTAAAACATGGCTAGTTATGATACATTCTTAGTCCCGCCTAACAGAGGAGTGTCAGATTTTGATTCTCGTGGGGAGTAGTCTAAAAATCCTCACCAGTATCTGAGGTCAGCCTGTTTCCTGCTATTCTAGATAATTAAGTGCTCCAACCTCTGGAAAGGGAGGGGCTAAATTTTCGCACAGTCATTGCTCAGGGACAGAACTCTTTGTAGTTGTGGTCAGGTGGCTGTTGGATGAGTGCTCTCCCTCAGCGAGTCTGCACTCAGTTGTTTTGTACCATGGCTCAGAGCATCAAGTCATTCTACGACCTCAGCGCCGTCACCCTGGCCGGGGAAAAGCTGGACTTCAACGTCTTCAGGGGCAGGGTGGTCCTGATCGAGAACGTGGCCTCTCTCTGAGGCACGACCACAAGGGATTTCACCCAGCTCAATGAGCTCCAGAGTCGACACCCGAACCGCTTCGTTGTGCTGGGTTTCCCTTGTAACCAATTCGGGCACCAGGTGAGAGTCCATAAACCAGCCGAGTTATGGTAACATATGCTACCAATTCCTCCCCTCCCCTCCCCTCCCCTCCTTTTAACGTAAAGTGAACTCGCTCGATTTAACCGAGACATTTTAGTGCAAACCTACTTATGTTCAAGTCAATGCTATTTTTAAACCCATGGTCACTTTCTCTGACTTCATTCAGTGGCTGTTCTGGGGGTTGGTTAATTGTGCACGTTCGAGCGGAAATTCTGAGCGCACCCTCGTGTTTTATTTAGTGCTCCTTTTTTTTACAAAAGGCATTGGGACTGGGGTTTCACTTCAACTATCACCATGGAAAATTACTGGAGCGGTTCTGAACGTGGTCTCATTAGCCTGGCGTCACCC
Organism: Chiloscyllium punctatum; assembly: GCF_047496795.1. Lineage (NCBI taxonomy): Eukaryota > Metazoa > Chordata > Chondrichthyes > Orectolobiformes > Hemiscylliidae > Chiloscyllium > Chiloscyllium punctatum. The sequence continues at coordinate 81,479,561 of NC_092742.1, forward strand.
TTTTTGGGGATCGGTGTCTGGGCCAGATAACCCTGTTCAGGGGAGTGGGGGGTTTGGAGCCTGGGTTTTTTTTGGTTCTGCACTATCTCCTCGATCTGGGCATAGCCTGCAACACCCAGACCAACCTATCGCCTTCCATGTTTAAAGAGTGCATTTAAAAGAATCTGTTAAATATTAAATCGTTACACTCCAAACGTTTTTCCTTTTGTACAGCGTAATCGCTAATGGCTGTTGCCCAAGTCCGTGATAGAATGTTTGTGGTTTTGTTTTACTGGAATGGAAATGTTTCTTCCCATGAACTTTTAACATTCATCTTGGAGGGAGAGAGTTGAATATCCTTTTAATGTATACAATGTTTCTTGACATTGGAACTTTTAGACTGGGAATAAATTACTTCACAAACTGAGGTCAGCAAAGTTGGAAATTTTAACCGGAGCACCCCCGAGGGGTGCACCCACGCAGACACGGGGAGAATGTGCAAACTCCACACAGTCGCCCGAGGCTGGAATCGAACCTGGAACCCTGGTGCTGAGGCAACAGTGCTAACCACTGAGCTCTGCTGAGCAACAATGTGGTTTAGATAGTGTTCACATCCCTCATACTGGATTAGTGGTGCTGGAAGAGCACAGCAGTTCAGGCAGCATCCAACGAGCAGCGAAATCGACGTTTCGGACAAAAGCCCTTCATCAGGCTTTTATTCCTGTTGAAGGGCTTTTGCCCGAAACGTCGATTTCGCTGCTCGTTGGATGCTGCCTGAACTGCTGTGCTCTTCCAGCACCACTAATCCAGTATTTGGTTTTCAGCATCTGCAGTCATTGTTTTTACCTCTTCACATCCCTCATGTCGTGTTTGGCCCTAATGAAATTTCAAACTTTTATTCATGCCATCACAAAGACCCATCGATTTTTTTTTAAACCTCTGTATCATCATTCCAACTTCACTCTTATCTCTGCTTATCAAGTAATAGCTATGCAGCATGGAAACAACTCTTTGGTCCAACATGTCAAGTTTAGGTTATTCTGAATTGATAGTTTAATTTGCCAGTATTTGGTTCATATCGCTCTAAACCCTTCCTAATCAAGTACCTATCCAGGGGCCTTTAAAATTATGTAATTGTACTTGCCTCTACCACCTCTGGCAGTTCTTTCCATGCATGCACCTCAGGTTTCTTTTCAATCTATCCCCTCTCTCCTTAAGCCTACAGCTTTTAGTTTCCCCCCCCCCCTCAAAAAGACCTTGGCTCTTTTCATGATCCATGCCCTTCATGATTTAGTAAACCCCTCAGGTCACCCCTCAGTCTCTGATGCTCCAGGGAAAAAAGCCCCAGTCTATTCAGCCTCTCCCTCTAGCTCAAACCCTCCAATCCTAGCAACATCTTTTGTAAAACTTTTCTGAACCTTGCTTGAAACCCTCCTGTGCTTCTGCTTCTGTTATTCGCCTTTACATTTGATAGTTTCAGCACCATTCTTAACTGGTCTCCCAAATACTAATCTAAATACAGTAAACTAGTTTGCCATGTCTTGGCTTGTAGTAAGTACCATTCCCTTTTCACCATCCTAGGAGGTATCTGCACTTTCCTATGTCTGACCTCTTGTGTCCCCAGTTTTAATTACTCCTCCATTAGTGACTATCTTGAGTTGCCTTGGTTCCAAACTAGTCTACATTCTGCAATCTCACTTTAAGATACTAATTATCACTTTGATCAAACTCTAATCATAGAATCAGAAATATTACAATGGTGCACAAGGAGGCTATTTCAACCCATTGTGCCTACACCAGTGCTATATCTAGTCTGGCTCTATTATGTAGTGCAATCCTCTTCCACATATCCCTTCTCATCCTCATTATCCAAAAATCTAGATAATGTTCTCTTATGCCTTCAAGTTCTGTCGTCTTGAACCACAGCAGACCATATGACATAAGTACACCTGCAGTGAAAAAGGAGGGAGTTCCTGAATGTGATCCAATGACTAATGGAGAATGACAATGTATTTTGAATGAGAATGGTGGGCAGCCTGGAGGGGAACTTGTAAATGATAACATTCCTGTGGTCCTATTTTCTTTGTTTTACCAGGCAATAGAGCTTGCAGTTATGGAAGGTGCTTTTGAAGTTATTTAATTACTTGTGGATGGAAGACCTTGCTGCTACTGTGCACTGATTTGAGCTATCAGGAGGGAATGAGTATTGATTAGCAAAACATCCACCACTTTCAATCAGTCTGCTTTGTCCTGGATTGTTAAGCCTCTTAAGTGCTGTTAGAGCTTTACCCTTCCAAGCAGGTAAAGAATATGCCATCAATCTCCTGACTTGTAGTCAAGAGGTTTATATCCACACAATTCCCAGATTCTGACCTGCTCTTGTAGCCAAAGTATTTGTGTAGCTAGTCCAGAGGGTGGTGGAATTTGGAACTCGCTGCCTTTTAGGGTGTTAGAGGCAGAAACCCTTAACATCTTAAGAAATATTTTTATGTGCACTTGCAATGTCAAAGCATGCAAGGTTATGGACAGTGTTAGAAAATGGGATTAGATTTGTTGTTCTTCATTGGCCCATTGGGTCTGCAACAAACAAAGTTTGTGTTATACACCCCTATGACTATGATTGGGCTTTGTATCCTACCTTGAGAAACATCTACTCAGTGGCTGAAGGTGTAAGTGTCATTGTGTATAATGCTAATGAACGAATTAAATTTGAAATTCATGTGTTATGCATTTTTGTTTGACTTTTTATAACTTTTTTTTAGGAAAACTGTCATAATGAAGAGATACTCAATTGTCTGAAGTATGTCCGTCCTGGTGGTGGTTTTGAGCCCAATTTCACCATGTTCCAGAAGGTCGATGTCAATGGTGCTGGCGCACACCCTGTCTTTGCATTTCTGAAGGAGAAGTTGCCCGTTCCTTCAGATGATGCTACATCCTTTATAAATGATCCCAAATTCATCATCTGGAGTCCAGTCAGCCGATCAGATATCGCTTGGAATTTTGAAAAGTTTCTTATTGGCCCTGAAGGGGAGCCTTTCAAACGCTACAGCAAAACATTCCAAACCATCCAGATTGAACCTGACATCAAAAGGCTTTTGAAAGTTATCAAATAAAGAATCCAAGTTTAGTGGAATAAGCAAGGAGGCAGAGTTATATTTCTTTACACTAATGGGAAAACTGCAATAACCTTTTTAGTTGACTTTTATCAATTCGGACTCTAAATTAAGTACAGAACTTGTTTGCCATGCACAAAAATTGGAGGTTGAGATATTTCATCCAATCATTTGAGCTCCTTGCATAGCTTCCTGTCTTCAAGATCAGTGCATGACTGATTTACTTTGTCTTCTACTAATTTTCATATTGGCTCACTACTTGAGCTGCTTCATTCTTTTCAAAAAACATCTTTAAATGCTGTTTGTTGCAACAAAAGCCTTTGTGTTCTCTCATCACATTAGCTAGTACAGCTTTTTCAAATGTTGAAAGAAAGGATAAATATCCTGTTGATCTCACTATCTAATCAACTAGAAAATTAATCTGATCAGTACCTGCCATAGTGAAGATAATCTGAGATTTTAGTTGATTGGACCTCCTGAATGTACTGGTTACTGAAAACCTCACCTATAAAGGAAAATAAAGCAGTTTTCCCAATGTAAGAGGGTAAATGTGCTTCCAATAAGTCAACCATTGCATACAATTTTGAAGTGTAAGTCGCCAGAAGTGCTGAGAATTTGCTTTTGTCCCAGTTTATGGATCTTAGAAATAGGTCTACTTCCTTTAGAAGTTTTTAAACAGTTCTTCTGTTCTTCAGAACTTTCTTAAATGAAGGCATCCTCCTAAATCCAATAAGGAAGCTGCCAGAAAAACCAAGGAAAGTTACTGAATTTTCAGGATGTTACTGTTTGAAATTTTTTTGGTGTGGACATTGTGTATGAGAAATGAATAATAAAGAATGTTTTGAAAATAAAACATGTTTGTTTCTTTTTGGTTCAGTTCCAGCAATTAAGAATGGACTCTTTCTCAAAATAAAAACAATTTGTTGATCACCTGACTGAAATTAATCAGTCACTTTGGTCATTCTGGATGAACAGGCCTCATGCTCTTAATTATTATTTGAACACTTGTTCCCTGAAACTATACTGTGTTCTTAAGACCTTCATCTGCAGCACAATAAATTCTTCATATATGTAATTAGTTGTCATATTTCACCTGGAATTAGATTAGCAGGAATGAAGGGAATTCCAAAGCCACAAAAAAAACATGGCCATACTATTTGCTGAATTGGCACATGTATCTCTAACCTTGCTGCTTCTATAAAAGATGATATGTATTTCCCAGTCTTAATTTGTTTTCACATCAAAACTAATCTTGTATTCCAGACAGCCAGTAACAGGTGTGAGCTATATTATGGAGAAAAAGTGAAACTTTCTGATGTAGACAAGTAAAACACTGTCCAATCAAGGTGGACAATTAAATAACCACAGATATACATCAGTGTTGAAGCTGATTGCCTTTATTTTGGAGAAAGGCTGAAGGACTTAAAATGAAAATTATTAATCTTAATTACTTAAACTATGGACAAGGAAACCAACAAGTCCTCTGATTTTTGTCATGTCTGATAAGTAATGGGTACTTTGAAAAGTACTTAGAATAAATCTTTGGCACAGTTTTGAATTATCAGGCTTATCACTAATATCAAAGAAATAGATGTGCAATAGATCAGTCAATATTAAAAAGTACAATGCAAACAACCAGAAACCGAACCAGTCATAAAGACTGTCACAGGGGCTCTTGTGGCACAAGTGATAGTGCTCCTACCTTGGGGAAAGGAAGCTTAGGTTCAAGTTCCAACTACTCCAGAGGTATGTCATAACTCTGCAACAAGTTGATTGAGAATGTCTAGAAATACTACAAGTGCCGGTCAGAGGTTAGGAGCCCTATAGCAAGTGATTCATCTCCTGACTCCCCAAAACCCGTACACCAGCACAAGATTGGTGAACAATGAAATACTCTCACTTGTCGAGGTGAGTGCAGCTCAACAACACAAAAAGTCTGGCCTGCACATGTTGTTTGACACTTACACCCATCTTACGGTGAGAAAGTGGAATCACTGATAATCCCATGCATCTCAATGGGGAAGGGTGTATTTAAGGGAGCAGTGACATTCAAGGTTGTGACATGTTCACTCAGCAGCTGTGTAATGGTCTGGATTGAAAGAGTGCATAGAATACTGTCTTTTGCAGACCTAAATGCTCCCACTGTGATCACACATAACAAGGCAATGTCGCAATCTCTGTGCACTTCAAAGCAATGTTTGAAGAGATGTGGATGAAGGAAAGGTCAAAAAGAACTTAATCAGGATTCATGTCAACCTGCTAATTCTCATGAGAGAATGGACAGCTGATGACTCATACATCATAGCCTCGTGGATAGGATTTATAGCCAAAAATAAGATTTGCAACATTTTGCTGCTGCTTTCTCGCCAATGTTGAGGCAGGGCAAGTTATGCACTACAGAAAACATTAGTGTGACTGAAGATTTTAAACTATTAAAAAAGGATACAAAATACAAAAAGTGAAAAGCAGCAAACCAATTAAACAGTTCATTTGCACAATGCAGGGGCTTGTCTGTCAGATTAACAAATTTAATGCACAATAATTCCAACAAAATCTCAGTCATCCGAGAATTAAGTAGCAATTAGGTTGTGCCTGGCCTCACAGTCCCTCGGAAATATCTTCATCCTGGACATTTTCTTGAAGCTCAGCCTGATCTTCATTTTCAGATGATTGGGGTATCTCCTCCATTTCTTCTGAATCTGGGACATTCTTCCCCCTCCCCACCTAAGCTTGAATATCTGGCACAATCCCACAAAATGTTCCTTCAATAGTCACAAATTCGCTGAACATTAAGGATCTTCAATCCTTTCCTGTTCATTGCCTTTACCAGTTGATGATGAAGTGCTCTCAAAGCGCTTTCCTGGGGTAAAGCAATGATGTAAGAGAATCCTAATGCCTTGCTTTTTGACTGGCATCATCAAACAGAAGGAGATGAAGAAGGATCCCTCTTAAAAGTGAGATCAGCAATATCTCAAATGCACATAAAAGTGAAAATTGACAGATGCCACAGTGGTCCAGGTTTCTCCCTGAAACAACCAGCTAGCAATAAAATACAGCAACAGGTACCTTGATGGCACTAAGAATGGATTTGCTCCCAGCTCCTATGAGCATAAATCCCTCTCTTCAGGATTTGGCGTAGGTCTGAGATGATGATCAGGACATCCTTCTGACAAAAGCTCTTGAACTCCTGCAACCATCTGATCTCACAACAGGACTCGACTGATCTACCTATAATCCTCACATTACTTCCACTGGAATGGAGGGACTGATAGTGATCAAATCCTCAGTCTGCAAGGGCACAGATCACAGAACCAACCATCTGACTGACTGAACTGAGACCAGCTCCTTGACTGATTGTGGTGATGCTCCCTGATTGATTGGAGTATACCTCCTTCTTCATGAAACAGTCATCCCCTTTGACTTTCACACATCATTACTTCCTTCAAAAGTATGTAATATGTTTACCACTTAAACTGCTGGCACATGCTGCAGTTCTGATGTTGATGCAACAGTGCTATACAGTGACATATCCACTGCCGCTCTGACTTAAACATGTACTCTTCAGCACTCTTCCACCAGTAGCTATTTTCCTGCTGTACTAACAAGCAGGCAAAACCACATGGGTTGCCTGCCTCTATCTGTGCTAAAAAACCTTCTGCACACCAGGCCATCTTCCAATTCATTTGGAGATCAAAGATGGACCGGGTCCAAAGAGACTCTATGTACAAAGACCGGTGCAATGGGGGGAAAAAACACGCCCAATGCCACCCTCACCCTGATGGCCACCTTTGTGTGTGGCTGCATCAAGCTGTGCGTGGATCCCCGGTACGCAAACACCAAGTGTCACTACGTACTGAGGTTCTACCTGTCCCCGGTGTTGCGAAGGATGGGCCTGGCCTCGCTGCTGCGGAACGCTTCGAGTAGTTGGACCGTTCCGTATCACCTGTCCTTCGTGGAGAAATTTATGAGGAAAAACACCTTTGACCACAAGTCCATCAGGAAGTGGTCAGCACGTAGCGTCCTTGAGACCCTTCGGGAAAAGGAGAGGGCGGATCCTGTCGAGCGGTTCCCTGAGCAGACTGTCAAAGCCATTTGGCAGAATGCCTCATCGCCAGAACTTTCCAACAAGCACCAAGACGTGGCTTGGCTGGTGGTGAGAAGGGCTCTGCCTGTGAGATCCTTTATGCACGCCCGGACTCTCTGCCGCACCGCACGCTGCCCTCAAAGTGGCTGCGGGGGGGACGAGACTGTCACACACCTCCTTCTGGAATGTGCCTATGCAAAGGAAGTCTGGAGAGGAATGCAGTGGTGCTTGTCGAGGTTTGTCCCGAGCAGCGCCGTGACGCGGGACTCCGTGCTCTACGGCCTGTTCCCCGGGACTCACACCGAGACGAACATTAACTGCGCCTGGAGGATCATCAACTCGGTGAAGGACGCTCTCTGGGCGGTCCGAAACCTGTTGATCTTCCAGCTGAAGGAGTTGGCCCCGACCGAGTGTTGCAGACTGGCACATTCCAAGGTCCAAGACTACGTGCTGAGGGACGCGCTGAAGCTTGGGGCAGCTGCCGCCAAGGCGCGGTGGGGAAAGACCACCGTGTAAGATCGGCCTGCCTAAAGAAGAACAGGGGGCCCATGCGGACGTTTTTTTGGGCTCTGCTGATGCCTCAGCCAAATGTATGTACAAGATTGAAAAATGCACAGACCTGTATATGACAATGATAAATTTGAATCTGTGTTTGTAAATGTGGACATATGTATGGCATGACCAAATGTACAGACCATCAAATCATTTTATGAATAAAGTATATTTTTGAAATTAAAAAAAATCTGTGCTAAAAAACCTTCTGCACGCAAAACCAGGCCAAGTCACAGAAAATACCTTGCTCCGAGTCAACACTTAAAATGGTGAGGAGATGTATAACATGCCTGGCTGCCCCTCAATGTAAAATGATCTGGTACAAGCAGACAAGTCCTGGCTGTTCCTCAGCTCCAAAGCACATGCTTCAAATCTTCAAGTCATGCCTGAGTTAATCCTCAAGCACATACTTTTATATTGTGAGGCTGGTGCTTTGTGGATGCCAGGTTGAGTGAATGAAGGGTTCAGGAAGAATGTGGCCATTGATCATGGAGGCAAATGAAGCAATTCCACTCATATGATATTGGCTGATCATCAACTCTGCACCCTATTCTCACTTTCTCCCCATACCCTTCGATTCCTTTAGTCCTAAGAACTATATCTAACTCTTTGTTGCAAACATTCAATGTTTTGGCCTCAACCACTTCCTGTGGCAGAGAATTCCACAGGCTCACGTGAACAAAGCTCTCCTTATCTCAGTCCTAACGGCCTATTCCATATCTTTAGATTGTGACTTTGGTTCTGGACTCTACGGTCACCAGGAAAAGCATTCCTGTGTTTACCCTATCTAGTCCTGTCAGAATTTTATAGGTTTCTATGAGATCCCCTTCATTATTTTAAACTCTAGTGAATATAATCCTAACCAATCCAGTCTCTCTTCATCTGTCAGTCCTGCCATCCCAGGAATCAGTCTGGTAAACCTTTGTTGCCTACCTCCATAGCCAGAACACCTTTCCTCAGGTAAGGAGTCCAAACCAGCACACAATACTCCATAATACTCACCAATGCCCTGTACAACTGTAGCAAGCCATCCCTGCTTTCTACTCAAATTCTCTGGTTAGGAAGGCCATCTACAGAACCTGCATGTTTACTTTCAGATACTGGTATATAGAACATCTAGGTTTTATGGCACCTCCCCCTTTCCTAATCTATCACTATTCAGATAATAATTTGCCTTCCAGTTTTTGCTACTAAAGTGGATAACTTCGCATTCCTCTGCAATGCATCTGCCCACTTAGTTATTTTGTCCAAATCACACTAAAGCATCTCTGTATCCTCCTCATAGTTTACCCTCCCAACCAGCTTTGGATCATCTGCAAACAAGAAGACATTACATGTAGCTCCTTCATATAAAAGATTAATATACAATAGCTGGGGTTTTCGCACCATTTCCTGCAGCATTCTATGAACCACAGACTGCCACTCCGGAAATAACCCATTTATTCCTGGTCTTTCTTTTCTGTCTGCCAACTAGTTATCTGACTAACCCCACACCATGCACAATTAATCTAACATTGTCTAGCAACCAACTTTCTCAACAAACATTTTTCTTTGAGGTGGTCAACGATGATAAAAAGAGAAAAAGCAGAATGGGCTTGGTGGAAAGGGCATGATGCACAATGAATCATTTCTTACAGTGAGAAAGTTATCCGTTAGGATATCCATTAGGAGGAACATAGGAACAGCAGCAGACCACTCAGCATTCAATGAGAACACAGGTGACAGAATAGCCCAGGCAAGGCATTCACAGAACTTTAAGACTTCAGATTTTAATGAGAAAGATGCATAAATTATATTGCTACTATATTGGAATACATTGAATGATTATCATTAATTCCATTGACTTTCTTTCAAGAAAACACTTTTGCATGGATATGGATACCTTTCTGGAAATGTTTGCAGAGGTTATCTAACCTACGACAGAAATCAGGTTACTAAAAACCTCTGATGTGGATTTACAGTGGACACGTTTGAGCAGTTTCCCTGCAGAATTTCATACCTTGCCATTATTTGACCTGTTTGGAAAAAGCCCAATGATAATAAGCACAGCCACCTCACAACAAAATTCGCCAGAGGCAAGAGGAAAGTAGAAAACCTTATTGTGCAAAAGATTGCTGAAGACTCTCATATATTTCAATGGCACCTTGACAGCCTTGCCCGTAGATATTGATAACTCCTTCGTTAAAATGGATGGTTCCCATTGTGTACTAATAGCAAGATAGCACATGACTGAAACACCCCAATGCTTATAAGCCCGTCTGTTTTTACAGATGAGAGGAACATCAAGACAGCCTGCAGAATGGAATACTAACAGCAGCTCTCTCTCTCAACAGTCTCTTCTCAATCTGAGACCCTATCGCAGTACATGTCAGAATATGTCAAAAGATAGAGAATTTTAAAATGTAGGGAACTAGAAGAGCCATATCACCTACCCAGGAAAAGGACAGATTGCAGTTTAAAAGAAACCACCTTTAGAAGAACAACCAGGTTACATTGACCACAAACCTATGTGAGTTTCAAGGTCACCAAAGGAAGCTTGGAATGTGTAATTCTTTTTACTTATGGACTTTAATGTTTATCTAACGATATCTCCTCCATCCTATAACATGTTCTGTTTTTTGTGTTCGTGTTTATGTTGAAGGATTAGTATAGGTTTTACCTTTTTAATAAGCATTATTAAGGAGAGAAAGCAAATTACTGCGGATGTTAGAATCTGAAACCAAAAGAGAAAATGCTGGAAAATCTCAGCAGGTCTGGCAGCATCTGTAAGGAGAGAAAAGAGCTGACGTTTCGAGTCTAACTGACCCTTTTTCAAAGCTAAAAAAAAGGGAGAACTAGGGAGGTATTTATACTAGGCTAAGAGAAGGTGAAAACAGGTAAAAACAATGACTGCAGATGCTGGAAACCAGATTTTGGATTAGTGGTGTTGGAAGAGCACAGCAGTTCAGGCAGCATCAGAGGAGCAGCGAAATCAACGTTTCAGGCAAAAGCCCTTCATCAGGAAGGTGAGGGAATTTGGGGGAGGGGCGCTGGGAGTGGAGGTTGGGTTGGTGGGGGGGTGTGGACCTGACGAGGGAGTTGGAGGTTGGTGGGGTGGAAGGTGAGGACCAGTGGCGTTCTGTCCTGGTGGTGATTGGAGGGGCGGGGTTCAAGGGCGGAGGTGCGGGAAGTGGAGGAGATGTGGTGGAGAGCATCATCGACCACGTCGGTGGGGAAATTGCGGTCTTTGAAGAAGGAGGCCATTTGTGTTGTTCGGTAGTGGCCACCCCACCAACCTCCAGATACATCTTATCATCCTCCGTCATTTCCGCCACGTACAAACAGACCCCACTCTCCTCTCCTCTCAGCGTTCCGGAGAGACCACTCCCTTCGCGACTCCCTCGTCAGGTCCACACCCCCCACCAACCCAACCTCCACTCCCGGCACCTTCCCCTGCAACTGCAAGAAGTTCACACACCTCCTCCCTCATCTCCCTCCAAGGCCCCAATGGATCCTTCCATATCCATCGCAAATTCACCTGCATCTCCACACACATCATTTACTGTATCCGCTGCACCCGATGTGGTCTCTTCTACATTGGGAAGACAGGCCGCCTACTTGCAGAACGTTTCAGAGAACACCTCTGGGACACCCGCACCAACCAACCCAACTGCCCAATGGCTGAACATTTTAACTCCCCCTCCCACTCCGCCAAGGACATGCAGGTCCTTGGCCTCCTCCATCGCCAGACCCTGACCACACGACACCTGGAGGAAGAGCACCTCATCTTCCGCTTAGGAACCCTCCAACCACACGGGATGAATGTAGGTTTCTTCAGCTTCCTCATTTCCCCTCCCCCCACCTTATCTTAGTCCCAACCCCCCGATTCAGCACCGCCCTCTTGACCTGCAATCTTCTTCCTGACCTCTCCGCCCCCACCCCCTCTCCGGCCTATTACCCCACCCTCACCTCCTTCCACCTATCATATTCCCAGCGCCCCTCCCCCAAATTCCCTCCCCCCTACCTTTTATCTCAGCCTGCTTGGCACACCAGCCTCATTCCTGAAGAAGGGCTTATGCCCAAAATGTCGATTCTCCTGCTCCTCGGATGCTGCCCGTCCTGCTGTGTTTTCTTAGTATAAATACCTCCCTATTTCTCCCTTTTTAAAAAAACTTTGACAAAGGGTCAGTTAGACTCAAAATGTCAGCTCTTTTCTCTCCTTACAGATACTGCCAGACCTGCTGAGATTTTCCAACATTTTCTCTTTTGGTTATTAAGGAGCAAGTTTACATTAGACTTTTTAAAAATTTGGTTAACTCAAGAGATCTTGTTTTATTTCTTTACAGATGCTCAAGTACAAATTGAATTATTTTTTAAAAAGTCTGTTATAACCTACTTCAGGAGTGAAAAGAGAAATTTACTCATTGATCAGGACTTGGCTGGAATAATGTACAAAATTATGCATGGTTCCCACCTTAAGTGATAAACAACAATTATGGCCATTATCATTTGGTAATTTTTATATCTCTCAGTCCATCCAAATAGAGATGGTTCAGTTCCCTTCATAGATTAATGAAATTTGAGCAGAGAAGGAAACAATTTAGCTTCTTGTGATATTGCTGTACCTCAATAACTACTTGAATCTGTTCCTTCAAAATGCCTTTTAAGTGGTAAATAGAGGAAAAAATGTATTTTAAACACCCCTAATGACAAGAAGAACTTGACTGATGGCTAAACCACACTATGACTAGAAGCCTGAGATGCAGAAATTTAAAGGAACATTACCAGCATTATCTGTCAAAAAAAGGCAGTTGCTTAACCAAGGGAAAATTATGGGTTACATTGAAATCAGCAGTAGGTTATAAATAAGAAACCATGAAACAGATGTTGCAAGTAACAGCTTTGCTCTGATCTCCACTACTTAGCTCAGTAGCTCGAATCATCTGCCTCTGTAGAAAGGCTCCTGCAGGCATAATGTTTGCTCCGAGGCGACTAGTGAAGTCACAGAACAGAGTCGGGCCAGCTGACCCTGGAAGCAGAGGAGATGCAGAGCTAGGCTCTGTTATTGTTCTACTCAGTAGCCTGGAACAGCTTTGACTGCTGCTCTCCAAGGAGTACACGAGAAGCTGCATACCCATAATAGAACCTTTGTGCTGCTGGCATATTGGTGCTTTGAAGGAAATACTGCAGCACCCCAACAGCTGGTCCCATCTATTCTACACAAAGGCAAACTAGGACTGTGGATGTGGCTGAGGAGAATGAAGACTCTGAGAATATTTTGAATCCCTCATCTGCTACTGCTTTCCAGACCCTCTGCCAGATCCCTCAGAAAATCACAAAATACATCTTAAAGTGCTTACAATACGGGTTGTGAAATAAACTTTACAGCTTATTTTACACAAAAGTTTGTTCACCTATCATCTTAAAGAGTTGTATTTTCATCTCATGCCTAAAGCTTAGATTTCAAAATCATTTATCTTCTAACTCCTTTATGATCACACCCTATCTTAACAACCTACTCCACAGTTCCATCCCTCATTTGTCCAGATCTTAATGACTATACGTTGCATCTATTTCAATAGCAAAGCCTTTCAGCATTTCTCTTCACACACCTTTCTCAATCTCAAAATCTCTTCAGAAATACCTTTATGGCAGTGGCTTTAATCACCTCACCAACTCTTTTCCCACTGAGAGTGCGTCCATGAAACACCTTGCTGCATTCATGACACTGGCTTAATGTAAATGGTTACTGTAAATTCCGGTTTAAAATATAAGTCTAACATAGAGACTTCCACATCTAACTCAAGAGCTGTCTCATACAACTATATTTTATTGATGGTTGAAATTACTAGATAAAAATATGGATCCAATAATTTCCTTGAAATTAATAATTCATTCCTTTTGTATGTCTGTCTTTGTTTTGAAGCCATATAATGTTACTGTGATGATATTACAATAACTACTCTTAAATTTCCACTTTTATATTGTAACCTCTCCACCCTCCCCTCAGCCTCAAATTATATGGGACAACTCGTGGCAAGAATGAAATAGCCTAATTATTATTGTCACTTTGACAGACATGCAAAAAGATACATAAAAACTATGCAACTGAAACAACTCTAAGCAGCTCTTTACTCCTTGTGCCAACAGTTATCAATGGTGAAATGACATATACTGGTTAAGCATTATTGGCAACTGAAGATACATTGCAAACAGGAACAATTTGCATTGATACCTTCAATGTAAAAATGTCACAAAGTGCTTTACAGTGCATTCCAACAAGATTATGGATGTTAAGCTAAAGGATATGTTAGTTAGAATGATCAAAGATGTGAGACTAAAGGAGGACCTTCAGCCATGATCAAAGACGTGAGACTAAAGGAAGATCTTCAGTCCAAAGATGTGCAAGTTAGATGGATTGGCCAAGCTAAGTTGCCCAGTGTCCAGGGATGTGAAGGCTAATGGATTAGCCATGACAAATGCAAGTTTACAGGGATAGGGTAAGACAGTTGGTGTGCACTTGATGGCCAAATGGCTTACTTCTACACTGTAGAGATTGTATGGTTCTAAGAAACAGGATGTGGAGAGGCTGATGGTTTAGCAAATCAATATAGGTCATTGGAGATGACCAATTCAGGGGTCTAGATGGAAGGCACACATGAAATCAGAGTTAGATAACTGGAGAGATATGGCATAATTGATGCATGGAGGAAGAACCCACTGTGTAAAGTTTGAGTTTATAGAGATGGGAGAACACAAAAGAATTTGGCACTAACTTGGAACAGGGCCTTGGAGTCCATCCTCTCCAGCATAAAACTGATGGCTGTTCTAGTTGTGTTGCTCTCCTTCATAGAAATGCTGCTGTCAAATTGCATTGATAAATAGTGCAGGTTAAATTTCCTTGGAAGTATTAAACAGGTTTGGTTAATGAGCTGATAACTTGCAGCTAGACAGCAACTTATACACACATTCTTAATCTAGCATCCTGCTGCTTGCACAACACATAAATGTATTATTTATTTATTTGCGGGACATGGGTATTGCTGGCTGGCCAGCATTTTTGCCCATCTCAAGCTGCCCTTGAAGATGGTAGTGAGCTGCCTTCTTGAACAGCTGCAGTCCACCTGCTGTAGGTTGCCATTGAGGGGTAGGGGTGGTGGGGGGGGGGAGATGGAGGGGGGAGGGGGGGGGGGGAGGGTAGAGGCGGTGTAGTTTCAGGACTTTGACCCAATGGCAGTGAAGGATCAGTGATATATTTCCAAGTCAGGATGGTGAGTGGCTTGGAGATGATGATATTCCCATGTATCTGCTGCCCTTATTTTTGAAATATATTTTTATTGAAAAATGGATTTTTTAACTGTTACAACTACAAGACAATACAATTCAAAACAATACAAAGAACAAACACCAAAAAATGTAAAAACCCAAAACTGCCCTCATGTACAAATGTATAAATATGTATTTAAAAAAACAAAAAAAAAGTAACTACTTAACTAAATAAATAACTAACAAAAAACAAATAAATAATAATAATACATCTCAGCAAAACACTAACTCCCAAATATTGAGAGCATTAATTTTTACCTATTCATATGTTCGCAGTTCCCCCTCTCTGGATATTGGACTCATAAAGCACAATCGTTACGGTGATATAAAAGCCCTTATTAGTGTGGCAGACGAATCTGTGTCCAGGTAGTCCAAAAGGGACAGCCATGTCTTACAGAAATTCTCAGTTTTGTGGTGTCCCATACTTGTAAGAAAATTCTAGGGGATATGCTCTATAACAATCTTACGCCAAACCAATAAGCCCGAGGGATTTTTGGACACCCAAGTTAACAAGATATTCTTTCTTGTTGAAGAAAGTGAAGATGTTAAAAAAGGTTTTTCTTATGCGCATCTGTAGGGAATACACTGGGCTGGTCAAGAAAAAGAGATCAGGTCCTTCTCCACCCTTACACCCAAACCTCTCTCCATTATACCTGTTACAGCGCTCCAGTATGTTTGAAGCCTACCACAGGACCAGAGACAATGGGTAAGAGTGCCCGCACCAACTTTACACTCGGGGCAGATTGAAGATACGAGGAGAAAGTGAGGACTGCAGATGCTGGAGATCAGAGCTGAAAATGTGTTGCTGGAAAAGCGCAGCAGGTCAGGCAGCATCCAAGGAACAGAATCGATGTTTCGGGCATAAGCCCTTCTTCAGGAATGAGGAAAGTGTGTCCAGCAGGCTAAGATAAAAGGTAGGGAGGAGGGACTTGGGGAAGGGGCATTGGGAATGCGATAGGTGGAGGGAGGTCAAGGTGAGGGTGATAGGGCGGAGAAGTCAGGAGGAAGATTGCAGGTTAGGAAGGCGGTGCTGAGTTCGAGGAATTTGACTGAGACAAGGTGGGGGGGGAAGGGAAATGAGGAAACTGGAGAAATCTGAGTTCATCCCTTGTGGTTGGAGGGTTCCCAGGCGGAAGATGAGGCGCTCTTCCTCCAACCGTCGTGTTGCCATGGTCTGGCGATGGAGGAGTCCAAGGACCTGCATGTCCTTGGTGGAGTGGGAGGGGGAGTTGAAGTGTTGGGCTACGGGGTGGTTGGGTTGATTGGTCCGGGTGTCCCAGAGGTGTTCTCTGAAACGTTCCGCAAGTAGGCAGCCTGTCTCCCCAATATAGAGGAGGCCACATCGGGTGCAGCGGATGCAATAGATGTGGTGTGTGGAGGTGCAGGTGAATTTGTGGCAGATATGGAAGTATCCCTTGGGGCCTTGGAGGGAGGTTAGGGGGGAGGTGTGGGCACAAGTTTTGCATTTCTTGCGGTTGCAGGGGAAGGTGCAGGGAGTGGAGGTTGGGTTGGTGGGGGGTGTGGATCTGACGAGTGAGTCACCGAGGGAGTGGTCTTTTCGGAACGTTGATAGGGGAGGGGAGGGAAATATGTCCCTGGTGGTGGGGTCCGTTTGGAGGCGGATGCCCGAAACGTCGATTCTCCTGTTCCTTGGATGCTGCCTGACCTGCTGCGCTTTTCCAGCAACACATTTTCAGCATGTTGAAGATACCCCTAGATTAAATTTTAACAAACGACCTGGAGCCAAGTGAACCTTGTGGAGAATCTTCAACTGTAAAGCATGGGTCCTATTGAAATTGATATCTTTCTTGCAGTTTCCCAAGTAACTTCCAATGCCTCGGAGAAGACCTCAACGCTAAGCTCTCTCTCAATCATCCTTAGCTTTAAACAACCGATCAAGAACTGGAGTGATTAATATGCTCAAATACATAAAAGCCCCCGTGACCACTTAAATGCGAATTGAGATTCACCCTCAAGACCAAGCACCTTCGTAAGACTGTGATTTTGTAAAATTAATCTTGCACCCCAAAAAGATGCCAAACGAGCTGATGCATTGTATCAGGCAAGGTAGTGAATCTGCTGGGTTTGACAAAAAATGAAGACACCATCCATGTACAACGAAATTGTATTTAATTTTGACCCCACTTCTGGAGCCAATATACTGGCATCCTTACGAATAGCCTCCATCAGCGGTTCAATCAGCAAGGTAAAAAGCAATGGCAAAAGGGGACAGCACTGTCGGCTGCCCCTAAAAATGCTAAAATTGCTTGATTGTACCCCATTGGTGATGACTGCAGCAAGAGGGTCTGCTGCCCTTATTGAAGCGGTCACGGGGTTGCAAGATGCTAAGTGAATTCTTGCTGTGCATCTTGTAAGTAGTATATACTATTCTGTGAGTGTGGAGGACATGGATGCTTGTGGATATGGCACCAATCATCCAGCATTTGTGCTGGATGGTGTTGAGCTTTTTGAGTGTTGTTGGAACTGCACCCTGACTTGTGTCTTGTAGTTGGTGGACAGGCCTTCGAGAGTCAGGTGGTGAGTTACTTACTGCAGTATTCCCAATATTATTTCAATATTCTGCTCTATCACGTTTGATGTGACTGCATTTTGAGAGTGAAACTCAAAACTTATATGCGTTGTACTCCAAAGTTAGCAATTATATGATCTACAGAGGGTTCTTTGAACTCAACAGCCACCCTTTATTTGTTGCAATTAGTGCATTCATGTCTGGAAAAAACTGGTTTGCACAGAAGACTTGGAGTCAGCAAACATTTCTTTGCCATCAACCACACCCCGAAACCTCCTGTCAGTTTAAACAGCCATAAAATTCACTGTACACTTGTGGAATCAAAAACAATTGCCAAATAGAGCACAAATTAACCTGTTAGCAGTAGATGATCCCACTGGTAAGGTATTCTTCCCGCTCCTCAACATACGTGTAGCTGTACCACATAACACAGGACATTAATTGGAATGCTGAGCTTCAAAATGGCAGCACTGGTTTCAAATCTAAGCTGCACACAGTGACACCATGATCTATCTGCAGAGCTCCTGCAGTGTGCAAAAGGCAGTGAAGCCTTCCTCCATATGGATCTGGCTTATGTACTCAAATTATGGTGGTGATTGGGGGGGGGGGGGGGGTTGGAAAGAGACTCCAGTTTTTCAGTGGGATTTAACCTCTTGGAGAATAACCAGGTGACACATCTAATACTAGACAGAAACTTTTATAAAATTGGGTTGGGGAGAAAATTAGTCTTAAAACTTATGGATCAAAAAAAAATCTACAGATGCAGGAACAAAAACAGAAATTGCTGGCCAAACTCAGCAAGCCTAGCAGCATCTGAGAAGTGGTGCAGCCCAGTGGCTCAGTGGTTAGAATTGCAGCCTCACAGCATTCCATTCTTGGATGACTGCCTGTGTGGAGTTTGCACATTCTCCCTTTGTCTGTGTGGGTTTCCTCCCACAGTTCAAAGATGTGCAGGTTTGGTGGATTAGCCATTGTAGGCGGGTTGAGGGTTTGAGTGGAGTACCCTTCGGAGGGTCAGTGCAGAACTCGATGGGCCAAATGGCCTCCTTCCACACACTCCAGAAATTCTATGATAAGTAAGAAACAGAGTTAATGCTTCAGAGTCACTGGCCTTGAAAAGTTAACTGCACTTCTATTTGTCTAGGTGCTGCCAGATCTGCTGAGCTTTGCCCCTAAAACTCTTAGGGCAGGCATCAGGAAATGCTCCTGAAACAAAACATTGTGAGGCCTTGCAGTGACATCGGAAAAAGGTTTCCTCTTTGTAATTATGTAGGAAGCAACTGCTTGTAACTCAGAGGTGAGGATTTGCCTGATTGAATACATCTCTCCATGAAGAACATTACAACCCCATCCTCACTCCCCCTCAGTATCTGCACAGGCACTGTGCTCCAACTCTTCTGATGTTATATCAAAGGCTGCATTGGTGCAACATCCTGCACCCAGGCTGAAAGGAAGCAGTTCACAGACTTGGCCCACAACTTCCAGATGGACTTTTACTACAAACCTACACCTTCTCTATCCAGTATCCTGCAAGAGCTCCATCCCTTCTCCTAATTCCTCCGCCTCCACCGCATCTACTCAGACAAGGAGACATTCCACTCGCAAGCATCCCAGATGTCCACCTACTTTGAACAACTTGCTTTTCCTCCCCCCCATCATCCAGACAGCTCTTTGCCACACCACCTCCATTCCTTGCGCTGCTGTTCTAAACACCACACCCCCAACACAATAAAGACAGTCCGCCTGGTCCTCACTGACTACCCCACCACTTTCCACATCCAATCAATCATTCTTAAACACTTCTGCCAACTGCAACTAGACCCCCACAACCAAGAACATCTTCCCTTCCCCAGCCCCCTCTGCCTTCCACAAGGCCTGTTCCCTTCAACAGTCCTTGGTTTGTACCACTCTCCCCATAGATTCCACCGCCCCCCCCCCCCCCCCAAGTACGTTCCCCTGCAACTGAAAAAGATGTAAAACATACTAGTTCACCACCCCTCCCTCCACCTCCGTCCAGGACCCCAAACAGTCCTTCCAGGTGAGACAGAGGTTCACCTACCTCACTTCCAACCTAGTTTACTGCATCAGGTGCTCCCAATGTGGGATTCTCCACACTTGACAGACAGAACGTAAACATAGGGAACAGTTCACCAAGCATTGCAGCCAGGCCCGCAGGTGCCGAATGGACCTCCCAGTCACCGCCCATTTCAATTCCCCCAACCACTCGCTTTCCAACATGGCCATCCTCGGCTCCTCCATTGCCAAAACAAACCACACCGCAAATTTGAGGAACAACACCTCATCTTCCACGTGGCTGCAAGGATGGTGCAGGAGGGAAGGTTTCAGGTTCTTGGACAATTGGGGCTCATTCTGGAGAAGGTGGGGCTTGTACAAATAGGACGGTCTTCACCCTCCATTCCACTACCACCAACCAGATTCATTGCTCCCATTGACCAACCAGGTCATATCCTCTACCTATCTTCACCTATTACTGGATTAGTGGTGCTGGAAGAGCACAGCAGTTCAGGCAGCATCCAACGAGCAGCGAAATCGACGTTTCGGACAAAAGCCCTTCATCAGGAATAAAGGCAGTGAGCCTGAAGCGTGGAGAGATAAGCTAGAGGAGGGTGGGGGTGGGGAGAGAGTAGCATAGAGTACAATGGGTGAGTGGGGGAGGAGATGAAGGTGATAGGTCAAGGAGGAGAGGGTGGACTGGATAGGTGGAAAAGAAGATAGGCAGGTCGGACAAGTCAAGGAGACAGTAACTGAGCTGGAAGTTTGAAACTAGGATGAGGTGGGGGGAAGGGGAAATGAGGAAGCTGTTGAAGTCCACATTGATGCCCTGGGATTGAAGTGTTCCGAGGCGGAAGATGAGGCGTTCTTCCTCCAGGCGTCTGGTGGTGAGGGAGCGGCGGTGAAGGAGGCCCAGGACCTCCATGTCCTCGGCAGAGTGGGAGGGGGAGTTGAAATGTTGGGCCACGGGGCGGTTTGGCTGATTGGTGCGGGTGTCTCGGAGATGTTCCCTAAAGCGCTCTGCTAGGAGGCGCCCAGTCTCCCCAATGTAGAGGAGACCACATCGGGAGCAATGGATACAATAAATGATATTAGTGGATGTGCAGGTGAAACTTTGATGGATGTGGAAAGCTCCTTTAGGGCCTTGGATAGAGGTGAGGGAGGTGGTGTGGGCGCAGGTTTTACAGTTCCTGCGGTGGGAGGGGAAGGTGCCAGGATTGGAGGGTGGGTCGTAGGGGGGTGTGGACCTGACCAGGTAGTCACGGAGGGAACGGTCTTTGCGGAAGGCGAAAAGGGGTGGGGAGGGAAATATATCCCTGATGGTGGGGTATTTTTGGAGGTGGCGGAAATGTCGGTGGATGATTTGGTTGATGCGAAGGTTTGTAGGGTGGAAGGTGAGCACCAGGGACGTTCTGTCCTTGTTAAGGTTGGAGGGGTGGGGTTTGAGGGCAGAGGTGCGGGATGTGGACGAGATGCGTTGGAGGGCATCTTTAACCACGTGGGAAGGGAAATTGCGGTCTCTAAAGAAGGAGGTCATCTGGTGTGTTCTGTGGTGGAACTGGTCCTCCTGGGAGCAGATATGATACGGCCGGGGCGGGGGGGGGGAATTGGGAATACCAGATGGCATTTTTGCAAGAGATAGGGTGGGAAGAGGTGTAATCCAGGTAGCTGTGGGAGTCGGTGGGTTTGTAAAAAAATGTCAGTGTCAAGTTGGTCGTCACTGATGGAGATGGAGAGGTCCAGGTAGGGGAGGGAGGTGTCAGAGATGGTCCAGGTAAATTTAAGGTCAGGGTGGAATGTGTTGGTGAAGTTGATGAATTGCTCAACCTCCTCGCCTATCCCCACTTCACCCCCCCCAAACCACCCCCACTCCTGATGAAGGGTTACACCCGAAACGTCGATTTCTCCGACTCCTGATGCTGCCTGTCTATCTCGGATTTCAGACTCTACAATTCCTACCGCCTCTCACTCGCCCTCCGCCGCTCTCTGAACGCTGCATCATCGCGCGATGCCGTTTGACTCGGAGGGCGGGGGGGGGGGTCATCTCGCGAGAGTTGATGGGGCTGTGAGCTCATTGGGCAGCGACGGTGACCGTCCCGAGCCCACCTTGGGGGGAGGGGGAGTGGAGGATTTGAATTTGAATTGTACCGGCTTTTAACGGCTGCGGGATGTGCGCGGGCTGCGTTCAGAAGGAGTATCCCGAGCGGGTGAGAGCATAGCTCCGGTTACAGCGGGGAGGGTGGGGCGGGCGAGTGAGGGGAAAAAGATGTTAAAAACGCAGCTCAACAGTTCGGTCCCTCGTCTCCTTCCTGGCTGTGGTTAAGCTTCGCCCACCCCCCCTCTCTCTCTCTCTCTCTCTGTCCAGCTCTTCCCTCACGTTCCCCCACCCCCCAGTTATTTCAGATATGATCAGGATCTCTGCCCTGCCCCTCCTTGTTCAGCCACTGAGTCCCAGCCCAATGAGGGGGATGACTTGAAAATGGCCGATATCCCCAGCGACTTTTGGGAGCCCGAAACTGCCTCAGTTCAAGGGGAGGCATCCCTGTCGAAGTCAATCTCTGATCAGCCCAGGCGGGGACCAAGCGCAAATACTGTATTAGGGGAAGGGTGTGTGGAAAGCCAAGCATCCCACTTACTTATTTCAACAAATATTACCTATGGGTTCAGCACTGATTGGGCACTCAGTGGGAGGGAGTCACCCTCTGTCCCAAGTGACTGTTTGAGAGGGAGTATTCTACGGCACTGCCTTGATTCTGTTGATTAAACAAGCAGATAAACTTCACAGAAATGAACTTGGAACACAATACCTTGACACAGTTTAAGTTAGGCTTGTTAAACTAACCTTTACTGCAGCATCCAATACATCTCCCTGTCATGTGTCATCCTTGTCTATGTTTATAAGACCACTTTCTTTGATTTGCTTGGTGTTTGTTTTCTGTATTTCTATTAAAAGACGGTAGAGCTGGGTATGTTTAAATGTGTGTGTGAGCTCTGTCAATTACTCTTGGATATTATTCCAATCTTTTCTTTTGAAGTTAGTATCTGTTGGAGGAATATGTAAATTGAAAGGCATGGTTTCTCACATGGGTGAAATGGCGTAATGTATATACAATCTGGCATAGTTGGTCAGCAGTTCTTTCTTGAACAGAATTCCAATATTTCCTGCTTTGTGATGGGGATTAACTTGATGGACACTTGGTTCGTTGTCTGAACTCATGCTTAAAGTAGTTTTCTCCCAATTTGTTTCTTCCTATGTTGAAATTATTGAATCCTTGTAGCAACTTGATTTTATGGTTTTCAGTTCTCTATTAATGTGTGGGTTTTCAGCAATGTATGCCATTTATTACCTGATGGTCATTGCTACATTGTAGTATGGAAACTTGGGCTAAAATCCCTACCTTTTATTCAATGCTGATTTAGCATGTCTGTTGCTTAGTTAGTGTTACGAAACTGAACAAAGAAGTAATGTTGGTATTAAGACTGTATTTGGTTGTTTTGCTCTTAATTTTGGTTGACCCAACCCAAAAGAACTCACTTGATTGGCACCACATCAACAAACATGCACTTCGTTCACTATCGATGCTCAGCAGCAGCCACTATGTATACTATCTGCAACATGCACTACAGAAATTCACCAAAGATCTTCATACGTAACCTTCCAAGCCCACAGTCGTATCCATGTCAAAGGAGAGAGATATGGGCTAAATGCAGGCAAATGGGACTAGTTCAGTTTAGGAAACTAGGTCAGCATGGACTAGTTTGTCCAAAGGGTCTTTTTTTTTTGTACTGTATGACTCTGTGACTCTCTGACAATTGTAGTAGATACTTGGGACCACATCACATTCCCCTTCCAGCCTTTCACCATCCTGACTCGGAAATATATCGCCATTCCTTCACTGTCACTGGGTCGAAATTCTGGAATTCCTTCCCTAATGACATTGTGGCTCAACCTACAGCAGATGGACTGCAGCAGTTCAAGAAGGCAGCTTGCCATCACCACCTTAAGGGCAGATAGAGCTGTGCAATAAAAGCTGACCAGCTAGCAATGCCCATATTTCCATGAATGAATAAAAAAAAACTCCAGGTTATTTTGAATTAAGTATTTTTAAGGGTTATACATTTAGAAAATACTGCCTCTTCACTTTGAATGCATAAGGACTGAAAAACATGCTGGGGAATCTGTAAATCACTTTTTCATCCAAAGGATGTTGGAATCCAATGCGATGAAAGTCTCTTCTGAGGGTGGTAAGTGAGGCACTCCTGAGCAGAGATGGGCCTCAACAGGAATTAGTAAACTCACTTTACAAGATTGGAAAGTAGGAAAAGGGATATGTGGTGTAGCATAATGGATTAACTGATCATCTTCTGCACTCTAAAACTTCTGTGATATGGTTTTGCCAATATCCTGTATAACTGAAGCATAACCTTTTAATTAGGTTAATATCTCATTAGTCTCTTCCTTACTTGCTGTGTATGCATAACTAACATTTCATATGCCAGAGCACCTAAATCCCTTTACACATTGGAATTCTACAGCTTCATTCGGAAGTTCACTGAAGATGTTATCTATTACGGTGACGAAACATCCGAAAATGAACTTGCCAGCTCAGCAAGCAAATCTACATTCACATTCTACAGTCATTCTCCCATTAAGTAATATTATTTCCTGTGAAGGTGACCATTTTGATATTACATTTCATCTGGCATTTTATGCTGTCGTCCATCTTTATCCACTCACTTGTACTATCCATATCCACCTGCAACTAGCTATTACTTTTGTACCTACCTTGGTGGTGATTGTGAATTTGGCTACCATGCATTTGCTCCTCTGTTCTAAGTAAAATAAGATTTGATATAGCTTCAAATAATGATTGGTTATTAGTTTGTGGTACATTTTAAATGTAATAGTGCATTACAAAGTTTCTACTTGTAGGGTGCTCAGAATAGTATATTAGTTGCTGCCTTAGACCTGACTTCATTTTTGGATGTTGGTTGAGGGCAGAAGGAAGTATGGTTGAGATGATCTGTATAATAAATGGTCTTCAGTCTGCAGCAGCATCTGATTTTTTCCTGTGTAAGTTGGTAGGATGCTACTGTCAGTGAAGCCTTGCTTCAGGGTGAGTAACAATTTCAACTGAAAGACCACTGTGTAAATGCAAACTTGTGGCATTTCTCTCGAGTGATATCATGGAAAGTGATTTTATTAAAAAAAGATTTGTAGCTTAGGTTGAGGTTCTGGATGTACATTTGCTTGCTGAGCTGAAAGGTTTTGTTTTCAGACGTTTCGTCACCATATTAATTAACATCATCAGTGAGCCTCTGGAGAAGTGCTGGTGGTATGTCTCACTTTCTATTAATGTGCTTAGGTTTCTTTGGGTGGGGGATGTCATTTCCAGTCCTTTTTCTCAGAGGATGGTACATGGGGTCCAAATTGATGTGTTTATTTAGAGTTCCAGTTAGAATGCCATGTTTCAAGAAATTCTCATGCGTGTCTGTTTGGCTCGTCCTAACTTGGATGTGTTATCCCAGTTAAAGTGGTGTTCTTTTTTGTCTGTATGTGAGGATTCTAGTGATAATGGGTCATGTCTTTCTGTAGCTAGTTGATGTTCGTGTATCTTGGTGGCTAGTTTTCTGCCTTTGAGCAACGTAGTGTTTGTTACAGTCCTTGCAAGGTATTTCGTAAATGACATTTGTTTTGCTTGTTGTTAGTATAGGGTCTTTTTATTAGTTGCTGTTTTAGTGTGTTGGTAGGTTTTTGGGCTACCATGATGCAAAGGGGTCTGAGAAGTCTGAAAGTCATTTCAGAGATATCTTTGATGTAGGGTAAAGTGACTAGGGTTTCTGGATGTGTTGTGTCTGCTTGTTTGGGCTTGTTACTGAGGAATCGGCAGATCAGCACTCTCGCCATATCCCTTAGTTCCTTTATTGTTCAAAAGAAAATCTTAGCTTTAAAAACGTTTAATGAAGTAGTATCAACTATTTCACTGGGCAAGGAATTCCATAGATTTACAACCCTCTGGGTGAAGAAGTTGCTTCTCAAAATCTGCTCCTTCTAATCTTGAGGCTATGCCCTCTTGTCCTAGTCTCACCTGCCAGTGAAAACACCCTCTTTACTTCCATCTTATCTATTCCTTTCATAATTTTATGTTTCTATAAGATACCCCGGTTCATTCTTCTGAATTCCAATGAATATAATCCCAGTCTACTCAGTCTGTCCTCCTAGCTAACCCCCTCAACTCCAGAATCAACCTAGTGAACCTCCTTCGCACCCCCTCCAGAGCCATCCTTTCTCAGGTAAGGAGACCAAAACTGCATGCAGTCCTCCAGGTGTGGCCTCCCCAGAGCTACAACATAACCTCCCAACTTTTAAACTCAATCACTTTAGTATAGAGGGGCATGGATAGGATAAGTAGACAAAGTCTTTTCCCTGGGGTAGGTGAGTCCAGAACTAGAGGGCATAGGTTTAGGGTGAGAGGGGAAAGATATAAAAGAGACCTAAGGGGCAACTTTTTCACTGGGAGGGTGGTGCGTGTATGGTTTGAGCTGCCAGAGGAAGTAGTGGAGGCTAGTATAATTGCAACATTTAAAAGGCATCTGGATGAGTATATGAATAGGAAGGGTTTGGAGGGATATGGGCCAGGAGCTGGCAGGTAGGACTAGATTGGGTTAGGATATCTGGTCGGCATGGATGAGTTGGACCGAAGGGTCTGTTTCTGTGCTGTAGATCTCTACGACTCTGTGAAGGACAAAATTTCATTTACCTTCCAAATTACTTATTGTACCTGCAAACCAACCCTCTGTGATTCATGGACAAGGACACCCATGACCCTCTGCTTAGCAGCATGCTGCAACTTTGTACCATTCAAGTAATAATCCTTTTTATTGTTATTTATATCAAAATGGATAACTTCACATTTATTAACATTGTACTCCATCTGCCAAACCTTTGCCCACTCACTTGAAAGTATCTATGTTCCTCTGCAAAGTTTCACAGTCCTCTGCACACATTGCTTTGCCACTTAGCTTAGTGACATCAGCAAACTTTGACACACTACACATGGTCCCTAACTCCAAATGATATATATAAATTGTGAATAATGCCTGAGGCACACCACTAGTCACTGATTGCCAACCAGAATAGCACTCATTTATCCCCACTCTTTGCTTCCTGTTAGTCAACCAATCCTCTATCCATGCTAATACTTTACCCATAAAGTTATGCATCTTTATCTTATGCAGCAACCTCTTGTGTGGACTTTGTCGAAGCCCTTTTGGAAGTCTAGGTACACCACATCCACTGGGTTCCTGTTGTCCACCTTGCTCATAATGTCTTCATAGAATTCCAAAAGATTTGTTAAGCATGACCTACCCAACGAGATGCCGTGCTTGATTTATTTCTTCCTTGATAATAGACTCAAGTATCTTCCCCACTACAGAGGTTAAGCTACCTGGTCTATAATTCCCCATCTTTTACCTACCTCCCTTTTTAAACAGTGGTGTCATATTTGCTGTTTTCCATTCTGCTAGGACTGCCGAAGAGTCCAGCGAATTTTGGAAAATTACCCCCAGTGCACTTGCTATTTCTCCCACTATCTCTTTTGGTACCCTGATGTCATCCTTGAATACTAGAGCTGCACCACCTCCCTTATTAGGGCCAGGAGACTTGTCTATCCTTAGCTCTATTAGCTTGCCCAGCACTACCTGTTCTGTAATAATTTGGAGATGCCGGTGTTGGACTGGGGTGTACAAAGTTAAAAATCACACTTCCAATTAAACCTGTTGGACTATAACTTGGTGTTGTGTGATTTTTTAACTTTGTTCTGTAATAGTAATTGTTTCCAGGTCCTCACCTACCTTCATCCTTTTGTCAATTACTGGCATGTTTTGGTGTCCTACATTGTGAAAACTGATACAAAATACCTATACGATGCCTTGGCCATTTCATGATATCCCATAACTAAATGCCCCTTCTCATCCTCTAAAGGACCTACATTTATTTGAGCCACTGATTCTCATTTTATGTATTTATAGAAACTTTTGCTATCTGTCTTTATATTCTGTGTGAGTTTCTTTTCTCATTTTTTATTTTACTTTTCTTTATGTGGCTCTTTTCTTTATGTAGCTCTTTTTGTGGCTTTCTGTTGACTTTTAAAGTTTTCCCCACCATCTAACTTCATGCTGTTCTTCGCCATTTTGTATACCTTCTCTTTCAATTTGACAGCCTCCTTTATTTCCTTAGACACCCATGGCAGATTACCTCTTTTTTTTTTTTTACAATCCTTCTTTTTCACTGGAATATACTTTTGCTGAGCACTTTGAAAAATTGCTTTGAAAGTCCTCCACCGCTTGTCAACTGTCCCACCATAAAATCTTTGTTTCCAATCTACTTTAGCCAAGTCCTCCCTCATTCTATTGTAGTCTCCCTTGTTTCAGCACAGGATCCTGGAAATGGATTTTATCTTCACGCTCTCCACCTGTATTCTAAATCAACCATACTGTGATCACTCCTTCCAAGAGGATCCCTAACTATGTGGTCATTAATTATTCTGTCTCATTACACAGGACCAGATCTAGGATAGTTTGCTTCCTCGTCGGTTCCATTACATGCTGTTCAAGAAAACTATCATGGATACACAAACGAACACTACCTCGAGGCTACCCTGAACGAGCTGGTTTGACCAATCGACATGTAGATTAAACTTCCCCATGATAATTGCTGTACCAATTTTACAGGCATTAGTTATTTCTTTGTTTATTACCTGCCCCAATGTGATGTTATTATTTGGTGGCCCATAGAGTACACCTATCAATGACCTTTTCTTCTTAGAATTTCTAGTTTCCACCCAAATGGATTCAGCCTTAGGCTCCATAGAACCTATATCATTTCTCAGCACTGCCCTGATGTCATCCTTGAATATCACAGCAACTCCACCTCCCTTACCTTCCTGTCTGTCCTTCCAAATAGTCTGACACCCCTGGGTAGTTAACTCCCAGTCGTGACCATCCTGTAACCATGTCTCTGTAATGGCTACTAAATCATATTCATTCATGATGATTTGTGCCGTTAACTAATTGACCTTGTTGCGAATGTTACGAGCATCCAGGTAAAGTGCCCTTATGCTAGCTTTCTTACCATCATGATTTCTAGCATCTCTAATAATATGTCCTGAGTTATCCTTCCTTTTTACTTTTTTCATACTCTGACCTGTACTTAAACCCTTCTGCGCATGTGCTAACCTGCTGCTTACCTTTTTATTTACCATCATACATCCTGTCGTTATCCCTTCCCATCCCCCCGACTCACTAGTTTAAAGTCATAGTGACCACCCTATTTGTTATTTTCCCTAGAACATTGGTTCCAGATCGGTTCAGGTGGAGACCGTCCCATTGGTACATATCCTTCCAGTTCCAAAACTGATGCCCCATGAAATCTTTCACATATCACTCCCTTAGCCACATGTTTACTTCCCTAATTTTCTTATCCCTAAGCCAATTTCCACGTGGCTCGGGCAGTAATCCGGAGCTTATGACCCTTCGTTCCTTGTGCTTGATAATCCCCAAACTGGTCCTCCATCCTAGCCTTTCCTATGTTGTTTGTCCCAACATGGACCACAACTGGATCCTCTCCCTCCTGCTTGAATATCCTTTCAAGCTGGTCAGAGATGTCCTGCACCCTCACACTGAGCAGGCATGACACTGTGCGGGACTCCTGATCTGGCTTGCAAAGGATACTATCTGTCCCCCTAATTGTAGAATCCACTATAACGACCACTTGTCTTGTTGCTCCCCATTCTTGAATGGTCATCTGCAGCATGGTGCCGTGGTCAGCTGGCTCATCTTCCCTGCAGCCCTTTTCCTCATCCACACAGGGAGCAAGCATCTCATACCTGTTGGATAAGGTCAAGAGCTGAGGCTCCTCCAATCCTGAACTCAGGATCCTCCTACCTGCCTCACTTGCAATCACACTCTGTTGTCCCTGATCACTAACTGAATTTGAATTACTTAATCTACTAGGTGTGACTGCCTCCCAAAACACAGCATCCAAGTAACTGCAAGGTTTGTGAAGGTTTGTAGCTCAGGTTGAGGTTTAAGGTGTAGGTTTGCTCACTGAGCTGTAGGTTTGATATCCAGACGTTTCATTACCTGGCTAGGTAACATCATCAGTGGTGACCTCCAAGTGAAGCAAAGCTGTTGTCTCTTGCTTTCTTTCTAGAAAGCAGGAGACAACAGCTTCGCTTCACTTGGAGATTACCTAGCCAGGTAATGAAACGCCTGGATATCAAACCTACAGTTCAGCGAGCAAACCTACACCCTATTCAAGTAACTCTCCCCTCCTGGATGTGCCACAGTGTTTGAAGCTCAGATTCCAGATAATCAATTCTGAGCCGGAGTTCCTCCAGCAACCAACACTTGCTGCAGATGTGGTCACTGCCGTTCACAATGAGATCAACCAGCTCCCACACCATACAGCTACAGCACATCATCTGCCCAGCCATTTCTACTTAGTTAATTACTTTATTACTTTATATAAATTTGAGTTAAATATTTTCTAATATTTCTCTGCTATGTTCTTTTTCAAATAGCCAAATAATAGATAAATTAAGAAAAGGAAAAAAAAAATTAACCAAGCACATGATTACAAAAAGAAATAGAAAAGCCTTACCTTATCAACACACCACAGAGTTTTTTTTGGTTAGAGGATGAGGGTGGGTGGGAGACACTACACTTGGTATATTTAGACTGTCTCTGGTTCAGCCTCAGCTTAAATATATCAGTTCACTCACTTTCCCAGAGCGCAGTTTGACAGTTCCCACTCAGCTTCTCACTGCTCCTGAAAATGGAGGCTACTAACTCTCAAGGTAAATCCTTTTAATAAACAGACTGGGGCTTTTTTCTCCTCACATGTATTGGAGGTTGTGGCGTGACCTTATAGAAGTTTATAAAATCATGAGGGGCACGGTTAGAGTGAATAGCCAAGGTATTTTTCCCAGGATAGGGGTGTCCAAAACCAGAAGGCATAGGTTTAAGGTAAGATGGGGAGGATAATGAGTTGCCAGAGGAAGTGGTGGTGGCAGGTAAGAATTACAACATTTAAAAAGCACTTGGATAGGTGTATCAATAGGATTGGTTTAGACCATATTGATATGGACCAAATGCTGGCAAATGGGACAAGGTCAGATTGGGATGTATGATCCACACGGTGAGTTGTACTGAAGGATCTGTTTCCATGCTATATGACTTTACGACTTTACGTGGATAGCTTCAGATGGAAAGAGTGTACATTATAATCCATTATCCATGTATTTTCATATAACCTAGAACTCTACCTGTGTATACTTTTCAGTTCATCCAAAACCTTCCATATCACAAAATCCCTACAGTGAGGTGGAGGACATTCGGTTCATCAAGTCTGCACTGAAAAATATTTTTTGTCCCTGTAGCCCCACATGGCTAATCCACCTAACCTGCACATCCTTGTACTTTAGGAGGAAATTGGAAATTGAAATGGAGTGGAAACCTATGCAGACACTGGGAGAACATGAAAACTCCACGTAGTCATCCGAGGTTAAAATCGAACTGGGTCTCCTGGTACTGTTAGGCAGCAATGCTAACCACTGCACTGCCATGTTGATTTTTTTTATTGATACGCAGGATAAAAGGATGTCCAAGCTCAGTCCATGTCCTGTTGTCACTGCTCTGCTCATTGACCTACATTGCTTCCTGATTTGTTGATTCCTTCATGTAAAAAATTGCTATTCTTATTTTCTTTCTGCACCTATCTCCACCTATGTCTACAGCCTCCTCCACCTGTAAACTGCACCAAGATCTCGTAACTCCTCAAATGCACACTCTTAGATTTTCCTTGACCCTCAATTGCTGGGCATGCCTTCACCTACATAGGACCTCTACTCTGAGTCACTTATTCAACCTGTTCATTGCTCTACCTCTCCCACCTTGCCAGCACTGCTCCTGTTACGTGAATGAATTTTTAAAAATCTTGAGTACCAATGCCCAGACCATAAGGAACAATATACTAGCTGAAGTTAACCTATGATTTCAGATGTTTTAAAATGCCCCTCCTTCTTTTATACTGTATTCTGCTTATAAAACTCAGGATTCCAATAGTATTTTTAACAAATTTATCCATCTTTACTGCCACGCTAAAATGATTTGCACATGGAAACCTCCAAAGTATTATTGTTCCTTTAAAATTCCAACACTTCAATAGATTTTTTTTCATGTTGGTGTTAGCCTTTGAGCAAATGGCCTGACAACAGGTTCTCTTTCTCAGCTCTTTCTATTCCTGAATTATACTTACTGTCTGTTGTGCTGCTTAAATACTTTTAAATCCTTCTTTGGTAAAACTGTGCAACAAATTACGTTCTCTACTCTTGGTTTAAATTCTTTATAGCTGGTTTTGGAGTTGGACTGCCAATGGGCTGGAAATGGACCATCACTGATTAGGAAATATACATGTTACAAAGCTATTTATAAAGCTAAGTGGTGCAAGGAATTTTGTGTGTGAATCCACTTTTCTTTCATTCCTATACAGGGTAACACTTGTTTGGAGAATGGATCTTTTCTGTTAAATTATGTGGGTTGTGCCGAGTGCAGTAAAAGAGACTTTGTGCTCATTACTAATCGAACCCAAGATGATGATGATGGAGAAGAAATTGTTACATATGACCGTAAGTTTTTAGCTATGGAATCCTTGTAATTTATGCAATAAGATGGAAACATTCAGATGTTTGTTTTCTCTGAGATGCCGTGAGTTTGGAATATAGTGTCCAGTTGTTTTATCTATTAATTGATATATTAATAAAAAGAGTCAGTAAACTTATCCATCTGGATTAATGCACTGTAACTGTCATAACAGCATATTGTCTTAGCAGAGCTGGAATATTAATGTGGCATGTTGATTGTATTTGTGACAGATTGCCTGACTTGTTCCTTTAACAAAAGTATTTCAAATCCCTGAAATAGCAGATAGAGCAACTTCAGAAACTTTAGTTTGTTTCTAGTCATGTAATTTGAAACCTTAAATAACTGATCTGCTTTGAATTTGTTCTTGTGCAGATTTTTCCAATTTTATTGCTTTGCTATTTAGATGCAGAGAGAAGAGAGATTAGATTCACTGACTATACCAATGTAATAGTGAAATACTCAAATGCCAAGTGCATTATTTATGTATAATCAGTTTTGATTGGCACTCAGTAAACATGCAGTGATTTTCTAACCGTCGTTAACCTTTCAGTGTGTCATCAGCTGCCTTTGGAAAAATTCTGAAAATAAACTCATGCCCATAAATTTCCCAGCAAGTAGTGTACAATATACAAAGTGATTTCATGGCTCTTGTTTTCTACTGGAGTTTCAAGTGACGCTTATTAGCCACTTATGGTTTACTTTGAAGCTTTACATCATCGAGACCCCTCAGAGATTGACTATTACTGATATATTGTGCTTCAGTATAACACCATTTCTGAACTAGATCCATTTGCTGCATTTTAATTATAATCTGTGTTGCATTATTTCTTGCAGATGTCTGTCAAAATTGCCACCATATTATAGCACAACATGAGTACACATTCACCGTTGTTGATGATTACCAGGTAAGGTTTATTCAGTGATTTGTTTTTTACTGTAATTCTCAAAATAATTTTCCTTTCCACCACCTGCAGTGCTGTTGATTAGTTTCTTAGAGGTTGTGGTTTTGTTTCAGTTACATCACTATATCAGACAAGCTTTTTGAAAAGCTCACAAGGCCTTGTTTCCCTATGATTTTTTTTTCCTTCTCAACTGAGCTTCTGTTAAATTTAGATAGCTACTGATGTCTTTTCACATTCATTGTCATGTTGTGATCTTTTTATATAATTGAACAAAATGAACTGATATGTTAGGCCTGCTTTGTATCTGTGAACATTTCTTCAGTAGGAGCATAATGTAAATTTCAGAGAGTGACGTGGGTTTTTTGAGGGTATGAACTTGAGTTTCTTTCATTTTAGAATTTGACAGGTCAAATTACTCTAACTTAGTGTTATTTATTGTGAGAGGTGTTGGATACAAAAGTACGAATCTTGTGCTTCAGTCATATAAGGTAAAAAATATTCCAGATATGGTCTCACATGTACAGTATTTGTCTCCTTATTTAAGGGAGGGCATAAATATCGTTGGCAAAAGTGAGGACAGCAGATTAGAGTGAGCGTATGGTACTGGAAAAGCACAGTCGGTCAGGCAGCATCCGAGGAGCAGGAAAAGCAACGTTTCAGGCAAAAGCCCTTCATCAGGCTTTTGCCTGAAATGTCGATTTTCCTCCTCTTTGGACGCTGCCTGACCGGCTGTGCTTTTCCAGCGCCATGCTCTTGTAAGTTATAGTTGGAGCAGTTCGGAAAAGGTTTACTGGACTATAATCTGAAATGAACAACATGTCTGATGGAAAAAAAGGGAGGGCAGCTTTGATTTGTCTGGAATTTAGAAGAATAAGGTATGACTTGGTTAAAACTTATGAAATCCTGAGGGAGCATGACCATACATGTGGAAAGGTTGTTTCTTTTTCTGAGAGAATCTTGAGCTGAAGAGTTAGTGTTTAAGAATAAAGTGTCATCCATTTAAGAGATGTGAGGAGGGTTTTTTGTCTCGGGGTTGAGCATCTTTGGAAGTCTATTCATCAAAAGGGTGCAAAGAGAGTATTTGAATATTTTTGAGGTGGGGATAGACAGATAGATTCTTGAGAAGCTGGAGGTGAACGTTTATTAGAGGACAAGTGGAAAGATGGAGTAGTCAGATCAGCCGTGATCTTATTGAATATCGGTGTAAGATCAAAGATCTGAGGGGCTTGTTCTTCCTAATTCATGTATAAGGAAGAGGGCCAAGTTAATCAGGGCACTTATGCAACTTTTGAACAATGCATCAGAATTCTTATTCTCGTTACTGCACCTTCAATGGACTGAAATAGTGTCTTTTTTTCCTTTTGGAGGAGGTTTTCAAATACTATTTTTATTTGTAGATTTAACAGACACGCATCATTTGTGAAGTGCACGGAAACAAATTATGTGTGGAATTACCTGTTCTTATAGCTTAATGGTACTGTACTATTTGGCCATTCTCTAAGTGGCAAGTGTTTTCTTCAGGTATTGATCTATGTGCTTTAGTTTCTTGTTTTGGTTTCATTAGGAGAGTTTTGGAAGACCTGTTTAAAATTTCCGGTCCAAACTGCATTTCACAGTAATAATGTTTAACACGTAGTCAACAGTCATATCCTTCCAATGGTACTGATGCTGACTATTTCTCCCCTCTTTCTCCAGGAATACACCATGTTGTGTATGTTGTGTGGAAAAGCAGAAGACACGATCAGTATATTGCCGGATGATCCTCGGCAGATGGCCCCTCTTTTCTGAAAGCTCTGTTTCTGCACAATGCACAACAGGCACTTTAGGGAGTGCAGAATGGCAATTCTAGCTGGAGATAGGATTTCTAGTTACCATGCTAAACTGGGATCAGATTTTAAATAAAAAAACAGTGGTTATTTTTTATTCATCACTAAAGGAGGTCCATTAATGTACTACTCTTTCCAGAATGAATATTGATTTGCTTTTATTCTTATGAATGCTGCCATAACCAGCACTGACCTGTAGCTCTACTATTTCAGAATGACTTTTGTAGATTTCAAATGTATAATGTTAGTGATCTTTCAAGTTGAAGCAAATGAGTGTTGTCTGAGAGAAATTATGCTTTGCTTTAAATTTTATTTACAAAGAGTGATGCAAAACAAATCTCTACTCTTATTAATATTTTTTGTTTCTTGTGAAGACTGGACATCTTGTTTTTGACTCGGTCTCCAGCAGATCTGTAGGACAAAAGTTTTCTTTGCCTCTCACAATTGTTCATGCAGCAATTTACAAGGCCACTAAAAATGTTAGACCTCTGTTGTAGCTAATTATGATATAAGAACATAAGAGGTAGGACCAGGAATAGGAAATTCATCATTTCAAGCCTGTTCCACCATTTAATGTGATTATGGCTCATCTTATCTTGTTCTCAACTCCACTTTTCTGCCACTCTCCATGACTCTTCAACCATTATTCATTTAAAAACTCCCACCTCCTTAAATTTACTTAATTTCCCGGCATCCACTGTACTCTGGTGTGATGAATTTCACAGATTCACAACCCTTTGAGGGAAATAACTTCTCTGAATTGCATTCTCTACATCTCTACTCTTATACTCAATTCCTTTAGCAATAAATGCTAAAATTCATTTTCCTTCCTATATTACCTACTGTACCTGATTGTTAGTTTTCTGTGATTCATGCACAAGGACACTTGGATCCCTCTGCACTAAAGCACTGTGAAGTTTCACTCCATCAAGTTGCCTTTCTATTCTTCTGACCAAAATAGATAATCTCCCATTTATTCACATTAAATTTCATCTGCCAGATTATGGCCTGTTCACCTAACCTATCCATATACATTTGTAAATTTCTTATTTCGTCATTGCAACCTAAAAGCCCGCATTAGTGATTGACCAAATCAATTTAGAGCACCTTAAAATTCAGCTATGTTGTTGCAATGTTAACCTTTGCTGTAGGCGTTCTGAACTCCCAGTTGGTTTAAAGTAAAAAGATATTTCGTCTCTCCATCCTCAGACAGCATGAATTTATTTCAACTTGAAAATTCACGAAAGCTAGATTTAAAGTAAGTCACAAGACAATTTGAAATGGTACCTTACTCCAGGTAAAGGTTGTGTTGACAAGAATAAATACCAATTAACTTTCATTTTCTAACAGGGTTCAGATTATTTATGCTCCTAGAAATTTTCAGTATGCTAGAAGTGACAAAAATCTACTGAAGTGAACTGGAATGTTATTTCCTTTTTTTCAGAAGATAGTCCTCTAAATATGTGTAGCTTGTGGAGAAAGTCACCTTGGGGCTGTTTGAATGTTTTCTGAAACCTTTTTGGCTTCACTAAGTATTCTGTCATTCAAAGACACTAAAAATTTGCATTGAAGAATGCTCCCAAATGCTTAATTTCGATTTTCAAGTGTTTAGAATTTATTATCTTGTTTTCACTTCCTTTCCATTTAATTAGATAATGATATGCAGAAAGGGGGTCTCACTGAAGTGCATCACTGTCATTTTATCTGTTTGTTCTTCTGTTCATTGAATCAAAGTTTTATCTTCTGTTGAAAGGTAACTTTACAATCTGAACCATTAAGTATCTCCTATTTTGAAGTTTATATGTTTTCTGGTGACTGTAATATTCATTGAAATAAAGCCATGTTTCCAACCATCTAATGTGGATCACAAAATATTTTTCACTTGTATTAACAAATGCACTTGAACAGATCTACAAAACTAGGCTGAATGCCAGTCTTTCTAACTCTATATGTACAGATCCAAGTGGTTCTACCCAGACTTCCCTTGCTTCCTACTGTGCTCCTGACCACCCTGTGCAGTACTGGCATTACCAACACTGCTGTTACTATTGAACTTGCTCTCATTAACCTCTGGACTTTCCTCAACCTTCTCTTTTTAATCTCCCTACTGCCACACACACACCCCCCCCCCCCCCCCCCCCCCCCCACCACCACCACCACCACCACCACCACCACCATGGTAGACAAGTTCATAAACTCCCAAATAGCTCTAGCAAATTTCTCCATCAGAATATTGATCCCCTTCAGTTCAGCTGCAACCCATTCCTCTTGTACGGATCACCTCTGCCCCAAAGAGATCCCAATGATCCAAGAATCTGAATCCTGCCCCCTGCACCAGCTCCCAAGCCATGCATTCATCTGCCAGATCCTCCTCTTCCTAATCTTTCTAACTCATGGCACAGTAAGTAAATACTACTGTTGAGGTCCTGTATTTTAATCTTCTGCCTAACTCCTTAAAGTCACTCTTTAGGACCTTATCCCTTTTCCTCTTTGTCTTTGGTACCAATCTGTCCAAAGACCTCTGGCTGCTCAACCTCCCCCTTAAGAATTTCATGCAACCAATCAGAGATGTCCTTGACCCTCACACTAGGGAGGTGACCCACAAATTGTGCTGATTTGTTGACTGTTACCAGGTGGACACATTGCCTTCCAGTTTTTATCCTTAAATACTATACATTGATATATACCATAAAACTTGCCAGTAGTTGCGAGATTAAGTTCCTGATTAAAAGCTAGTGCAATACCACCTACTGGACAGAATTGATTTTCCACAAATTCACCAACACCTAAAACAGTAACTAATGAACTTGAAGGAGTTGAAAATTGTGGTGCTGAAGAAGGGCTTACGCCTGAAATGTGGATTCTCCTGCTCCTCGGATGCTGCCTGGCCTGCTGCGCTTTTCCAGCACCACACTTTTCAACTCTGGTCTCCAGCATCTGCAGTCCTCACTTTCTCCTAAATGAACTTGAAGGACTCTATACAGACATCAAGCAAAGCAAATGTAACTTACAAAATACCATGTAAGAACTGTAACAAACACTACATTGGACAAACAGGTAGAAAACTAGACACTAGGATACATGAACATCAACTAGCCACAAAAAGACATGACCCACACTCACTAATATCTTTATATACAGATGACAAAGGCCACCACTTTGACTGGGACAATACATACATCCTAGGACAAGCCAAAAACAGACACGTGAGAATTCCTAGGAGCATGGCATTCCAACTGGAACTCTATCAACAAACACATTGCCTTGGATCCCATTTACACCCTCTAAGAAAAAGAACAGAAAATGATATCATCAACCCAAGGAAATCTAAACACATCAATGAAAAGCTGGCCATACCACCAGTGCTTCATCCGAAGGCTCAGTGATGATGTTACCTAGTATGGTGATGAAACATCTGAAACCAAATCTTCCAGCTCAGTGAGCGAACCTAAATCCAGAACCTCAACTAGAGTTACAATTTTTCTCAAAACTCACTAGAATTGATCTTATGTATTGCTTGAGACTGGAATTCAAAACGCTTTAAATTTGAAGTTATTGGTTGCTTAGCTGGTTGATTTTCTTGCAAATGTTTTGTCTCCCTCCTGGGTGACATCATCTGTGCTGTGTAGCCTCTGGATGAAAGGCTGTCATTGTGATCTGCACCAAATTTATATGGTTCTGTCCATTGTAGCGGGTGGTTCTACTTCTGGTTTTGTATAGTAGTGGTCTGTAAATGGGGTCTATTTCAACGATTTGTTTATGGAACCAGAGGATGAATACCAGGCCTCCAGCAATTCCCACGCTGGTTTTGTTTAGCCTGTCCCAGTATTGTAGCATTGTCCCAGTTGAATTGGTGTCCTTTATGTCGGTGGTATTGATAGGAGGGAGGCCTGGTCGTGTCACTTTGGCGCAAGCTGATGCTCATGTATTTTGGTGGCGAGTTTCCTGCCTGTTTGTCCTATGTAATGTTTCTTGCATTTGCTGCATGGTATTTTGTATATCACATTATTCAAATTGACACTCACGTATTCTGGTAGCAAGTTTCCTGCCATTTTGTCCTATGTAATGTTTCTTGCAATTGCTGCATGGTATTTTACATTGTACATTCTGCAAGCTCATGCTCATATATTCTGATGGATATCAGAATATCATATTCTGTCTGTCCTTTGAAATGTGAACTGATCAACAACTTCAACTGCAAACTGAGCTACTGATCTTTACTAAAATGTCTCCAGGATTGCAGAAGAGATTTTACTAATGGAAACTCACTGCTTTTACAACTGCAACATTTAAGAATAACTTTTGTGAGGAAAAAAGTTTTGAAATACCTTTCATGCATTGGTGTGGTTGCGAGAGATAGGAAATGGTAAGCAGCTACTTATGTTGCTTAGTGGTTTTCAAGGGTCAGGGTGGAATAGATCTGCCATAAATCTAACTTGGGAATACTAGTAAAGCACACACATAAAGGGTGACAAAATTGGCAAAATGTTTGATCATTTAGGACTGAAGCCAACAAATGCCAGTACAGCAATAAAAATGAGAGTTATTATAAGATCAATAAGAACTTTGCACTCTGCATACAAATGCAGCTGATCTAAGCAATATGTTTGGTCGATTTTTTTTCCCCTACAAATATTTCTAAAGAGTATTGGTTTGAATTTTTGTTTTGATGTGTGCTGTTCTTAATCTGCGCACTCAAAATCAAGTAAGTTAGACAAAACTGCAAAACAAATACGTTGGTTTTGTGAACTGTCAGTTCTAACTTCAAACTTACATCATCTTTATGTTTAACCTACGTTAATGATTTTGTGTCTTGGTTGCAGATATATAGCTGTTTTCTTAAGTATTGGGAGTTTATGTATTTCTACATAAGTTTTGGAAAGTTTGCCTAGCAAGAGAAAGATACTGAAAATATTTGAGTCTTGCTGAATAAAATGGTGTGTGGTCCTGCTAACTAATCTTTTAGCACATAGCTGTGAAACTTGGATACTTTCAGAGTGTGCTTTTTTAAAATACATGATCATTAACAAGAAGAGGTGCTTCCATTAAAGCTATTTTTGTATCTTTGACCTGAGTTTCAAATGATAGCTTTATTTTTGGTTGTTTGGCAAAATAATCCCTGATTTTTAATCTGTACACATTACTAAGCCCCTTGTCCATGGTAACATTCTAATAAATATCTTCAACGCTTCTTCTAAGACCTTGACTAAAATGTGTTTTCACGATATTGCAGCTTCAGCCTGCAATTTATCCTAATTCCCTTCTTTTAGCAGTCTTTATTTTTCTTGGTAAAGTCAAGGACCCCTTTTTGTTTTCTTCATAGTCTTTTGAATTTTTACATTGTTCAATGATTTGTATACCCCAGGTTCCTGCACCATAATTGTGTTATTTATTGCCTTTTGTCATATTTCCCACCAAAATGTGCCATCTTGCACTTCTCTGCATTAAATTAATCTGAAGCAGGTCTTCACAATTACCAATCCATGTTTTGTCAAAGTTTGTTTCTGTCCTCCCTTCCTGCCTTCATAACTGCTAGTTTGAAGAGTCCAATATAAATAGAAATGGGATAGTATTAACTCAGGTTCATATAGAAGCACTGGAGTCATACAGCACAAAACTGACTGTTTTTTCCAACTGGTTCACGCCGACCATGTTCCTAAACTAACCAACCTGCATTTGGCCCATATCCCTTCAAATCCTTCCTATTCATTTACTTATCAAAATGTTTTTTAAATGTAACTGTACCGGGACCTACCAGTTCCTCTTGGCAGTTCATTCCACACACGTACCACACTCTGTTTAAGAAAACAAGTTGTCCCTTATGCCCTCCTTAAAACTTTCACCTCTCACCTGTACAATATGTCCCCTAGTTTTGAACCCCCCCACCACAGGGAAAAGACCCTTGCTATTCACCTTAATCTGTGCCCCTCATGATTTTATAAAAACTCTATAAGGTCATGCCTCAACCTCCTACACTCCAGTGAAAAATGTCCCAGTCTATTTTAATTGCTCAGCCCCTCCATCCTGACAACATCCTGGTAAATCTTTTCTGAACTCTCTTCGATTTAATAATATCTTTCCTATAATAGGGCAACCTGAACTGCCCACAATACTCCAGAAGAGACCACATCAATGTACAACCGCAATATGACATGCCAACTCCTATATTCTAAGGTCTGAGCAATGGAGGCAAGAGTGCTAAATGCTTTCACAACCAACCTGTCTACCTGTGACACAAATTTCAAAGAACTATGTACCTGAACCCCTAGGTCTCTCTGTTCAATGACCCTATCCAGGGTCCTACCATTAGCTGAATAATTCCTGCCCTTGTTTGTTTTACCAAACACATTACTAGTTGATCAATCTCAGTCAAATCTCTCTCAAGAATTGCTGTGGGAATTGTTACACCTATGCAGTCAATTGAGCTGTTTTCAGGGTGGGAGGAGCACAGTAAAGATATATTGATACATTGCAATTTCTGTCTTACACCAACATTAAATTAGCAGTGTAAACGCAGAATCAAGTGTAAACTGATCCAGAGCAAAGCAATATTTTGAGTTCATGTAAATTTTGTTTTGAAAGTTTTGAAATTGTGCTCTATCTGCCCAATCCAGTTCATCAAGCACATCATACTGATCCCTGGGGAACGCATATTTCCATTCAAGCTTGAAAAACAACAGTCACTGGAACTGTCTGCTTTCTGTCCCTCAGTAAATTTTATATCCACTAACTGCTATCCGTTTGATTCTGGTAATTTTACTTCCCTGCCTGAGTTACATTAATAGTTGTGGTGCCTAAACAAGTTGTTCTGCTCAGCTGGTAAAATGCTGGTGGTTTATTTCCATATAAGCCACCTTTAATCTCTACCTACTTCTTTCAGCACAGTCTTTCCACCCTCATGCTAATCTAGCTTCTCCTTAAATGCATGTAGCACTTTGGGAAGCATCTTTTCAAAATCCATGTACATAGCAAATACACTATCCTACCTTTGTCAAAGAATGCATTGAGGTTGTTCAAATAGAATTTGTTTTTGGCAAGTCTGCATTAATTCTCCTTTATTAATCTGCTGCTTAGTTTATTACCATGTCTCATACTGACCCTCTGTAGGAAAATATATGTTCATACACAGGGACCTGTTCTCTGCAAACAAAAGGATTATGCTTAAGCCTTTTACCTGGTCGCTTGGAGAGCCTATAGTTCCTTGCTTTCTACAGTACAATGCCTCAGACAATGGCAGTCAACTTGCTGACCCATTTGTCCTGTAGTATAGATGTGCCAATTTGATATTCTTGATTGACTTGAGCGCCAGACGTTTGGCAACATGTCTCTCTTCAAAATACTCTGATTATTTGTTTACTTGCTTAACTATTAGTAAATTGATTTTATGACTTGGCATCTGTAATTAATTTATTTTTAACTCTATCTTAATCAATTTATCCTTTTCATCGAGGACATGCTAATCTTTCCCAGATTTACTGTGATATGATATACCTTATGCTGGAGAGAGGACACATGCAACCGTACAAATTAGGAACAGAAGTAGACTATTTGAACCTTTAAGCCTGTCCTTTTCACTTAATAAGACCACGGCTGATCTGTTTTTGATTTCCACATTTCCATCTACCACCGATAACCTTTGGTTCCCTTGCCTGATAAAAAAATCTATCTCCACTTTAAAATAAAATTGAATGATCACTGCCCAATGCAATATCCAATGTCTCCCAGCTCTTGGAGGAAAAAAAACACTTTCTGAAAAGTGACCCATAATTTTAAAACCATGCCCAATGTTTTGAGCAAGTAGCTGAAGGTAGTTGACCTAAGAGACAATCCATACAGTGATGTCCTGGGTCTGAGGAGATTGATTTTCAGTAACAATAATAATTTTCTTTTGCTCTGCTCTGAATCAGTTTACACTTGATTCTGCATTTACACTGCTAGTTCAACATTGGTGTAAGACAGAAATCACAATGCTTCAATTTATCTTTACTGTGTTCCTCCCATCCTGAAAACAGCTCTATCAACTGAAAGGGTGTGATATTCCTTACAGCAACACTTGTGTGAGATTGACAAGCTAGTGCTCCACGGAGGGCATTTGTATCATATGGACCTGAGTTAAATCTATCCAATCTTTATTTACATTGGACTTTTCAAACCAATCGTTAGGAAATGCTTGCTCTTATGAATACAGACACTGCAGAGGGCACATTCTTGGTACCTTCAATGTTTATGTTCCCAGTTAGCCACCAGTATCAAAGATTGCCTTTAGTCTGTACTATCAGAAACTAATTCTGGCTGCCTTGCCTCTCAAACTGCATTACAAGTGAGGCAGCAAATAAAGCGTTGTGAGGTGGTGAGGAGTTCCAAGCAAAGTGGTGGCTAAGTCCTGAGAGAGAAGTAGAAGGAGAGGTGAAGAGGAGTCAGGAGAGGAAACAGAGTTTGGAGATAGGCAATGGTGCACACATGGTACCAACAGTTAGGGAAACTGTGTGTGTGTGTCTTGTCTGTCTGTAGTACTTAATTGCTATTCAGCATCAGCATTCTAGAAGGCTTTTGTACTGTCATTCTGCACTACTAAAGTAATCTGAACTTTCAGAGGGAAAGCCTGCCTTGCTATACCACAGCACCACCTAATGACAATATATGACAAAATTAAACTTGGTTTTTCAGACATGCTGCAGTTGGCTTTTTCTCTTCCTTTTCAATCCATGTTCAATTGTAAAAAAGGCAATAGAGTTCAAGTTCTAAGCATTAACAAAAAACTCTATCAATATATTCTCTGAAAGTAGATTTTTAAGAATAAGTTCAATTTTCTATTTACATGCTGCTAAAAAATGCATTTTACGATTTTGTTTGAGTGAAAAAACAGCAATCTTAAACCTGCATTCATCAACTATATAAATACAGTTTCATAAATGTTTATTGTGTAATTGGAGATAAGTAATTAAGATAGTGACTGTTTATATCTAATGAAGTAAATTAAAAAGCATAGGGAGCAATATCTTTTGAAGAGAAATGTCAATGCTACATTTCTTCACGCTAATATTAAACATCTTAGCTACAGTACAGCCAGACTTAAATTAAAGCAACCCTTAATCCTTGCCTCTTGCTTCATAACGTGCCTCAGTTCTAATGCCAATTTCAGATTTACGGTTTTCTAGTGTCTTATCTGCCTTCTACCTGAATTCCAGAGGTGAAGTGATACCAGTTTGGGCTGATGGAATTTCTTTCATGGCTAATGTCAGACCCAGAACACTGGAAGATGGCTGTGATTCTTGGAGGCTAATTGTTTCGGTACTAGGCTGGAGCTCCTGGCGTTTCCCACAGTACTATCTGGGCAACTGTTTTCAGCTGTTTTATCAAGGATCTTCCTTTCATCCTGGAGATGTCCAGTGATGATTTTAACTTCGGGATTCTTGGTGATACACTCCGTCAAATGCAGCTGCGTCAAGGCAATGAAAAGTATTCCATAACATTCCCGAGTT
The DNA here is from genome assembly GCF_047496795.1 of Chiloscyllium punctatum. Lineage (NCBI taxonomy): Eukaryota > Metazoa > Chordata > Chondrichthyes > Orectolobiformes > Hemiscylliidae > Chiloscyllium > Chiloscyllium punctatum. Next base: position 81,524,052 of record NC_092742.1, read on the forward strand.
GTGACTTCCTGGAGGGGCTTTCTAAAATCATGAGATAAGCCCCTTGTTACAGAAGACCGACTTTCTGACCAGCTGGAATATGTGACTCTTCCAATTAAAGTTTTGGTCAGTGATGACTCTCACTCCACTGTTGACAAGGTGACAGTAATAACTTTGAAGAGTTAAAAACAATTGGCATTAGAACTCAGGCATGTTATGAAGCAAGAGTCAAGGATTGAGGCTTGCTTTAATCTAAATCTGGCTGTAATGTACCGAAGATGTTTGATATTAACTTGAGGAAATATGGTATTTCTAAAAATTTTCCTATTAGAAAATCAAATGAAGAGTGATCAATGATGAGGTGAGTTTAAGGAGTTAGCTGGTTAAAATAAATGATGAACAAAGTTTGACAGCATAAGTAGAGAAGGCATTACGGCCTACATGACAGAAACAGTTCATTGAAAAGATGCAGGCAAAATGTTTCATTTTGGTTACAACCTCAGCTGAAAAAGATGAAGGTGTCAAGAGTAGATTTTCTTGCAAGTGGTGTTGACACTTTTTTTGAAAGGTTCTGGGACTAGGTGGATAAAAGAGGGTTGATACTGGTAAGCATGCAACTGTGAAAAGCAAGTGGGATGATCAGGAGGGAATGAAAAGGAGTCCATTTTACTTCTCTGCTTTCCACAAAATGAAGATCTTATTCCACAACTATGTACTTGACCTGTATTGTTACCGGTGGAAATTAATGTTGATTCAATGTCATGCATAATAATTCCTCAATAATTAAAAATACAAATGGTCCTCCCACAAGTACAAAGGTTGAAACATGAAATGAATAAAATATGTTGTCAGGACTATTATTCTGGCTCTTAGTAATTCTAATTCTGCGTAACCTCATTTTGAACAACATGTTCTTTTGTTTATAATAATCAGACCACAGACACTACTCAAACAGCACATGCTTACAAACCGCAAAATGCAATGTCTAAGATTAGGTGTGATTCCATAATTGGGCAGCATATGTTGAATGTGATGATAGCTACACCACCAACCAATGTTAAGATAATCAGTAGAGTTCAAAATGTACCTCATCTGTACTAACTAGAAGAGACAAACATTCAGATGCAGGGGTCCTGCTTCCTGCAAACAATGGAAACATGTTCAAGCATTTTTTTGCTTATCATCTAGGAACTTGGGGAGCCTATAGTTCCCCTTTGCTTCCTCCATGGCAATGAGAGGTCACTTGCCAACCAATCAGCACCCTTTTCTCCTGTAAAATGTTGTGATTGATTGATTGCCATTCTTATGTTTGCCCTGATGGGTATGAAATGAAAAACATCCACAATATTCAACCTCTCTTTATAAACTGTGTTTTCTTCCCCTCAATTACTTTTGAGATCTCAACCCATATAGTGAATGTAGATAGCAATGTGAAGGTGGAATGTTATGCATTTTCTTTACTTTTCAGAATTCATTTAATTTTGTTTCTTCTTACTTATTGATAACACTGACTTGTTCTGTTGCGACTTATGGAAGTTTTGTGAGTCTGGTAATTTTATGATTTCCAATATGAACTTTTGAGACACAAGTAAAAGTGTAGGAGTAGGTTGTTCTGTCTCTCAAGCCTGTTTGCATTGAACAAAGTCATGGCTGATCAGATTGTGGCCTCAACTCCACTTTCCTATCTGCCATGCCACAACTCCTTGACTCCCTTGTCATCCAACAATCTGTTTAACTCAGCCCTGAATGTGTTAAATGACCTAACCTTCACAGATCTCTGGTAAGCAAATTCCACATTAACTCTCTAAAATGTCTCCTCATCTCAGTCTTGAATAGGTGACCTCTGATTTTAAAACTGTATTCCCTAGTTCAAGACTTTCCCACAAGTGGAAACATCTGTCATCATCCATCTTGCTAAGTCACCTCAGGATCTTGTGTTTCAGGAGGATCATTTCTCAATCTTCTAAACTACAATAGATATAGGAATAACCTTCTCAACTTCTCATAACAGAACCTCTTCATCTTAGGAATCAGTCAAGTGAACCTTCTCGAATTGTTTTTAATTCAACTAATTCCTTCAATGTGTTTTCACATGTACATACAGGAAGGCTTTAAATCACAGTTGCATTTTTCCTGTGACATAACTCCAAGTGAATAAGATGGTGTTCTGATTTATCCTATGTAATGTGCAATATATTTTCAGGGTGACTGACCCATGGGACTAGATGAATTGAAATGATTGCTTCTGGTATGAATGACTGGAAGTAAGGAATGAAAATGGTGTGAATTTGAGGTGGTCTGAGTGAGATGTTTAAGGATGGCTGATGTGGAATCTATCAATGGTGGGGGGAGACAAAGTAGAATATAGATCATAAGCTTTTGTTAAATCTGTTCCTCTTCCAGAAAAGGCCTTTCCAAACCACTGAAAGTGCCTGCTGAACTTATGCTGAACTTAGTCCAGCTCGCACTTTAACTAACAGCTACAAACCAATTCTTCTGAGAATTATTCCCCTCCTTTGCAAAAAGCCAAGCTCCTGAGCTTTGAGTTGCCTGAATGCTTTTAATAAGACAGGAGAATGTATTTATTTTTAAATCCTTATCGACGGAGAGAGAGGTTGACTTTCACATTTTGCAACAGAGGACTGGATAGTAGTCTCAGCTGGTATTGTGGGAACAAGTGAGTGATTGACCTGGTAGGAACAAGACCGACTGCACCAGGGACTACAGTCTCAGAATCAGGGCTAGCCATTTATGACTGAGATGGTGAGAGAGAATTACTGCCCTTGGAGATGGAGTTCTTGGAATTCTCTACCTTGAACGGTTGTAGACACTCTGTCATCAAGTATATTCAAGATGGGATTTAATAGATTTCTAATGACTAATGATATAAAGGATCAACCAATTTTGTATCAGCATAAATGTTGTCACTTTGATGTGTCATTTCTGTTAAATCTGTTTATGGCAATTAAGAAACAATCTTGAAAATCCATTTACATCACATCAACAACATTTCCCTTAATGGCTGCGATAGACAAGGTCATTTCCCTGGGGTGGGGGAGTCCAGAACTAGAGGGCATAGGTTTAGAGTGAGAGGGGAAAGACTTCAAAGGGACCTAAGGGACAACGTTTTCAAGTAGAGGGTGGCGTGTGTATGGAGAAAGTGCCAGAGGAAGTGGGGGAGGCTGGTACAATTACAACATTTAAAGGGCATCAGGATGGGTATATGAATGGGAAGGGGTTAAAGGGATACGGGCCAAGTGCTGACAAATGGGACTAGATTAATTTAGGATATCTGGTCAGCATGGACAAGTTGGACTGAAGAGTCTGTTTCTGTACTGTACATCTTTATGACTCTATGTTACCTTTTCAAAACATAACAGTTAGATATAAATTTCTATTGGAAAAATCCATGCTGGCTCTTGCTAAACTACTCTGCCTTTTCCATGTGCCTACCGATTTTATTCAAGTATTTCATTTTTGAAGTTTCCACACTATTGGAGTTAAAGTATGGAATCAGGAATGATGAAGGGCTTATACCCGAAACATCAACTCTCCTACACCTCTGATGCTGCCTGACCAGCTGTGCAGATCCAAATCACTAATTTAACATTCAGCCAAGTGTAAATCCCTTTTTTAGTTCCTAAATGGCCCTGCTCCTCCTCTCACCACCCCTTTTCCAATGATGTGCTTACTTTGGACATTGGGATTCCCCTCTATCGTGGCTAATAGTCTTTTCTCATCATTACTCTTTGCTTCCCTAGAATCCTTTTCAAGTTTCTGCCTGAGTTTTCTGTATTACTCTTGATTTTTATTGTACTTTCCACAATAACCTGTCACAAGCATAGTTTTTCTTCATTTTAACTTGTAGCTTCCTTCTTATCCAAGGAACTCTGGGTGTGTCCATTTGACCTTTTCATTTTAGGAAAAAAATCTTGATTGTACTGAACCCTCAATTGTTTTAAGGTGGCCAATTGTTCAGCTGCAGTTTTTCCTACCAACCTTTTTTATTTTATCTGGTCCAGTTTCTTTCTTGTGCCATTGAAATTCCTTTCCCCCATTTAATTATTCTACTGCAGATTTCTCATTGTCCCTTTCTATCATCACCTTAAACCCTTCAATACAATGATCAGTTCTTCTGAAGTGTTCCCCACGAACACTGATCTACATGGTTCATTTTATTTCCAAGAACCATGTCTAACAGTGCAAGCTTTCTTTTTGGATTGGACACATATTGATGTAGGAAATTTTCCTGAACACAATCTAGGAAATGTTTGTCTCTCTCTCTCTCTACCCTTTACACTATCACTGTCCAAGTCTACATTCATGAAGTTAAACTCCCACAGTCTAAAATGTTGGCAACTCTGTAATTTCCCTGCAGATGTGTTCTTCTACATCCTTCCCACTAGTTGGTGCTCTATAGACTACACCAAGCAATGTTATTTTACCCTTGTTGTTCCTTACCTTGAGCCAGATCAATTATTTTCCTTTACTCTCTGGGATTTGTGTTTTCTTCAGCACTGCAATTCTCTCTTTGACCATCCTTTTACCTTACCTATTGTTTCTGGGTACCCATAACTGTTTAGCATTCCATTCTGCCCTTCCTTCGGTCTCTAAATGCCACAACAACATTTTTCCAGATAGCAATATGAGCCTGTAATTTCCCAATCTTACTGAAAACAATATACTGATGCCTAGCTTCCATGCACAGTAACCCTGATTTTAGACATCACTACTTTCTCCTTCACCTATTAATTTTTGTATTCTCTATGTTCTATCATCCATTCGCAGCAAGTCTATTGTGTACCTTGGTATTCATGTCTAATCTCCTTCAGATCCAAGTCACCTGACGCCTGGAGGAAGAACACCTCATCTTCCACCTCGGGACCCTCCAACCAACGTGGCATCACTGTTGATTTTGCCAGTTTCCTCATCTCCCTTCCCCCGCCTCATCCCAGATCCAACCCTCCAACTCGGCACCACCCTCTTGAACTGTCCGACCTGTCCAACTTCCTTCCCACCTATCACCATCATCCCCCAACTGCATCTAACTATCCTCTTCCCCTCAGCCCCTTTTCCCTCCTCCATATTTCTGATAAAGCACTTATGCCCGAAATGTTGATTCTCCTGCTCCTCGGAGGCTGTCTGACCTGCTTGCTTTTCCAGTGCCACACTTTTTCATTCATGCCGAATACTCTCTCTTCGTTCCCACGCTCCTGCCAAGTTAGTGAAAAGCCCTCCCAATGGCACAAGCAAAACCCTCAAGTAACTGAGCCCCAGCTGTGTTTCAAGTGTAACCCATCCAGATTGCACAGCTGTAGTCATCCACAGATGCACTCCCAGTCCCAGTGTGTCAGGAACCTAAAGTCCTCCTTCCTGCACCAGCTTTACAGCTGCAGATTCACTTGCTTTACCATTCCATTTTTGTACTCGCTTCTGCAAGGTACTAGAAATAATCCAGAGATTACTACATTTGAGGTTTTGCTTGCTAATTTTCTACCCAGCTCTCAGAATTCTGACTGCAGGACCACATCCCCTTTCTAACCAAGCCACTGGTACCATTGTGGGCCATGACTTCTGCCTGTTCACATTCTTCCCACCCATGTTACCTAGAAGAATGTTCTGCAGCTGCTATATGATATTTGACCTTGGCCCCAGGGAGGCAGCACACTATCATAGATTCATGTATATGGGCACAGAAAGTTGGAGATAGTGAGGACTGCAGATGCTGGAGAGTCAGAGTGGATAAAGAGTGGAGCTGGAAAAAGCACAGCAGGTCAAGCAGCATCCGAGGAGGAAGGGAGTCGATGTTTCAAGTCGAAACCTTTTGTCAGGCTTGGGAGAGGGGAAGGAAGCTATGAACTAAATAGAGGAATCAGGGTGGGAGCAATGTACTGGGGCTGGTGATAGGTGGATGCAGGTAGGAGGTGGCTGTGATTGGTCAATGGGGAGGGTGGAGCGGATTGGTGGGAAGGAAGATGGAAGGTAGGGTTAGGTTAAAGGGGGTTGGGTGGAGAGGGAAGGCTAGGCCTAAGATGAGGTGGGGCTTGGGGAGATTTGGAAGCTAGTGAATTCTATGTTATGGCTGTATGGTTGAAAATTCCTGAGGCGGAAAATGAGATGTTCTTCCTCCAATTTGTTTTGACGGTAGAGAAGACCCAGGATGGACATGCCGTCGGGGGTGTGGGATTGGGGGGTTGAAATGGCTGGCAACTGGAAGGTGGGGTTGATTGGTGTGTAAGGACCATAAATGTTCCCTGAACCAGTTCCCAAGTTTGTGCTCGGTCTCTCTGATGTAGAGAACGCCACATCAGGACCATCACATGCAATAAATCAGGCTTGAGGAAATACAAGTCAATCTCTGCCAGACTTGGGGCTGGATTCTTTAGGGCCTTGAATGGAGGTGAGGGGGAGGTGTGGAGGCAGGGTTTGCATTTCCTACACAGAAATGCCAATCTTTTCCCTTAGCTGATGAACTCTTTATCATGATTACTCCACTTTCCCACCCACATAGCTGCTCATGATGCCACAAACCTGGCTCTGACTACACTCCCTTGAGGACTCGGTGTCCTCAGCACATTAGTGAGTGTAGACATTCAGTTAACTCTTACACTACCTGCCTGGTATTTTGCTTCAACTGCCTAGTAGTCATCGATTCACTTCTGACTCCAGGTCCTTGAGCTGCAGTGGCCACTTCTCTGAATCCACCCATGTAACTCTCAGACTTGCAGATGTGCCACTGTGACTCCAGCCCCTGCTTGAGCTCTGAAACCCAGAACTCATGTTTCTTCAGCTGACAGCACTTCATGAAGGTATGGTCCTCTAGGAAGAGCGTAGGCCCATGACTTCCCACATATTCCACCTAATCTACCATAATTTTAAATTAGCTTTTCTCTACTTTTGATTACTTATAGCACTTTAATGTTAGGGCTGAAGCACTATAAAATGGCTGAAAGTGCTCCTTGGTTGGTATAAAATGGCTGGGGATTTTTTTTTCAGCTGAAACAGGAGCTTACACAAGTCAAACTATAAGAAATTACATGATTTCGTAGAGGGAGTAAACTGAAGGTAATCCAGCAGAGGTACCATATAAATGGTCACATGAAATGCCTACAATGGGCTCCATTAGACAGAAAAAGATGTGATGCTTGTGTAGAGAACCATGGTGAACCTATCATAGTAATAAATTGTGTAAGTTTTAGTAAATGCATGGCCATGTATTGTATTCTACAGCAAAGAAAAATAAGAAAGCGTAGCCACCTATTAAATATTGAAATGTGGTTTTAAACATTGTGGGATTTAAATATATTCCTGTGAAAGTTCAGTCTGAGGCGGATTGAAAAGACCCACTATTATCAGCCAGGGAGTGCTGTCTGGAATGTGGTTGAATAAAATGTATTATGGCCACTCAGGGATAATTGGTAAGGGGGTCTGGTGAACCTGAGATCATGAGTCAGCCTAGAACTGTCCATGAACTGATCATACAGTCACATAATTAATCTGATCAGGTATGTATGTAATCAATTAATAAGACGATTGGTTTGTAATATCCATGGCAGGTTACAAACAGATGTATAAGAAGTGTATGTTTCCCATTATTCAATGGCAAAGTCTCTGGACTGCCAGCCATTTCTTTCCCCACCAGCATAAAACAACACACTCTTTGTTGTCGGAGGTGGATTCATTTAGTCATCCTGCCTTAACATTTTCTATTTTGGAACTGATTTTCTCTTTTTTCACCCTGGAGTCTCTCAGTTAAATCCAAGCACAGCTACTTATTTATAAACAAATAAATGCTTTTGTAATTTGCAGTATTAAAGACAGTCCTTAATAGCAGTTTCTTGCTAGCCTCTGACTTCACAGATTTTCTGTGATGGCATTATTGTTTCTCTTTGACAGTACTGAAAGCAGCTGGGAAATGGTGGTATTTATGCTGCAGGAAGGGGTAAGTTGAATAGACGGAGATGGTGCCCAGAGACAGAGAGACAGAAAAGGAGAATTCGACTGTGGAATTGCTGATAATAAATTGGGGTGGGGGGCAGAGATGCAGAATGGGCCCTCACGGGAAGCGTGAGTGGTTGAAAATGGGTTGGCTGTGTAGGGAGCAATCCGTACAGGACAGGATCAGGGGTATGAGGGGTGCAGGGGTAGGTAGGTAGAAGGTAAGGGCATTTATCGAGCCAGTGCGGTTTTCTGCAGACATTTCATTGCCTCATTAGGTAATATCATCAGTGCATCTTTCATAAGGTGTTGGTGGTCTGTTCTGCTTGGTATTTATATGTCTCTGTTTGTTGGTACTTCCTTTTCTGTATCTGAGTGGTTTATATATGGGGTTCAGTTCAATGTGTGAATTGATTGAATTCTGGTGGAATGCCAGGCTTCAAGGAATTCTCTCATGTATCTTTGTTTAGCCTGTGCTAAGATGGTTACATTGTCCCAGTTGAATTCATGTCCTTTGTTGTCTGTGTGGTTGGAAGTGAGAGAGTCCTAGTCCTGTCTGGCAGTGGTGAGCTGATGTTTGTGCACTCGTATGGTCAGTTTTCTTTAGTAGTGTCTTATGTAGTGTTTTTCATAGTCTTCGCAGGGTATCTTGTAGATAATGTTGGTCCTGTTGGATGTGGGTGTCCAATCTTTAAGCTTTGTGAGGAGCTGGTGAAAGATATTTACTGGTTTGTGGGCCGCTAAGATTCTTGGGGGTCTGAGTGGTTGGCTCCTCATTTCTGAACCTATGACTTCATTCAAAACCCGAGCTACAAATCTTTGCAAAGACTCAATGGAGGAAGGTCTCTGAAATTGCTCAACTCAATATTGAGTCCTAGGCAGAAGATGAGGTGTTGTTCCTTCAACTTGCTTTGAGCTTTGCTGAAGCATTGTAGCTGATCTGAGACAATGAGGTTGGGAACATGGTAGGATGTGGCAGGTAACTGGAAGCTTCGGGTCATTTTCACGGACAGAGCATGGATATTCTGCAAGGTAATCTAAATTTTGTCTCCTTAATGTGGAGGAAACTGCATTGTGAACAGTGAAAACAGTAGATTAGATTGAATGAAGTCCAGGTAAATCATTGCTTCACCTGGAAGGTGTGTCTGGGACCTTGTATAGTGAGGAGGAAGAAAGTAAATGGAGAAGTGTTAAGTGGAGAAGGAGTGTAGCAGAGAGATTAGTCCCTGTCAGACCCTGACATGGGAAGGGAGGAGAATATGTGCCACTGGAGGTAGGAGAAATTATTTTGAAGAACAAGTGAATTCTTTTTGGTATTCTGCTCATGATTTAACACTTGACCAACATCATTGATAAACAGATGATTAAAAAAAATCTGTTTTCTCCAATTCAGAAGGCCATTCATCCCATTGAACCTACATTGACTTGTGTGAAAGGCAATCCAGTTTGTCCCACTCCTTCCAAAACCCTTACATTGCTGCAAGTTTTTCCTGCTTCAGCAATTTATCAATTTGCTTTCGAATGCTACTAGTGGATCTGTGTACTCCACCCTGTCAGAAAAAATATTCCAAATGCTAAGCACCTTCTGTAAATTAAAAAAGAAGGTTGTTGAGTCCCTCAAGTCTTCCTTTTTACTCTTTATCTAATCATGATCAAATCTGTATGGGACTTTCTGTGCACAAATTTGCTGCCACTTGTGAAGAACTTTATCAGCTGAAAAGCAATTTGGAGTCCCTAATGTTATGAAAGGGGTTATATAAATTGGTCTTTATTTAAAGTTTCTAAAATAGAACTTTCAAATGTACTATCCCATATGGAAGTGATCACTTCAATGGTGCCGTGATTCCCTGCAATATCCTGTGGATCCTGCTTTGGTAGGAGGTTTCAATGTCTACTGACATGTTTAATTTCAACTACAAAACCAGTATTGTATGGAGACTACAGTGTGTTTGCAATTCTGCAGCCTGGCCACTGAGTGGCTCAACTGCAATATGTGCACTTAGATGCCTGTTAAATTGCTTCTTGCAAGGATTGTAAACTTGACTCTTTTTAATCCAATTACAAAGTTTTTAATCTTATCAGCTAATTGTGTACCCAGCCTTTATGACCTCTGTCAATTTCTTGGCTTGGTCTCTTTTATTGGTTACAGGGAGTGGGCAGGAACAGATATAGATTCAGTCCTCAAGCCCTGTGAAGGACACTTTGCTTCTTTGTCCAAACTTAAATATTTTAGCATCCAGTTGCTCACCTCAATCTGAAGGAATATAACAAAATATGCACCTCTGAAATATTGCTGAAATTGAGGAAAATTCTACACAAGCTTTAGGTCTTGCACTCAGCGGGAGAGACACAAGAATGCCAAAGTTCAAAGCCAGCAATAATTTACACCAGATGAGAAAACTATGCTGGCTGTTACACTTCACCTCCCCCTCTCCTCCACCAAGGACATGCAGGTCGTGGGCCTCCTTCACCACCATATCATAGCCACTTGAAGACTGGTGGAAGAACGCCTCATCTTCCGCCTTGGGACCTTCAAACCTCACAGAATGTCGATTTCATCTTTCTCCCCACCTCTGACCTATCATCATCACTCCCCACCTTCATCCAACTATTATATTCCCAGCTACATTCTCCTCCCCCACAGTCCACCTCCTTCCCATTTGTCTCTCAGCCTCCTTGCCCCCCACCCATTTTTTTGATTTCAAAAATATACTTTATTCATAAAATTATTTTGATATCTATACAATTGGTCATGCCATTCTTATGCACACATTGCATTTCTTTACATATCGAGATCGGAATCAATCATTCGTATATACAAGTCTGTACATTGACCAACCAGATATTTTGCTGACGTGTCAGCTGGGCTCAATTTCTGAGTGGGCCCCCTGTTCTTCTTTAGGCAGGCAGACGTTACACAGTGGCTTTTCCCCACCGCGCCTTGGCGGCAGCTGCCCCAAGCTTCAGCGCGTCCCTCAACACGTAGTCCTGGACCTTGGAATGTGCCAGTCTGCAACACTCAGTCGGGGTCAACTCCTTCAGCTGGAAGATCAACAGGTTTTGGACCGCCCAGAGAGCGTCCTTCACCGAGTTGATGATCCTCCAGGCACAGTTGATGTTCGTCTCGGTGTGCGTCCTGGGGAACAGACCATAGAGCACGGAGTCCCGCGTCACAGCGCTGCTCGGGACGAACCTCGACAAACACCACTGCATTCTTCTCCAGACTTCTTCTGCATAGGCACATTCCAGAAGGAGGTGTGTGACAGTCTCGTTTCCCCCCTGCAGCTGTTTCGAGGGCAGCGTGCAGTATGGCTGAGAGTCTGGGCGTGCATAAAGGATCTCACAGGCAGAGCCCTTCTCACCACCAGCCAAGCCATATCTTGGTGCTTGTTGGAAAGTTCTGGCGATGAGGTATTCTTCCAAATGACTTTGACAGTCTGCTCAGGGAACTGCTCGACAGGATCTGCCCTCTTCTTTTCCCGAAGGGTCTCAAGGACACTACGTGCTGACCACTTCCTGATGGACTTGTGGTCAAAGGTGTTTTTCTTCATAGACTTCTCCACGAAGGACAGGTGATACGGAACGGTCCAACTACTCGGAGCGTTCCGCGGCAGCGAGGCCAGGCCCATCCTTCGCAACACCGGGGACAGGTAGAACCTCAGTATGTAGTGACACTTGGTGTTTGCGTACCGGGGATCCACACACAGCTTGATGCAGCCACACACAAAGGTGGCCATCAGGGTGAGGGTGGCATTGGGTGTGTTTTTTCCCCCATTACCCAGATCTTTATACATGGCATCCCTTTGGACCCGGTCCATCTTTGATCTCCACATAAAGTGGAAGATGGCCCTGGTGATTGCAGCAGCACAGGTTCTGGGAATAGGCCAGACCTGTGCCACATATAACAACACTGACAGTGCCTCACACCTGATGACCAGGTTTTTACCCACGATGGAGAACAACCATTGCTTCCATCTGCCCAGTTTCTGCCTCACTTTCCTGATACGCTCCCCCCAAGACCTGGTGCACACCCCAGCCCCTCTGAACCAAATACCCAACACCTTCAGGTGGTCAGTCCTGATGGTGAAGGGGATGGAGGATTGGTTGGCTCAGTTCCCGAAGAGCATGGCCTTACTCTTGCCTCGGTTGACCTTGGCCCCCAAGGCCCATTCGAACTGGTCACCTGTACACAAGAGTCTGTGCACGGACACATGAGCAGAAAATGGCAATGTCATCCATGTAAGGGAGGCCTTAACCTGCAAGCCCCCACTGCCAGGAATAGTCACCCCACTCAGACTCACATCCTTCCTGATGGACTTGGCAAATGGCTCTATGCAGCACACAAACAAGGTAGGAGAGAGAGGGCAGCCCTGCCTGACTCCGGATCTGACTGAGAAGCTATCTGATTCCCACCCATTGATTGAGACTGCACTGACAATGTTGGTGTAGGGCAGTCTGATCCAATTGTAGATTCCTCCCCCCTCCCCCCTCCCCCCCTCCCCCCTCCAAGCCCATTTTGGAGAGAACATCTCTCATATACATACGTGATATCCTATCAAAGGCTTTCTCCTGGTCCAAGCTGATGAGGCAGGTGTCCAACACCCTGTCCTGCATGTAGGCAATTGTATCCCTGAGGAGTGCGAGACTCTCAGCAATCTTTTGCTTCCCCCCTCATTCCTGACAAAGAGTTGATGCTCAAAATGTCAATTCTCCTGCTCTTTGGATGCTGCCCGACTGGCTGTGCTCTTCCAGCTCCACACTTTTTGATTATGCTGGCTGTTTGGCAAGTTGATGTTGATTGATTGAGAAATTGCTGTGGAGAATGCACTGGACAATACTGTCCCTTTTGCTTCATTCAGAAAGGCATAATGTCTACACTTGTTCCTTTTACATGCAGAGGAACAGTTCTTGTATATAAATATATGTAGCCTTTAGCAAGTGTAAGTGACCCATGTTGCAAGTCTGTCTGATAATCTTAAATTGGTTGTTTGTGCCATTCTTAGCATGTTCAGAATTGTTCAGCAAATGTTGGCCATTTATAGAATCACATTTGACATCAGGCATTTATATTCTGAGCTTTGTGAGCACAGACTGGTTGAGTACAGTCAGTACTTCATATTGTGAACATCTGAACGAATGTACCATTTGATATGATCTGCCAGCCATTGAGACGTACAGCCTACACACCTGGTGTCGCGCTGGCACACCAGTGGCTGTTCCACTAGCAGGATGCTGCTGTCAAACTGAGAGGATGTTCTGCCTGTCACACCAATGCGTAATGTTGAACATAAATGCAATACTGGCCCACTGTGATCCAGGCAATCCCCATCCCCAACACCATTGCATGATACTGATGATAGCTGACATGAATGAGCCCAAAGATCCACAACCTTCCGCAATTTCTTCCTGGTAGGAAATATTTTGTTTATGAAATAAATTGCAAAAGCAAATTCATTTTTTTTAAACATTGTAATATGTAATCGTTTATCCATAGAAGCATTGCCTTCCAGAAATGACTTTGAAGTTAGTGATGAGTTTATCCTACTAGAATGCATTTTAGGGAAATAAATAATGTCCCATGAGTGCTATAATGTGTAATCAATGTACTCCTTAGCATTATAAACACTTGCACTCATATTTGGTTTTCAAATCCTCTGCACAATGTTTTGTTGAGTTCTGATTGTCAATTATCTTTCAACTATTTTTCACTGAGATATTATCCATTTCGGTTCCACTGTTCATGGGTGTTAAATTAAATTGAGAAAATAAGCAGCTTCCAGTGCATTAGAATCAAATTTAAGGAGGCTATTCATAGGCAAATTATTCAAAATCTGAGTCACCCTGTGCTCTGTAGATTCCTAAAAAAAAAGTGTCAATTTGTTCAAGGGATCAGGCACAGACTACTTTTTTAAATCATATGAAATTAAATCAGAGGCTGTGAAAGCAGCATACTATTTTGAATATTTGTACAAGGCATTCAATTTTTGTTGCATGACTCAATCAGTAGAAAATTGGCGCTGTTTTTTTGATATTTGTTTTTATAACAGGCTATTTAGTTCATAAGAGTGAGCCCATGACACACCAGGAAGTCTTTGGTAATGATCCTTTTGATACTGGCTGTTGGAGATGTGGGTTTGACTGCCTTCCATCTATTAGCTTTCTTCCCTGCCACTCACACCTCCCATGAAGAACCAATTAGTTGATACCGTGCAGCACTCCAACTGAGTTTTATAATGAAGCTGGCACTCTGTCACTTTGTCAGATTCCACATTATCTAGCAAATGCTTCTCAAGGTGAAAATTAATTTAATGCAATGGATTATATTAAATGACAGCCTCAGATGAAATGAAATGCACCTCTATCCAAGATACACAGTTGTTTGATTTGTTTGATCAAATGACAGGCATCACCACCGACTATGTGGTGTTCCTAACAATGTGGTAACTTTCTTTTCCCCAAATTGACAATTTCAACTTGAATTCAGTGTGGAACACATGTACAAAACTGAAGAGAATCAGAACTGGAATGTTTTTTTCCTTAAAACTTTCCAACAACTAAGTAAGAAATACAAACTCATTATGAAAACAATTAATCCAAATGAAGCTTTTCTTGTTTGCCTTACAAGGCTTGTTTGGATTCCTGTCTGGAAGGAAAGGACGCTAAATACAAATCAGTTTCTAACTTTTAACAGCTGGAATAATCGGCCTTAAAGGCTATTCGATAACAAAAGCCTTGAGTTGAAATGAAATTTTATGACTATGATGTACAGGATGAACGAGAATGCACTCAGAGGCAGTTTAAAATTCCATATATTTCCTCTGACAAAACATGTGCTGCAAATGCCTTGTCGCAAGTGGGTCAACTTCACATGCAATCTAAATCTTGTCTTGTTAAATCACCCTGGTCTTACTTGTGATTGCTGATGGTTGTCAAACATTTGAAGAAATTTGGCACATGTGGCCAAAATTTCAAGTGTCCACTTCTCTTGTGTGGCAGCATTGACTCAAACTGCATACTTTCAAATGTATTGAAAAAACATCTCCACTGAAAATGCCAAACTCTTCAGAACAAAAACAAATGATTTACCTTTGAAGTTTTTTTTAATGTCAGGATCATTTGATATTTCTTTTCCAACTTTTAAACTCATTACCCTTCTCTATTAAATTTCAAACGATCTAGTTTTCTTTCTCAACTGCTTCAACAGAGTCCTCCTTACAACAACAAGCCACATTGCATTTTTCCTTGCGTTTGATCAAAAGTATAGGAAATATTTGCTTTAAGCATTCTATTCTATACATTCCCCCTTTGAAAATATTTGGAGAACAAATGAATAATTCCTCTTGTATTTCACAAACTATACATGTGTTTGAACACATCTGTTAACCACATCCCTTGCCACGTGTGTGATATTTATTGAGGCATATACATTCTGAGCTCTTGGGATGTTCATTATTCATACCACTGCAACTGACAGGTACTTAAACTTTCTGTAATTGAAACTGTTATACTGCCTGTCTTTTCTTATCACATCAAAAAGAAGAAAGGTCTACATATGTGGAAAGGTAAGAAAATAGAACTTTTAAGCAAATAACTTATAGGATATTGTAAATCACCAGCAAGAATACAATGTATTGCCCATCTCTAGTTGCCCCATCGAAGGTATTCAACTGACTCCTTGAGCTGCTGCAGTCTGTGTGGTAAGTACACCCAAAGTGCTGTTATGAAGGGATAGAGGAACTGCTATATAGCTCTAAGAACAATATATAACTTGAAAGAGAACAGTGGTAACACTGCATCTGTTGCCTTTGTAGTGGAGCACTCAGCTATGAAAGGTGTTGCCGATTAAGTCTTGGTAAATGCCCACAGTTCATCTTGTAGATGGTACACATGCAGTCAGAGTGCACCAAGCACTCTATGGTAAACTGGGTGCCAATCCAAAGGACTGCTTTTCCCTAGATGGTGGTAAGCTTCTTGAATGTAGCTGAAGTGTCACCCATCCCGGGCAGATGTGTCATGTTCTTGAGTTGTGCCTTGCAGGTGGATAGAACGACTTTGAGGATTCAAAATGGGAGTCATGGTTACTGGGCAATCTCCACTGCCTACTGACGAAGTGGCAGTCCTTGCTGAAGCAGCTTGTTGGGCCTAAGTAATTGTTCTAAAAAACTCCAGCAATGATACCACAGGCCTGAGCTGATTGATTTCTGACAACTGCAATAATTTTCCATTTTCAAAATTAGGATGCCAGCCAATGGAAACTTTAACCCCTGGTTCCCATTGACTTCAATTTTGCAAGGTTTGTAGTGTCAAATGGTATGTTGATGTCAAGGATACTCACTCTTTCCTCACCTCTAGAAATCTGTTCCTTTATCCATGTTTGGTTCAAGGTTATAATCAGGTCTGGATGGTCCTTACAAAAGTGGAACTGAACATTGGCCAGCAGATATTGTTTTGTAGGTATCACTTGAAAGTACTGTCAATATCCCTCTCCTGTTCCTTTCCCAATGACTGAGAGCATGTCTCTGTCTGCTTGTGTGGGAACTAGTGCAAGTTTCAGTGTGAACTTCTATTATATAACAGCACAAATATTTTATACACATTAATGGAAGTCTGACTTTGACAAGTGTGATTTTGCTATGGCCTCTGTTACTCTGTAATCCAGCTGACAATGAGAACATATTGGAGTTCCAACATTCTGATAATTGTTAGCAGCACCAGGTGACTTGTCTCATCATGCAGCAATGATACATTACACATTACACTGAGCAAGAATTCAGTAAAGGCTAGTTATATATAAAACAAACAAAATGCCTTTCCCCCCATCATTATTTAACAGTTTCTAAGTTTGCACAAAACAAATTGGCTTCACTGTTAACTTGGGGTTAGCTGCCTTCTGGAAACTGAAATATAGCAATTGCAAAACAATTAAATTAGGCACTGTGTACAAACTTTCTAACTCTGAGACCTTGACTTGCGAGAGCTTCACGAGGGGAGGGAAGAATGAAATTCAAGATTCATTTGGGGGCAGTGGGAGAAAAGACATGAACAGGAAAACAAGAGGTAAAAATGATTTGTGACTTAATTCACATGATTTGCTTTTGGCTACTTTGTGTCTGGAGTTTCAGATTCTCAATTCCTTAGATCTTTATTAGTTGCAATTTCAAGAGACACTCATTTGCGCACATGTCAAGAACACAATAATGAATGTTTTGATCAGAAACACTGTAGCGTTTTATAAACCGTACACTTGGTTTGGAATTTTTGTTTTTATTTTGCTGTACA
The DNA here is from genome assembly GCF_047496795.1 of Chiloscyllium punctatum. Lineage (NCBI taxonomy): Eukaryota > Metazoa > Chordata > Chondrichthyes > Orectolobiformes > Hemiscylliidae > Chiloscyllium > Chiloscyllium punctatum. The sequence continues at coordinate 81,541,248 of NC_092742.1, forward strand.
AGTCAAGCTCAATAGCAGCACGGTGGCTCACTGCTGCCTCATAGCACCAGGCATCTGAGTTCGATTCCAGCCTCGACTAGCTGTCTGCGTGACGTTTTCGCATTCTCCCTGTATCTGCATGGGTTTCCTCCCAAAATCCAAAGACGTGCAGTTTAGATGAATTGGCCATGCTAAATTGCCTATAGGGTTCAGGGATGTCTAGGTTAGCTGCATTAGTCGGGGGTAAGTATAGGGTTGGGAAATGGGTCTGTGTGCATTACTCTTCGGAGGGTCGGTATGGACTTGTTGGGCCAAATGGCCTGTTTCTACACAGATTAGATTCTAGATTTTGACTGCTGAAATAAATGTTCACATTAATAGAGTAACAGTCAGTTAATTCTTAGTTCTGTTATCACTTGGTAAAATTTAAACAAAAAGTCACCCTCACCTTAACAACTAGCAAACATTAAAAAAGAAACTGCTGTAATTCTAGCATTTCCAGTTTTCAATTTTGTCAATCTCATTCCATCTCCAGTTTTTTTTCTGATCTTCAGACCAATATAACATGCATCCCTTTCCAACGATTATCTCTTCATTTGTACTGTAGTCATAGAGTCATAGTCATAGAGACATACAAGATAATCAGAGGGTTAGATAGGGTGGACAGGGAGAGCCTTTTTCCAAGTATGGGAACGGCAAACACGAGAAAACACAACTTTAAAGTGAGGGGAGATAGGTATAAGACAGATGTCAGAGGTAGTTTCTTTACTCAGAGAGGAGTAAGGGTATGGAATGCTTTGCCTGCATCAGTAGTAGATTCGCCAAGTTTAAGGGCATTTAAGTCGTCATTGGACAGGCATATGGATGTACAAGGAATAGTGTAGGTGGGATGGGCTTCAGATTAGTATGATAGGGCGGCGCAACATCGAGGGCCGAAGGGCTTATACAGCGCTATAATGTCCTATGTTCTATGTTCCATGTACAGCATGGAAACAGACCCTTGGTCTATGCCGACCAGATATCCCAACCCAATCTAGTCCCACCTGTCAGCACCCGGCCCATATCCCTCCAAACCCTTCCTATTCACATACCCATCCAAGTGCCTCTTAAATGCCTCCACCACTTCCTCTGGCAGCTCATTCCATACATGTGCCACCCTCTGTGTGAAAAAGTGTCAATAACTCTTTCTAGGATCCTTCTCAATTTTTTCTCTCTCTCTGCCCATTATTTCTGTCCAAACTTTCTCACATCTTTCAATGTGTCTAGCTCACTCTTAGACTTGCCCTGACTGCTGTCTTGTTGCCTTGCATCTGCCGCCATGCTCCCTGTCATTTCTCTCGCTCCCTTGTACAATACAATCTTGTTAAACTAATGTTCTTCCATAAATTTCACACAATCTATGATCCTTGACTCACTTACTCTGCATTTGTAGTTTCCTCCACGAGGTGTGCCCTCTGTCATCATTGTTGTCGGCTCCCATTTCCCCCTAGAGATTCTCTATTGAGGCTGGATTTTTTTTCCAGATTTTACATTCCGGATCCACCAAGTGCCCCTCAATCCCTGCAAGAGCCAGTCATTTCGGTTGTGCTAGGCTTGACATTTGGAGTAAGGCAACAGCTGGTCCTCAGTCCTATTAATGATTCCAACTGGGAAGTGTGTGTGTGTGTTAGTCACAAAGCATCGTGAGGTCAAGAAACTTGGCATTCCTGACTCGAAATGTCAAGTCTGTTTCTCTCTTCACAGGTGCTACCAGAAATACTGAGTCTCTTCAGCATTCTTTGGGTTTGTTTCAGTTGATGGTTGCATAAAGTATCCCAGAGGGAGAGCGTGGCTCTTTATTTAGTTGACAAAACAGCTTTACAATCAATCTAAGTTTATAAATAGCAGCAAGACGCCTCTGCAACTCACACCTCCAGGCACTGCTGACTCCAGACTTGGAGAGGTGTGTGTCTGCACGCTGTCCTGGAGCACGGGTGCGCGCGCCGGCAAGCTCGATGCGCGCTCCCGTGCGCGCAAGCTGCCGCTTTTGGTGACATTTGGAGGTGACTGGGGCTGGCTGGAGCAAGGCAGACTGGCTGCGGGCTCTGGAGTGTGCAGCCCCTGCTCATTGCTTCTGCAGTCTTCACCCTCCACTTCAAGCTCTGTGTATGCGGGTGGCAGAGAAAAAGGGACAAATCCTTCTTCCCCCCCCACCCCCCAATCCCCACGTCTTGATCTGACTCAGGGGGAGGCCAAATAAAAAGGTGCATGTCAAGAAAGGTAGGCTTTGTTTCACAAACGTTTGCTGAGTTAAAGTCTGATCATGGCAGCCTTGCTACTTGCTGACTCCGGAGCGTCAAGGCTGTTGCTGTTTGTCAAATTGAATTTATTTGTGATGCTTCTTAAAAAAAACATCTCCAGCGGAATTCAAATAATAGAAGGAGTGAGGGTGAGATTTTCTTGCTGGGTGTCCTGCTCGGCGAACGGGCGTTGTGGAAGCTTGCGAGCAATTTTTCGAAACCTCTTGATTATTTTCAGGGTCACCTCCCCACCCCAAAGGAACGCACCGCCCCAACTCTCCCTTTTCAGTTTCGCCCAACGAGCAAAAAAAAAAGAAGGCTGATTTTAAAATCCAGCCACCGTGCAGTCGATCTTACTATCGGTGTTTGCGAGTCCCTTCCAACTATTTCAAAGTGGAAACTTCTTTCGCATCTAGAGGTATGCTACTGACTGAGGTAAAATCTTTGACTTGGAGCTCACAAGCGCCTGCCTGCTCCCCAGTAAATAAGCTCAGCTGATGGGTTTGCATTGCCATGAGGGCGCATAGTCGTGAAGTTAAAGCAACAGAGGTTGGCAAAGTAGAGATACGGTCTGAATTTTTACCTAAGTCACCTGAAGTAGCAGTTTCGGGGAGTTTCATGGAGGGAATCTTCACCCAGACCCCACAGTCTTGCACTTGCTCACGGAGGCAGCCTGTTGTATACAAGTTGAGTCATCTGGAAGAAATGGCATTAAAATGATGGCCTCCTGTGCATCTTGAGGGGGTTCCTCACCTACAACGTCTTCATGCAGAGGCTGCTTTGCAGCTGTTAGACACTGAAGTGAGTCCGATTTGCTGGTACATCTGTTTCCTTCTCGATTTCTGACAGGTAGAGACAGCATGAAGAAAAGCACACAGTATCCTTGGCTTTATTATTAGGGGCATTGAGTACAAGAGAAAGGAGGTGATGTCGAACTTGTAAAAGATGTTTGTTAGATCTTATTGGAACTGTTCTGGGCACCAGATTAGCTAAAGGATGTCAATGCATTGGAGAGAGTATAGAAGAGGCTGTAGGCAGAGGCTGAATCGGCTGGGACTATTTTCTAGAAATGTCGGAGGCTGAGGGATAGTGGTCTATAAAATCATGAGGGGAATGGTCTTCTCCCTGGGATGGGGGAGTCCAGAACTGGAGGGTACAGGTTTAGGGTGAGAGAAAAGATTTAAAAGGGCCCCAAGAGGCAATATTTTCATGCAGAGGGTGGTGCGTGTATGGAATGAGCTGCCAGAGGAAGTGGGCGGCACGGTGGCACAGTGGTTAGCACTGCTGCCTCACAGCGCCAGAGACCCGGGTTCAATTCCCGCCTCAGGTGACTCTCTGTGTGGAGTTTGTACGCTCTCCCCGTGTCTGCGTGAGTTTCCTCCAGGTGCTCCGGTTTCCTCCCACAATCCAAAAATGTGCAGGTTAGGTGAATTGGCCATGCAAAATTGCCCGTAGTGTTAGGTGAAGGGGTAAATGTAGGAGAATGGGTCTGGGTGGGTTTCGCTTCGGCGGGTCGGTATGGACTTGTTGGGCCGAAGGGCCTGTTTCCACACTGTAAGTAATCTAATCTAATCTAAAAGAAAGTGGTGGAGCCTGGTACAATAACAACATTCAAAAGGCATCTGGATGGCTATATGAATAGGAAGGGTTTAGAGGGACATGGGCCAAGTGCTGGATTAATTTAGGATATCCACTTGGCATGAACGAGTTGGACCAAAGAATCTGTTTTTGTGTTGTGCATCTCTATAATCTGTTACTCTAAGTGGCCTACAAGAATGGTTCCAAGGACATGGGACTTCAGTTATGAAGATAGATTGAAGAAGTTGAGACTGTTCTCCTTGGAGACAAGAAGGTTGAGAGGAGATCCGATTGAGGTTTTCAAAATCATGAGAAGGTTGGATCGAGTAAGTTCGCAGAAACTCTTCCTGTTCATAAAAGGAGCAAGCACAAGAGGGCATAGATTTAAACTGTCAAGAGAGTGGTGCTGGAGAAACACAGCAGGACAGGCAGCATCGGTGAAGCAGGAGAATCAACCTTTTGGGCCTCATTCCTGATGAAGGGTTTATGCCCGAAACGTTGACTCTCCTGCTCCTTGGATGCTGCCTGACTTGCTGTGCTTTTCCAGCACCACTCTCTCAACTCTGATCTCCAGCATCTGCTGTCCTCACTTTTTCCGAGTAGATTTAAACTGATCAAAAAAGGAAGCAAGGGTGAAGTGAGGGAAAGCTTTTTCACTCAGCAAGTAGTTCATAGATTCTTAGAATCCCCACAGTGGGGAAGCAGGCTCTTCAACCCATGGAGTCCATATGGACTCTGCAAAGAGCATCCCACCCAGACTCCCCTACCCTCTCCCTGTAATCCTGCATTTCCCATGGCAAATCCATCTAGCCTGCAAGTCCCTGGACACTATGGGACAAGTTAGCATGACCAATCTATCTAACCTGCACATCTTTGGACTGTAGGAGGAAACCCAAGTACCTAGAGAAATCCGTGCAGACACTGGGAGAATGTGCAGACTCCACACAGACAGTTGCCTGAAGCTGGAATTGAATCTGGGTCCCCAGCACTGTGAGGTAGCAGTACTAGCCAGTGAGCCATGTAGTCAGGTTAAGCGATGCACTGCCTGGAAGTATGGTGGAGGCAGGTTCAGTTGAGTCATTCAAAAAGGCATTGGAATATTATTTGGATAAAAGTAATGAGCAAGGGTAGCTGTAAAAAATCAGGAAGTTGGTACTAGGTAAAGATGCTCATTTAATTTGCCAGTGAAAGCATGAAAACGGAGTGGCCTCGTTCTACACTGTAACACTTGTATGATTCTGTGAATATTGGAGCTTCTGTTTTCTTGACATTGAGAATCTAATTTGTCTAATCTCACCATATTTTCCCAATTGGCTTGCCATACCTCGAATTCACGGGCTGGGAAAAATCCAGCTCTATATGATCTCTGATTTCTCCATTGAGGGGAACACCACCTGTTTGACAGATGGGTTTCCTCTGTCATCTGATACAGAGTGAGAAGAATCCCAGCTTCATCCAAACTTATTAGTAAACTGAGAGTTTAAATGTTGTCTGTAAAAACAAATTCACAGTGGGAGTGTTAACTTGGTGTCAACCTTCCATTATCAATTCACCAATGTTTCTAACTTGAACTGACTTGACACCAAAGTGAACTCATTGCCCCTCTCTCATACTAGACATTGCTGTTGATGAAATAACATGACAGTTGCAGGCTGAATCCCTTCCTCGTTAGACAGCAAATTCCAGGATGTGTGGTGAGCATCAAGCTATGAATGTGTTGCCATCATTTCCCTCATTGCAATCTGAGCATTCACTGTTTCCCATCTAACAGCTTGATATGCAAGAATGACCTGGATATGATCACATATTTCTTCAAAAGTTCTGAAAAGTTTGTGATTAAAAAAGGTTGATCTCTTGATCTGTCGAAATGAATAGTAAATCCTGTTGAAGTAAATTGGATCACTAGGTCTGTTAAGAATTTATTTTGTGTGTACTCATGATTAGATTAGATTAGATCACTTACAGTGTGGAAACAGGCCCTTCGGCCCAACAAGTCCACACCGCCCCGCCGAAGCGCAACCCACCCATACCCCTACATCTACATCTACCCCTTACCTAACACTACGGGCAATTTAGCATGGCTGCACATCTTTGGACTGTTGGAGGAAACCGGAGCACCCGGAGGAAACCCACACAGACACGGGGAGAACGTGCAAACTCCACACAGTCAGTCGCCTGAGGCGGGAATTGAACCCGGGTCTCTGGCGCTGTGAGGCAGCAGTGCTAACCACTGTGCCACCGTGCCGCCCACAAGAATTTGAAAACAATTTTTAAAAATGTTATGCACTATCACAGCAGAAGCGTTTTATGCTATCTAATGTTTTTGGTCTTTGACATAGCATCAGTTTTGTTTTTTACCTCATTTCCAGCACCTGCAGCATTTTGCTTTTGGCTCGCTTGTTTTTGCCTTCTAACTTTGGACAGTATTAAAACATGAAAGCTGAGTTAACTACGTCGCACAAAAATATTGGTTGATATGACACGTGTTAGGACTAACATGACAAATGATAAGTACACAGTTCTCACGTTGCATCAGTTGATCTTTGGGATATGCCATTCATGCATTTGACCTTATGAGTGCAAGCTGGAAAGTTTTGGTAAGATGCCTTTTTTTTCAGTCTTGTTTCACAGCAAGTTATGTGCATCCTAAATTACCCCAAGACAACTGTTGCATTCTATTAAAGATAACACATTGCGGAGTTTTAGTCTTTAAGTAGGGTGAGGAGAGGAAGGGAGCTGGGTACTTTTGCAGGGTGTGGTTCATTGCATGTAGGATAAAGAAGCAACTGCTGGCCTGTCAGTCATGCAGCTAGAACTCAACTACTTCTGCTTTTAACTCAAGTGTGTTTTCAAGTGGAAGAGAACCACCAAGGGGCAAACGTTCTGAGATTTACATAGATAAGAAGCTAATTGACTATTAGCTTTAGCCATGGACTCTGGTTTGAACTGCCAGTGTGCAGATTTCCCAGGCTGCCTGTAACTTGCCAGACTCAGCAAGGTGGGAGGACAGTGAGGATTGAAGAGAATTGGTAATTGACAGGTTGGAAAGTCTTTTTCATACAGAGCTGTATCAGCTGCTGTCTTGCTCAAGCGAAAGGCTTTATTTTACATGATTTATTCTGAGACAGAGCCTTTATTGCATTTAAAGTGGTTTTCAAGACTTTGGAGGTAATTTCTACTGCCTTAGATTTTTTTTTGGCTTTGATCTCCTCTTCCTGGCTCTTGATCATTGGAGCAGCCTATGAGGGGAAACAGATAAGCAGCACCAAAAGGCATACCATCTGCCTTCTCCTCAATCTCCTCCCACTCCACAGGACTGAGAGGATGCCCATAGAGCTCCAATGCACTGGAGATGATGCCCTTCTGTATAGGATACACAGGCAGATGTTTAGCTTTCCAGAATCTACTGTTTTTGCATTCGGCCTTTGTTGATGTCTAGAAACCAAGTCACTTTCCAAGGCGAGAGGAGTACAAGCACCTTGAGAACTCTGCTTCTGTCCTGTTTCTCCATCTTCCCTCTCATGGCCTACCTGCACTTAATTGTTCACAGGAGATGGACTTTATGGGGGACGAATGTGTTTATTGCACATCTCTAAATGCTCCTGAGAAGTTGGTGGTGAGCTGCTTTCCTCGAATGCTACAGTTTCAGGTGATGATAAAACATCACTTCAAACATCTCGATATTCAATTCCATCTGCCACTTATCTGACCACTCTGGTCACCTATCTATGTCCTATTGTACTGATCAGCAACATCTTTACTGTTTACCACAGCCCTGTTTGATCTAATTGATAAACTATAACATTTTATTCCATATTCTGATATCCAAGGCATTTATATATCAATGAAAAACACAGTGATCCCAGTGTTAAACCTTCATAAATACTACAGTATACCATTCTCTGGTTTGAAAAATAACATTTCTCTGGATTTGATGATTTCTGTTCTTAAGCCAGTTTTTTTATCCATGCTGACACGGACTCCTATTCCAACTTGGATAAGCAACTTTTTAAGTGGTACATGGTCAGAAACCATATAGCGAACATCCACTTTCTTTCCGTCACCAAAAGTCTCCGTCACTTCATCAGAAAATTTAACAAGTCCATCAGCAGCTACTTGTACCGGCTCTCCACGATTAACTCCAATTTCTCCAAGGTCTTGGTTAATTTCTTTTCGAAAATGTTATCCACCACTGATGTTAAACTGTAGTTACAAGGAATGTCTTTGTGATCTTACCTTGCTACTTTCCAATTCTCTGAATCTGGTGAGAGGATGGGATAGCATCATTTGGCAAAGTGGCTGTCAAGGATTGTTGGGAGCTGGCACCAACATGAGATTGAATGTCAATAGTGGCTGTGTTTGGGTAAGGAGATAGCTGAAGGGAGAGAGGAATGGCTGAAGTAGAAAGGTGTGTTAGCCAGAGCAATGCTGTGCCTGAGAATGCTGGGGTGGTCACAATGGGGTGTTTAGCAATTGTTGGTGGAATGCCTCTCCTCTTCACTGCACTGATGAGGCCATTGATCCTTTTCTGGTCCTATATTCATGGTCCAAGGACCTTCCTCATGATGTTCACCATCTTAGTGACTTCCAGTCATGCTTCCTTGCTTTCAAAGGCTGGCCTCTTTCATCGTCCATGGGGAACAAATTTTCTCTGTAGGCTCTGAAGCCATCAGCTTGATTGCAGGGCTCCCTTTGAGAGCAGAGGGGAATCCTTCCCATGTCGAGACTCCAGTTGCTGTTTCTTCTTTGATAATCATAGAATGGATCAATCCTGTCCCTTTCTGAGGCAAGTTTTCCAGTATATTTTCAGTCATCCAGGCATAAACCAAATAACGAGAATCCAGAGAAAGTATAGTCCTGTCAGGGTGAAAGGAAAGACTGGTAGGTATAGGGAATGCTGGATGACTAAAGAAATTGAGGGTTTGGTTAAGGAAAAGAAGGAAGCATATGTCAGGTGTAGACAGGATAGATCGAATGAATCTTTAGAAGAGTATAAAGGAAGTAGGAGTATACTTAAGAGGGAAATCAGGAGGGCAAAAAGGAAACATGAGATAGCTTTGGCAAATAGAATTAAGGAGAATCCAAAGGGTTTTTACAAATACATTAAGGACAAAAGGGTAACTAGGGAGAGAATAGGGCATCTCAAAGATCAGCAAGGCGGCCTTTGTGTGGAGCCACAGAAAATGGGGGAGATACTATATGAGTATTTTGCATCAGTATTTACTGTGGAAAAGGATATGGAAGATATAGATTGTTGGGAAATAGATGGTGACATCTTGCAAAATGTCCATTTACAGAGGAGGAAGTGCTGGATGTCTTGAAACAGGTAAAGGTGGATAAATCCCCAGGACCTGATCAGGTGTACCCAAGAACTCTGTGGGAAGCTATAGAGGTGATTGCTGGGCCTCTTGATGAGATATTTATATCATCAATAGTCACAGGTGAGGTGCCACAAGACTGGAGATTGGCTAACGTTGTGCCACTGTTTAAGAAGGGTGGTAAAGACAAGCCAGGGAACTATAGACCAGTGAGCCTGACCTCAGTGGTGGGCAAGTTGTTGGAGGGAATCCTGAGGGACAGGATGTACGTGTATTTGGAAAGGCAAGGACTGATTAGGGATAGTCAACATGGCTTTGTGCGTGGGAAATTATGTCTCACCAACTTGATTGAGTTTTTTGAGGAAGTAACAAAGAGGATTGATGAGGGCAGAGCAGTAGATGTGATCTATATGGACTTCAGTAAGGGGTTTGACTGATTAGCAAGGTTAAATCTCAGGGAGAACTAGCCATTTGGATACAGAACTGGCTCAAAGGTAGAAGACAGAGGGTGGTGGTGGAGGGTTGTTTTTCAGACTGGAGGCCTGTGACCAGTGGAGTGCCACAAGGATCGGTGCTGGGCCCTCTAGTTTTTGTCATTTACATAAATGATTTGGATGCGAGCATAAGAGGTACAGTTAGTAAGTTTACAGAATACACCAAAATTGGAGGTGTAGTGGACAGCGAAGAAGGTTACCTCAGATTACAACAGGATCTGGACCAGATGGGCCAGTGGGCTAAGAAGTGGCAGATGGAGTTTAATTCAGATAAATGCGAGGTGCTGCATTTTGGGAAAGCAAATCTTAGCAGGACTTATGCACTTAATGGTAATGTCCTAGGGAGTGTTGCTGAACCAAGAGACCTTGGAGTGCAGGTTCATAGCTCCTTGGAAATGGAGTCGCAGGTAAATAGGATGGTGAAGAAGGTGTTTGGTATGCTTTCCTTTATTGGTCAGAATATTGAGTATGGGAGTTGGGAGGTCATGTTGCGGCTGTACAGGACATTGGTTAGGCTACTGTCAGAATACTGCATGCAATTCTGGTCTCCTTCCTATCGGAAAGATGTTGTGAAACTTGGAAGGGTTCTGAAAAGATTTACAAAGATGTTGCGAGGGTTGGAGGTTTTGAGCTATAGGGAGAGCCTGAACAGGCTGGGGCTGTTTTCCCTGGAGTGTTGGAGGCCGAGGGGTGACCTTGTAGAGGTTTACAAAATTATGAGGGGCATGGACAGGATAAATAGACAAAATCTTTTCCCTGGGGTGGGGGAGTCCAGAACTAGAGGGCATATGTTTAGGGTGAGAGGGGAAAGATATAAAAGAGACCTAAGGGGCAACATTTTCACACAGAGGGTGGTACGTGTATGGAATGAGCTGCCAGAGGAAGTGGTGGAGTTTGGTACAATTGCAACATGTAAGAGGCATTTGGATGGGTATATGAATAGGAAGGGTTTGGAGGGATATGGGCTGGGTGCTGGGAGGTGGGACTAGATTGGGTTGGGATACCTGGTCGGCATGGATGGGTTAGACTGAAGGGTCTGTTTCCTTACTGTACATCTCTATGACTCTATGACTGTATGGTGAGTGAAGCTTTGTTAGCAAGCCATCTTCCTTAAGGTAATTGGAGTGAATGTAATGAAGCATGATAATGTAACTCACACTCACTATTCTAAATTGTAGCCTTCCCCAGTGAGGGTAGGCAATGAGGTAAAAACAATGACTGCAGATGCTGGAAACCAGATTCTGGATTAGTGGTGCTGGAAGAGAACAGCAGTTCAGGCAGCATCCGAGGAGCAGCGACCTAGTGATATGATTGACGACTATTACTCCAGAAACTCAGCTCATATCCCGGGGAACAAGGTTCGAATCCTGCTATGATGGTGGAATTTGAATTTAGTAAACAAAACTGATGACGGTGAAACCATTGTCAATAGTTGGAAAATCCCATCTGGTTCATTAATGTCCTTCAGGGCAGGAAATCAGCCATCATTACCTGGTCTGGCCTACATGCCATTCCAGACCCACAGCAATGTGGTTGACTCTGAAACATACCTCTGAAATTGCCTCACAACCCTTTCAGTTGTATCAATTGCAATGAGGTCTCAAAGAAATGAAATTGGATGGATCATCTGGCAGTGACCTTGGCACCTGAAGAGACAACGGCAGATCCAGCCCTGCAAAATCCTCCTTACTAACATCCGAGGCTAGTGCCACAATTGGAAGGGCTGTCTCAACAGCCTGACATAGTCACACTCACGGAATCATACCTGACAGGCAATGTCCCAGACACCACCATCTCTGGATATGTCGTGACCCACTAGCAGGACAGACCCCATGAGGTGGATGGACAGTGGTATACAGTCAGGAGGGAGTTGCTCTGGGAGTCCTCAACATTGACTCCAGACCCCATGAAGTCTCTTGGCTTCAAGTTAAACATGAACAAGGAAACCTCCTGCTGATTACCGTGTGCTGTCCTCCCTCAGCTGATGAATCAGTACTCCTTCATGTTGAACAACACTTAGAGGAAGCACTGAGGATGGCTAGGGTGCAAAATGTACTCTGGATTGGAGATTTCAATGTCCACCATCAAGATTGGCTCAGCAGCAGCACTACTGTGGAATCGCAGGTAGATAGGATAGTGAAGAAGACGTTTGGTATGCTTTCCTTTATTGATCAGAGTATTGAGTATAGGAGTTGAGAGGTCACATTACGTCTGTACAGGACATTGGTTAGGCCACTGTTGGAATATTGCGTGCAATTCTGGTCTCCTTCCTATCGGAAAGATGTTGTGAAACTTGAAAGGGTTCAGAAGAGATTTACAAGGATGTTGCCAGGGTTGGAGGTTTTCAGCTATAGGGAGAGGCTGAACAGGCTGAGCTGTTTTTCCCTGGAGCGTTGGAGGCTGAAGGGGTGACCTTTTCGAGGTTTATAAAATCATGAGGGGCATGGATAGGATAAATAGACAAAGTCTTTTCCCTGGGATGAGGGAGTCCAGAACTAGAGGGCAAAGGTTTAGGGTGAGAGGGGAAAGATATAAAAGAGACCTAAGGGACAACATTTTCACACAGAGGGTGGTACATATATGGAATGAGCTTCCAGAGGAAGTGGTGGAGACTGGTACAATTGCAACATTTAAAAGGCATTTGGATGGGTATATGAATAGGAAGGGCTTGGAGGGATATGGGCCAGGTGCTGGCAGGTGGGACTAGATTGGGTTGGGATATCTAGTCGGCATGGACGGGTTGGACCGAAGGGTCTGTTTCCGTGCTGTACATCTCTATGACTCTATACTGATTGAGCGGATTGGATCCTAAAGAACATAGCAGCTGAGTCTGCAGCAGGTGGTGAGGGAACCAACAAGAGGGAAAACATATGTGACATTATCCTTAACAATCTGTCAGCTGCAGATATATTGTCCAGTAAGCGGGACCACCACAGTCATTGTGGAGACAAAGTTTCACCTTCACATTGACAATACCCTCCAACATGTTAACCTATCACCGTGCTAAATGGGACAGACTTCAAACAGATCAAGCAACTCAAGACTGGGCATCCATGAGGTGCTTTGGGCCATCACCAGCAGCAGAACGATCGTCCAACACAATCGGTAACCTTATGGTCTGGCATATCCCCCACTCAACCATTACCATCAAGCCAGGGAACCAACCCTGATTCAATAGAGAGTGCAGGGGTGCCAGGAGCAGCACCAGGATTACCTGAAAATGAGGTGTCAGTCTGGTGAAGCTACCCAATAGGACTCGTTGCATGCCATACAGCATTAGCAGCAAGAGATAGATAGAGCTAAGCGATCCAACAGCCAGCAGATCAGATATAAGCTCTGTAGACCTGCCACATCCAATCGTGAATGGTGATAGGCAGTTAAACAATGCACAGGAGCAAGACACTCCACAAATATTCCCAGCCTCAAAGATGGAAGAGCCCTGAACATCAGTGCAAAACATACAGCTGAAGCATTTGCAGCAATCTTCAGCCAGAATTGCCCAATGGATTATCCATCTCGGATTCTTCCTGTGGTCTCCGGCATCACAGATATCAGTCTTCAGCCAATTGGAGACAAAGTGATATCAAGAAACAGTTGGAGGCTCTGGATACTGCAAAGGCTATGGGCCCTGACAACATTCCAGCAATAGTACTGTACACTTGTGCTTCAGAACTTGTTGCTCCCCTAGCCAAGCTGTTCCAGTAGTTACAACACTGTCATCTACCCTGGAAAATTTCTCAGGCATGTCCTGTATGTAAAAACAGGACAAATCCAACCCAGTCAATTACTGCCCCATCAGTCTACTCTCGATCATCAGTAAAAGTGATGGAAGGTGTCATTAACAGTGCTATCAAGTAGCACCTGATCAGCAATAACCTGCTCAATGATGCCCAGTTTGGGTTTTGCCAGGGTCACTGAGCTCCTGACCTCGTTACAGCCTTGGTTCAAACATGTATAAAAGATCTGAATTCCCGAGGTGAGGTGAAAGGGATAGCCCATGACATCAAGGACACACCTGACTGAGTATGGCATCAAGGACTCCTAGCAAAACTGGAATTAATGGGTATCCGGGACAAACTCTCTGCTGGTTGGAGTTATACCTGGCAGATAGAACGATGGTCGTTGTTGTTGGAGGTCAGTCATCTCAACTCCAGGACATCTCTGCAGGAGTTCCTTGGGAGAGTGTCCTAGGCCCAACCATCTTCAGCTGGTTCACCAATGACCCTCCCTCCATCAGAAGGTCAGAAGTGGGGATGTTCACCAATGACTGCACAATATTTACCATTCATGACTCCTCAAGTAGTGAAGCAGTCAGTGTTCAAATACAACAAAGTCTGGACAATATCCAGGCTTGGGCTAACAAGTGGTAAGTAACATTCATGCCACACAATTGCCAGGCTATGACCATCATCAATAAGAGACAAACTAACCACCCCGCCCTTTGACACTCAATGGTATGATCATCACTGAATCCCCCACTATCAACATCCTGGGGGGTTGCCATTGACCAGAAACGCAATTGGACTTATCACGTAAACACAGTGGCTACAAGAACTGGTCAGAGGCTAGGAATTCTGTGGCGAGCAACTCATCTTGTTACTCCCCAGAGCCTGCCACCATCTACAAGGCACAAGTCAGAAGTGTAATGGAATACTCCCCACTTGCCTGGATGGATGCAGCTCCAACAGCATTCAAGAAGCTTGACACCATCCAGGACAAAACAGCACACTTGAGTAGCACAACATCAACTCTGTCCACCACCATCGCTTAGTAGTGACAGTGTGTACTACTTACAACATGCACTGCAGAAATTCACCAAAGATCCCTCAGATAATACCTTCCAAATCCATCACCTCGTCCATCTAGAAGGACAAGGGCAGCAGATACATGGGAACACCACCACCTTCAAGTTTCCCTCCAAGCCACTCACCATCCTGATTTGGAAATATATTGTTATTCCTTCACTCTCGCTGGCCAATATCCTGGAATTCCCTCCTTAATGGCATTGTGAGTCAATCCAAATCAGGTGGACTGCAACGATTCAAGAAGGCAGCTCACTTCCACCTTCTCAAGGGCGACTAGGGACGGGTAATAAATGTTGGCCAGCTAGGATGTCCACATGAGTAAAATAAAGAAAAAACACAAAATGTGAACAAGTTCTGTTTTTCAATTGTATTGGATGTTCAGTAACACATTCACTCCCAAAAAATAAATACTGCATTTAAAACAGTTTGGGGAAGGGCAAAGATAGAGGGAGCAATTGCAAATGGAATACAACTTAAAATATGTTCTATGTTGGCTTTACCAAGTGGAATATGATGATATTGTTGGCAAAATAATGTTAAAATCATATTTTTATTTTGCTTGAATGTCTTAAATTCTTAGAATCATTAAACACCATTTATAAATGGAATTTTTAAATTGAGATTCTTTGTCGAGCCAGGTCAACAACTGACAACCACTATTTCTGAAGTTTTCTTATCTCGATGTGCTTGTGAAACTCCTCCTCTTATCAAGTAGAACAGCTTTTCTCTAATGATGCTGCTAGAAGAGGGGAACTCCGTTTTTTTCATCTTAGAATTACTTTTAGGTTGAAAGTAAATGTACTGTACCTCTTGTGACAGCTCATACAATCTCAATGTGACAGAGTGGGTGGGAGAGCAAATATGTAGCTATTGCATCAGCAGAAGTTAAGACTGTTGTAAAAATGAAGTTTGTAATATGCCAGTTTGCTGTCTATGAAATAACTTTCTGGTCAGTTTTGGACCATTAAAGTAATATTACAGGCATGCTGACCTCAAAATTAACTGTTTAATGCATACAATTACATTTTGATCTCAAATTTTTTCTCTGTGATTTAAATAGAGCCACTAACTTCTTTAAAAATAAATGTGTTACTGCTTCTTAAAATAGCGGTCAGAAGAATTTAAGGTTTAACTGCTCATGAGCCAGTATCCCCCAAAAAAACGGTTCTAGACCTGTTGAGTTTCATTTATTGTTTTTTTTGTATCTGTGTATTGTGCAAATAATATTTGAAGCAGCTTATCTTGATCATGGATGTTGGCATTAATTTTTCTGAAGCAAATAACCTAAACTAAAGACTTGTTTAAATCAGGTAAATAGTAGTTCAGCTGGTGATTTTATTGATAGATAAAAAGGTATCACTAACATTATTGATGTGTACCTCTTAAAATAAATTACTTAATAACCTCTCTATGACTCTACAATATATAATCTGTTGGTTTCGTTCAAGAAATGAGCTGAAGACAGTAATGGTTAGCACAGTAGGTGTGCACAGTGCACTTTCTCCCCTGAGATCTGAATTTGAATCTCTCTATATATACCTCTGCTAGCTGCAAGGGCCCAGTGGAATACTGATAGTCATGTGGTCTTAAAATCTTGCTGACCAGTTTAAAAGTACAGTTGTAATTTTATCAGTTGAAGTAAAATGGGAAATGAAGATAAATTGCAGAATACAAAAACTAAAGAGAACAGTAAAAATCTAAACAAAACAAGTTAATGATTAAAATTGTAAGAAAGGTTAAATTAGTGAAATTCAACGTTCAGAAAAACAGAACAAAGGAGGGAAAAAAATCAAGAAAGCACAACACAAAAATGGTTTGTAACTTATATCCATCATCATTTAACAAGATATAAATGTGTCAGGATAATGAATGAACAGTTGATCATGAAAGTTGTTTCTCCCATCATGACATATAGTTATGTTTTGAATAATGATGTTTTTATCTGGTAATCTGTTCTAAATTTAGTTTTCATTCATTTAAATTTGCATCTTCTGGCTTTCCTCTCTCAGTGTACTTTAAAACAGTAATAATAACTCTAAGCCAATATAAGCTTTGTTCTTTGTGAGGAACCAACCAATTTGGCAGATTTTGAAAATTAGATATTTAGATGCTTTGAAGCATTGCACTTAATTAGAAACATGTGAATAATTACTTGGTGCAGAACTTTGGTACTGTGATAAACAATATTGCTGAAAAAAGAAACAAACTCAAGATATGACTCTCTTCTACTTGCTAGAAGCTACATATATTCATAAGCAGGGCCCTGTCATTTTCAAATAGAACATGTCCAGATATTGTGACTTTTCAACTATATGAAAAGTTGGTAAACAACTGTGTCCTGGTCCATTCCTTGTAGAAATGCTTTGACCAATCAGAGTTGAGATAACTGGTTTGAGCTTGAACAAAAGCTTGTGGGATAACACTTCGCTGGAGCATTCTCCATGGTAAAATGTAAACCAAAAGGGTTTCACTTGGCAACCAATAAGCACCAGCTTCTCCTGTAGTATAAATTGTAATTCTCTTTGAAATTTGTTATTCTTGCAATTCTGTCCTGAATAGTGTAAGTTAGAAAGTTTCAACAGCATGTCTTCTTCAGACAATCTGAAGATTTGCAGTTGAAGGCAAAGTAAGACATTTTATATAAGACTGTTGATTAGTAACAAACCATTAATTTGGTCATTAATATCTGTTATGTTGGAGACGTGTAATCAACAGCTGTCTTTGGAACAACTTAGAGTCCTTTGAGAAGTGTTCAAAGTAAAATACCTGAATTTGCAAAACAATGATATCTGAGGGGGCAACACCATTCAACATTAAGACTGAGCACTGTATTGTAGATGTAATGTTATATTAAGAAATTAAAGAAGTTAATAGACATTTGAAGCAAAAATTTCAAAGGTGACCACAGAAGTAAAGACACAACATTGAATAAGATTATTCATGAAAAGGCACTCAGCTTAATAACTGTTCAGACTTTGAAACTGTCATAGTCCAAAGCAATATCAAACAACTGTCAATTGGTGAGATCAAATATTAAATATCATATTCCTAGTGTTCATGTCATTAAAATTAAAAAAGGTATTGGTGAGAGTTTGTGAAGATCATAAGTTATTTAAGAAATATTCCTCTGCTTTCATTTAATTAAAAAGTAATAGTTTTGTGAGTCTAATCCAACATATTCCTGTTATCCTGATTTTGGATTTGCACTCATTCTTTTAAAATGCTCTTCTGACCATGGTCACATTCTAATATATTCCTCTTGTTACCGGACAATTGTGATACAACGTGTTTGCCAAAGCTGTAGATATTACTGACATGTGCCACATTAGGAGGCAACTTGAGTATAGAAAGATTATGAAAGTAGCAAGGCAGAGTGTCAGGTGGCTAAGAATCAAAAGGCTTGGTGCACTAGGATATAAGGTGTAAATAAGATGTTACTAGTAACCTGTCCAGCTCTGAGTTGGACAGTTGCGGGTTCAGGTCCCACTCGTGAAACTAATGTGGATGATCCAGGTTGACAGTTCAATGAAGTATTGAGTATGTGTTGCACCATCTCAAGTGCTGTCATTTACATGAGATGTGAAAATGAAATCTTGTTTTGCCCTCTCGGCATTTTTCTCCATTTCTCCCTGATATCCAGGCCAATATTTATTGCCTGACCAACATTATGAAAATAGTTTAGCTCGTCATTTATCCTTGCAATTGTTCAGTGTGTGCAAATTAGATGCCATGTTTCTCTACATAACAAAAACACTTTGGCAAAAACATTTGGGGGCAGCCTAAGGTTATGAAATGAACTGAAAAGATAATTGGGCATGAGGGGGGAGTAATTGAGCTATTGTGAAGGCAAAACTGAAATCTGACTTGTCTGCACTCTTGTCAGAAAATGCCAGAATCCTGGTTCCATAGGAATCAACCCAGAACCTGTAACCTACCATTTTTACCCGATGGGTTGCAGGGTTTGAGATGATGAGATAGAGCTGGATTGTGGTTTGCACATCCGTGGTTCACTGAGGCAACTGCAAATGTTGAAGTGCAGCACCTTTAAACAGATCCACCTTGCATTAGGGGGCTATCAAAACCACAACCTGCGATATTACTAAGTGCCTTTCTAACTGCCTTACATATGCCAACCCCCATAACTTAAGTTCATCTAAAGCTCTATTGCCCAGATCTTAACTCTCACTATTCACCCATTATCTCTCTGCATGGTCACCTGAATTAATTTCCAACCTGGGGGCAGGGCATGGTTAGCACAGCGCCAGGGTTCTGGGTTGGATTCCAGCCTCGGTTGACTGTCTCTGCAGAATTTGTACATTCTCTCTGCGGTCTGCGTGGGTTTCCCCTGGATGCATTGTTTTCCTCTCACAGTCCAAAGATGTGCAGGTTAGTTGGATTGGCCAAGCTAAATTGCCCATAATGTCCAGGGATGTGCAGGTTAGGTGGATTAGCCACAGTAAATGCGTGGTTATGAGGATAGGGAGGTGTGGGATTCTTTTCCGGAGGTTTCGTGTGGACAAGATGGGCCAAATGGCCTGCTTCCCACTGTAGGGATTCTATTCTATTCACGTCTCAATTTTGAAATTCTCACCCTTGTGTTCAAATCCTTTTGTGGCCTGATTCCTCCCCGTCACTAAATATCTAAATCTCTATACTTCTCTTCTTTTCAGATACTTTTTGAAAACCACCATGTCCTAAAACTTTTAGTTACCATCTATCTTAATATTTTCTTCTTTAGATCTGTGGTAATTTCTGTCTTTTTGAATTCTGATCAAATTGGCTAGAATATTTTATTATATTAGAGGTTGCACATAAATGCTTGTAGTTGTGAAAACATAATGCAAAAAATAATAACGCTTTGAATGCTTGTGAAGATTACTTTGATGTTATGATTAAATATTTATGATCTATTCTCCCTGCAAAGTGAGAATGCAGTTGCTTTTGCTACATTTTAGGCAAACACAGCATCGCGTTTCCACACAGAAAGATCCCAAAACAGTAGGTGAATTAATAATTAGATAGCTAATTTGCTTTTGTTATTTCAGGGATAACTTTTAGCAGCTGATATTTGGGGATCATGTCCTGATTTTTAAAAGTTAGCGGTTATTGCAGATCGGTGGGCTGAGATTTATGTTTGTGAAATAAAGAAATTGATAAATTGAATCCAGAAAGAAACTCTAAAATAATGTCATGGCTATCAGAAGGCAAGTTTATAATGCATAACAACTTAATGCTTGAAAGCATTTGCTTTTGGTTTGTAGTGTGCTATTTAGTAAAGGCAACTATGCTGAATTTAAAATATTCAGAAGAAATTTGGATCAATTTCTGTTCATTAGAGAATGGAATTGTAACTTATTGTCACTTGTATTTTTCATGAGGAACAACGGCGAAAAGTGTTTAAATTGCCATACCATGGCGTCTGTATTGATAACAGAAGGCATAAATGAAAAATATATTAAGACAAAGTCCATCTTGGTTCAATTCACAGCTGCTGGGTTTGGGAAAGGACAGCGCAACGTGGGACTGGGATTTGGGGTCGGTGAAAAATATTCCATCGTAGCGGCAGATAATTGTTGGAATCGGTAACTTTGATTCAATTACCTCAGTACTTTATTTTCATGGAAAAAATAGCAATGAGCAAACAGAAGTAAAATATGGTAAAATATTCCTGAAATAAGATATCTAAATTTTAAGAAACATAAGAATAAAGTTCATAAGTATTTTAAATTTAGAATATTGCATATGTAGAGCAGTATGTGATATACAACTAATTAATTGGTTTTCTGCTGTTGGTTGAGCGATCATTGTTGGTGAGGGCATTCTCTTCTGCCTTGATTGGTTTAATAACTTAGTTTAGAGTGCCTCATATGATACTTCATATGGAAGTAATCTCTGGCACTGCAGCATCAGTTCTGTGATGGCATCTGTCTTGGAGTTACATACTTTACATTTTTGAAAAAAGACCTTTTATCTAAGTGAGTTGGAACAACTATAGGGAGAGGCTGAACAGGCTGGAGCATGTTTACAAAATCATGAGGGGCATGGATAGGGTAAATAGACAAAGTCTTTTCCCTGGGGTTGGGCAGTCCAGAACTAGAGGGCATAGGTTTAGGGTGAGAGTGAAAAGATATAAAAGAGACCTAAGGGGCAACTTTTTCACGCAGAGGGTGGTACGTGTATGGAATGAGTTGCCAGAGAAAGTGGTGGAGGCCGGTACAATTGCAACATTTAAGAGGCATTTGGATGGGTATATGAATAGGAAGGGTTTGGAGGGATATGGGCCAGGTGCTGGCAGGTGGGACTAGATTGGGTTGGGATATCTGGTTGGCATCGATGGGTTGGACCGAAGGTTCTGTTTCCTTACTGTACACCTCTATGACTCTACGACTAATTGACCGATTACTTTTAAGAAAATGCACCTTCTTCAAGAAGTTAGATAAAAAAACTCATTCGTTTTGGAATGAATCAACATTTTTGTCTGAAGTGGGGGTGAATGCAATAGTTGTAAAAGTGTTACAAGTTGGTGCAAAATGGAAGTTAACATAAAGCAGGAAGAAAATGTCTGCAGTCAGAAAGTAGGCTTCACCCTTACAGCACCAAAACACTCAATAGCCAGTTAAATATTTTTTGAATGCAGTTGCTTTTGCTACATTTTAGGCAAACACAGCATCTCGTTTCCACACAGAAAGATCCCAAAACAGTAGGTGAATTAATAATTAGATAGCTAATTTGCTTTTGTTATTTCAGGGATAACTTAACCAATGACACCGTTCTTCAGAATAGTGCAGTGAAATATTTCATTTCTGCCTAAGAGGGCAGACGTGACCTTGGTTTAGTGTCAGACCTGAAAAATGTAAGTTGGCATTTAGAGTAGAGAGCCCTCTCAGTAGCCAGCAGAAACTTGGCAACAAATAAACTTTGTTATAATGACATGCTGAATTTTAAATTGCATTGTGGTACTATTGTAAAAAAAAAGGGGAAGGTAAAGCTGCCATAGTGCAGAGGACCATAGGGCAGCTGTCTCATTTTAGAGAGATGACTGGTGGTGGTTTAATCTAAGGATCACCATACCTCAGGTAAGCAACAAGGTCAAGAAGGTGGGACCTTCGTGGTAATCTCAGGAATTAAACTATCGACATCACTCTGAATTGCAAACCAGCCATTCAACCAACTGAGGTAATTCAAACTGGAGGGGCATTAAAAATGTTCATCATCTTTGCATTTTAAATTGAGCTCTACTGTCCATTTTAAATCTAAATCTTTTGCAGTTAGGATTTATTTTGGTGGGTCTTTTTACATTCATATTCTGAGTAATGCACTAAGTGCATTGTGAGTTTATAGAAAAATGTGTGTCAAATCTTCTATTTGAGAGAGTGCAATTAAGTTTTTTATTTTTATTTATGGCACTTCTGCAAGACATTCTCACGTGACATTGGCTGATCGCAAAAAGGCCACAATTTATTTGGTGACCAGTTCTGATCATGTTGTTGTTGAAACATCTTCTATATATCCAAACACAATCCATGGTTGATCCTTATGATTTTCTTGTCTGTCTCTCTGTCTTTATCTCTCTCTCTCGCTCCCTTCTCTTTCACATTCTCTTGCTTTCCTCTGCTCTCCCTCATTCTCTTGCTCTCTCTTTTTGCCTCTCCCTTTTTTTCTCTTTTGCTCCCTATCCTTCACCATGCCTCGAGATATCTTAACTCTATTTGGAGTGTTCTCTCAAAAGCTTCAGCTGGGAACATAATGGAAAAGCTAAATCCTAGCATGCAGAGGATGGAAGGTTTAAAATTAGTGGAACACCTCTGGAGATGATTTTTATTTCATGTTCAATACACAAACTTCCAAAGTTGCTGACATATCCTGAGTTCTTCTGAATCTGGTTAAACAGGTAGTTCTGGGATAACGCGCGTTTCAGCCCCACAATTTGGCTATAATATTGCTGAAGAATTAGGGAACAGTATTTTGGAGAATGCTTATCTCCATTGACAATATCTTGATTCCAGCAGGGACTGGTTTGCGTGCTGTGCCCTATGCATGCGCCAAAATCTCCATGCCATTTTGCACCAAAGTCTCTGTGCTATTCTGCGCATCCACAATGTGTGCACTGGTCTTGGTGCCATACCACCCATGCGCCAATGTCAGCTGCTGACAGAGCAGCTTTCTGTGAGAGGTACTGTACAGAGAACAGCTTTCTTACATTTTTAAAATGTACTGTGTTTAATTTACTTTTGTTAATAAATATGATTTCAACCTTCATTCAGGCTGTGCTACACATTGTGTTAGACTTTTGGGTGATTTTTGAGCGATTGTGAGTCATATTTTTTACTGGTCTGCCACAACCCCATTTTTCCCACAGACCCCATTGTTTCTATTAAGCGATTTTTCTACTATGCGAGGTTTCACTGGAATGCAACTATGGTGTTATAGGAGAACTGCCTTTAGATACATGTGTTCATATATGTTGAAATCTACTTCACGAAATGGTCTACCGGAAATCTACTTGTTTCCAGTATTTTCTTTTGTTTTCTGGTTTAATTATGAGCTTCAGCTTAGAGCTTCAAGTGTATGAGGTTCTGGCTTTGGGAAGTGACAAATTGCTGGTGATTATAGAACCTTGATATGTGAAGCCATCGCGAACCCCCAGTCTCACACTGCCAACAGTGACAGCTGGCAGCATAACAACATCTTCAACAATGGTTTTTGTTTTCCTCATGCTGATGCTGGGAGGTTGAATTTGAATGCTGAGTACAGAGTTAAAGACAGGATTCTTGGCCGTGTGGAGGAACAGTGGCATCTTGGGGTGGTCCATGTACATAAATCCCTCAAAGTTGCTAATCAAGTTGATAGGGTTGTTAAGAAGGCATATGGTGTCATGGCTTTCATCAACAGGGTGATTGAGTTTAAGAGCTGCGAGGTTTTGCTGCAGTTCTATAAAACCCTGGTTAGACTACACTTGGAATATTGTGTTCAGTTCTGGTTACCTCATTATAGAAAGGACGTAGATGCTTTAGAGAGGATGCAGAGGAGACTTACCAGGATGCTGCCTGGATTGGAGGGCTGGGCTTATGAAGAGAGGTTGAGTGAGCTCAAGCTTTTCACACTGGAGAGAAGAAGAAAGAGAGGTGACTTGATAGAGGTGTACAAGGTAATGGGAGGTGTAGATAGAGTAGGTAGCCAGAGACGTTTCCCCAGGGCAGAAATGGCTGTCACAAGGGGTCATAATTTTAAGGTGATTGGAGGAAGGTATAGGGGAGATGTCAGGGGTAGTTCCTTTACGCAGGGAATGGTGGGTGTGTGGCAGCAGTGGTAGTAGAGTCTGATGAGAATTTGGCCCGTTATTGCCTTGGATCTCAGGTGGGAAACAACTTTCCTTTAGTTCTGAAAAGTAAGTAGACACCTCCTGTCAATAGGCTAAAATATATGACAGCAGCACAGAAGAGAATTTATCAAAGTGTAGGTCCCAGTGCAGCTCACAAAGGGTTCTGACGTTGTCCTCCTATAGCTGACCGTATCCATTATTTTGTCATAGGAAGAGGAGATTGCATTGAGGAGCTTTGACAGCCAGTTTTGTCCAGACTGTATCTGTCCACATGGCGAAATGTCTGGGTGATATTGAAGAAGTCCAATGTATAATTTTTCCCTTTGTTCAGGAGTATTCCTCTCTCCTCTGCTGAACTGAGGTGATCCTGCCAATGTTAAAGCTTTCAGTGTTCAGCTTTGAGAGCAGATTGGGATTTGGGGTGGATGTGTTCTGCCTAGATCTGCTGCCAAGGGTGAAATGGGCACATGCTTGTCCCACAGTTCTCAGCAGAGAGATGCTTCAATAGTTAGTGCATCGCTGCTTTAATACTTGCAATGTACATGTCCTAAAGTAGCATCTGCTCCTGCAAAGGTGGAGGAACGCATGCTGACACTTCAGAATTGCAGCATGATGAGATGCGTCTGGTGTGTGGGTAACCAGAGTTGATGTGCTTTCGACTTTTCCTGTACTTATTGATTCTCAGTTTCAGTCAGTACCTCTGCCTGGATGCTGTCGAGTGAGAATTATGAAGCTGAGAAAATCGCAAGTGTGGTTTGGTCTATTAGCAACTTGTGTTAATCTGTGCCAAGTTTTATATTTTGCACCATGCTTAACTCCAAGGCATTTAAAACAGCAGTTTGCCCTTAAATTATTGTTGTTCAGATTGGGATCTAATTATAATCGTATAATTTACATTCATAATAAATGAGCGATTACTGTCTTGTGAAACCTGCCATTACGATATTGTGCCAAAATTCAAGGTTATTGCTAGACCTTTAATTATTTTTAATTATTCTGTCATGGGATGTAGGTATCATTGACAAGGTCAGCATTTGTTGCCCATTCCCAATTGCACGTGAGAGCAGTTAAGAGTCTGTTATATTGCTGTGCGTCCGGAGTCACATGTCTGCCACAATGAGTAAGGATGGTAGATTTCCTTTCCTGGACCTTAGTGAACCGGGTGGGTTTCCATGACAATCAATAGGTTTGAGGTTACTATTAATGGTACAGCTTTCAGTTCCAGAATTTTTTTAACTTTGCATCTAACTCCTTTGCATCTAACTTCTTCATAGTTTGAAAGCACAATATTAAGATTGGCATTAAGATTTAGAGGAGTTAAAAGTTCGTGGTCAAATTCTGCCATTAGGGAGAGGCAAGGCACATTTTTGTAATCTGACCCCATTCCATAGGCAATCTGCTAATGCACCTGCAGAGAAAAATCTTACAGTTGAAGAAATATCCGGGGAGCCGGTGTTTGGCAGAGGGGCCAAAAGATTCAACTTCACCACAAAGCTCAGTCGATCCACATCTGAGTGAGAGGTGATCCGAGGTGAAGGCTAAAGGCATCGTAGAGGTCTAGAAATCACTTGATTTGACATTAGCTTAGTAGAAATAAATTGTCTCAAACATTTCCCTGATACAGTATCATCAGAGCAGCACATTCTTTTTGTTACATTGATCAAATAAATCATGTCCTTAGTATTTTTTCAGTAGCGTTGTGAATAACTGGAATGGAAACGCTTGCCCAGACGATAGCACAATATTACATCAGCACCGTGGCTCAAAACAAACCAAAGTGACCCCTTGCCGTTTGACAGGAAGCAGTCAGGTTAGTCAGTTGTTGGCAGCAAAACAGAAATTGCGGGAGAAACTCAGCAGGTCTGAACAGAACAGTTCCGAAGAAGGGTCACTGGACTTGAAACAGTAACTCTGCTTTTTCTCCAGAGATACTGCCAGACCTGTTGACTTTCTCTCGCAGTTTCTGTTCTTGTTTCAGATCTGCACCATCCCCAGTTCTTTTTTTTTCCAATTATTTTGGTCAGATGTGGGGTTTTGGAATCAAACAATGAGCTGGTTCAGAAATTGTTTTTCCTCAAACATGTACCGACTTATTCCAAGGATGGATATGTTTTGTCCAGATCTTTTCTTCCATATTGTCAGCATTAGTTAAATGATTTATGTGTGTGCTTTTCAAGCTCAATTGAAATGAGAAGTTCAGAATTCTCCTGCTAAATTATTATTAGGTGGGCAGGCACTGACAATAATGTTGCTGTCCAGTGTAGCATTTCCCTGCTTATGTTCACCTCCACTGATGACCTTCATCAGGACAAGGAAATGCTGACCCCGAGAATCAGTCTGATATGTGAATTGCCCAATTAAGTCAGCTAAAGAGGTAATTGAAAGCTTGAAGAAACCAGGTTGAGATTTTGGTGGGGTACATGGGCTCTTGCTAAGGGGGTAGCCTAAGCACATAGAGGTTACCATTTAGCGGGAAACTAGTCATTGGTACACCAAGAAAGTAGGAAGCCCCATGAGAGGGAGAACGACTGAAAGGAACATTAAGCTACTGGGACACATTTTCATTGGGTGTTCAGTGGTCACTCTTCTGGCAGTGCAGGTGCATAAGAGGAAGGGGCAAAGTTTCTTGTCACTAATGGGAGGCTACCTGCAAATGATGGACTGCGTGGGGTTCGGCAAGATCTTGACAAGGGTGACTGGTCAAGAAGGTAAGAACTCATGCAAACGAGGGGAGTTTAGCAAGTTAGATCCTAGATTGGTTTAGTGGCAGGAGACAGAGTGTGCCAGTCGAAGGGTATTTTTGGGATTAGAAACCTCCAGACCAAAGGCGTAGCCATGGGCACACGTATGGGCCCCAGCTATGCCTGTCTCTTTGTTGGCTATGTAGAACAGTTGATCTTCCGTAATTACACCGGCACCACTCCCCACCTCATCCTCCGCTACATTGATGACTGCATTGGCGCCACCTTGTGCTCCCGCGAGGAGGTTGAGCAATTCATCAACTTCACCAACACATTCCACCCTGACCTTAAATTTACCTGGACCATCTCTGACACCTCCTTCCCCTTCCTGGACCTCTCCATCTCCATTAGTGACGACCGACTTGACACTGACATTTTTTACAAACCCACCGACTCCCACAGCTACCTGGATTACACCTCTTCCCACCCTATCTCTTGTAAAAATGCCATCCCGTATTCCCAATTTCTCCGCCTCCGCCGTATCTGCTCCCAGGAGGACCAGTTCCACCATAGGACACACCAGATGGCCTCCTTCTTTAGAGACCACAATTACCCTTCCCACGTGGTTAAAGATGCCCTCCAACGCATCTCGTCCACATCCCGCACCTCCGCCCTCAGACCCCACCCCTCCAACCGTAACAAGGACAGAACGCCCCTGGTGCTCACCTTCCACCCTACAAACCTTCGCATCAACCAAATCATCCACCGACATTTCCGCCACCTCCAAAAAGACCCCACCACCAGGGATATATTTCCCTCCCCACCCCTTTCCGCCTTCCGCAAAGACCGTTCCCTCCGTGACTACCTGGTCAGGTCCACACCCCCCTACGACCCACCCTCCCATTCTGGCACTTTCCCCTGCCACCACAGGAACTGTAAAACCTGTGCCCACTCCTCCTCCCTCACCTCTATCCAAGGCCCTAAAGGAGCCTTCCACATCCATCAAAGTTTCACCTGCACATCCACCAATATCATTTATTGTATCCGTTGCTCCCGATGTGGTGTCCTCTACATTGGGGAGACTGGGCGCCTCTGAGCAGAGCGCTTTAGGGAACATCTCCGAGACACCCGCACCAATCAACCAAACCGCCCCGTGGCCCAACATTTCAACTCCTCCTCCCACTCTGCCGAGGACATGGAGGTCCTGGGCCTCCTTCACCGCCGCTCCCTCACCACCAGACGCCTGGAGGAAGAACACCTCATCTTCCGCCTCGGAACACTTCAACCCCAGGGCATCAATATGGACTTCAACAGCTTCCTCATTTCCCCTTCCCCCACCTCATCCTAGTTTCAAACTTCCAGCTCAGTTACTGTCTCCTTGACTTGTCCGACCTGCCTATCTTCTTTTCCACCTATCCAGTCCACCCTCTCCTCCTTGACCTATCACCTTCATCCCCTCCCCCACTCATCCATTGTACTCTATGCTACTCTCTCCCCACCCCCACCTTCCTCTAGCTTATCTCTCCACGCTTCAGGCTCACTGCCTTTATTCCTGATGAAGGGCTTTTGCCCGAAATGTCGATTTCGCTGCTCGTTGGATGCTGCCTGAACTGCTGTGCTCTTCCAGCACCACTAATCCAGAATCTGGTTTCCAGCATCTGCAGTCATTGTTTTTACCCATGTCCAGTGGCCTACCCTGAGGTTCAGTTCTGGGTCCCTTGTTGTTTGGTGTGCACATTAATGATTTAGACACTGTAAGAGATTTACTCAATAACTTTGCAGAAATCAGAAAAATTGGTGGTGTGGCCAACAGTGAGGAGGAAAGCCTTAGACTGCTGGATGATATGGATGGGCTGGTCATCTGGACAGAACACTGGCAGGTGGAGTGTAATTCTGATAAGTGTGAGGTAATGCATTTTAGAGGGGGTGCTAACAAAGCAAGGAAGTGCAAAATGGATATTATGACACTGGCAACTATTGACAATTAGAGGGAATATGGTCTGATTGCTCATAGATCGTTGCGGACAGCAGGGCAGGTGGATAAATGATTAAGAAGGCTTTTGGGATGGTTGCCTTTGTGAAGACAAGCACAGGAGCTGTATAACTCTTGCTAGGGCCACAGCTAGAGTACTATGTGCAGTTCTGGTCGCCTCATAATAGAAAGGATGTGATTGTCCAGGCAAATCTCCTCTGCATACCTCTCTAGTACATTTCTGATGAAGGGCTTATGCCCGAAACATCGATTCTCCTACTCCTCGGATGCTGTCTGACTGGCTGTGCTTTTCCAGCATCACACTCTCGACTCTCCAGTACAATGTCCAGGCTACAGTGATTCCGCTATTAAGAGAGACTGGATAGGGTGGGGTTTTTCCATAGAGCAGAGAAAGCTTGAGGGCACATCTGATTAAGGTGCACAAAATTATGAGGAGCATAAATAGGATAGATATTGAGGAACATTTCCCTTTAGTGGAGGGGTAACTAGCCATGGAGTGGAGGTTTAAGATAAAGGGTAGGAAGTTTTGAGGATTTAAGGAAAAACATTTTTCACCCAGAGGGTGTTAGGTATCTGGAATTCACTACTGAAAGAGTAGGAACTATCACAACTCTTAAGAAGTATTTAGATGACTACTTGAAATGACATGGCATAGAAGATTACAGGCCAAATGTTTCTTTGCATTATATATAAATGATGACCAAAAGCTGCAGACCTCTCATCCCCTCTGGCCATGCCCTGCCAGTAACCTTCCAATCACCTGCAGCTTTAATGACCTACGGGGCCTTCAGAGAATCAGCTGTGGACCTTGTCATGACCACCTTCTCACCATGGAATCTCTCAGGTCAGTGATATCCCATTTAAGAGAGCTGGACATTGCATTCACCTCAAAGCTTTTGGGGCCTTCCAGGCATAAAAGAGTCATTTGAGTTTTCCAAGTGCAGACCATCATTGATTACACCCATTTTGTCACCAAGGCACCCAGTGACTGCCCAGTCAGATTCAAAAACAGAAAGGATGTGCATTTCCACAGCAAACATTTCCACAACATTGAGGAGTTCTGTGACTACAACAGTAGCTTCCTGGATGTGTACATATGTTTAATCAACCTGTTCAGAGATGTTATTACTCACATCCTGGAGCAGGTAGGAATTGAACAGAGACATTCTGTTCCTGCATATTTCCTGGAAGCTGACGTAATTCTGTCATCCTCATACATTCCTCTGCTGGTTTTATGCATTGTGCTGGTTTGCGTAACATTCAGACATGTGTGGATGATAAAGATGAAGCACAGAGTGCACACAGCTTCTTGCACTGTGCTGCCCTCTGTGGTCATTGACATCAGAAGCTACGTGTATCAGTCTGGCTGGTCTTCAGTAGCACGATGACTGAATCTTGCTGAGATGTTAATAGATATCTTAGGCACACATCCCTCCCATGTTCAGGAGCAGCTTGCATCTTTAGCCTGCTGAGCTGGAGTGTCTGCCAAAAGTTGAACTCCCAGGGGCCTGCCTTCACTTTGTTTGCTAGAGCAAGTAAGGTCATTGAACCTTTCTCTGCATTGCAGCCATTGCTCACGTTCTCAGCCTCCATCCCTGCTGGGTCTAGGAGGGTGGCTTTCCAGTCTCACACCCAGTGAAGGGTAGACCTCCTAGTCTGTCTCTGAAGGGAGAAGCAGCCCATCCCCAACCTTGCCAGCTCCTTGTCAGTTTCTGCAGTTGAATGAATACACCAGCGGTCACAGTAATGGCTCCAATTGGCTAAACAGACTAGAACTAACTATACCCTGGCAATCAAGCAGCCCCTGTCTCAACCCTGTCTGACCATGGTCACTGAAAGGAAACCCAACCCACCCTCCAGTCTAATAACAGGCACCATGGTGAAAAAGGAGCCTGTGACTATCCCAGGAGGGGATAAGAAATTATCCCAACATTTGTTTTCCAAGTTGGAAAGGGAAATTGCACCTAACTTCAGATTCACTAATCTTCACATGGGGAATGATATTTCTAGAAGGGATTAGCCGTACATTGCAGTTGTTGTTTTTGCTGAGGTAGCTATCTAAATATAATGACTTTAGTCAGTGCTAAAATTATGTGCATATTTGTTTTGGTTGTGTTTATGCGTGCAAACTATCAAGTTAAAATTCCTCTGAAACCAACTGATGGGAAAAGAACAACTGATCTCACAATCCCAGTGCGGGGACTGATTTCCTTCATTTAGTCCTTATTTAGGAATGACCCTATGCTGTGT
Source organism: Chiloscyllium punctatum (assembly GCF_047496795.1). Taxonomy (NCBI): domain Eukaryota; kingdom Metazoa; phylum Chordata; class Chondrichthyes; order Orectolobiformes; family Hemiscylliidae; genus Chiloscyllium; species Chiloscyllium punctatum. Next base: position 81,571,947 of record NC_092742.1, read on the forward strand.
CCTTTGGCCTCAGAGTAGTAGTTTAGAATTTAATAACCAGTCAACATAATATGCCCCAAATGCAAATACAAATTCCCCAAGCTGTGCAGGAGCGGCCATTAAACTTTGTGAAACAATCAGCAACTTAAGTTGTGAAATGCATTCCCACATTGCTACTATATTTTAGTTGATGACAGGAGCATGGAGTAATTTAGATAATATCTCTACAGCTTGTTGCATTGAGGCATAGGCTTTGAGACAGGGGATCTGGGCAGTTGAACATTTGTGAGCTCATTAGGTTTCTGTCTGGTATGATATCACTTCAGAGTATCTAGAATCTGAATTCTCTGTCATCATGGACTTTCATGTTTAGTACCAAATGACTTTTGCTTTTAACAACGGTTAACTACGGTAGTCCACTTTTCATAGGCTACTGATGCCAACTTTAGTGACTTAAAAGGTTTTTACAGTGCATTGGGAGTGTGTCAGTATTTACAAGCTTCACTACATGTTTTATCCTAGTTGATGTTTTTAATTCTGGTTTTCTTTTATGTCAGTTTGTCCACTTGGAAAAGTTAGGAGTTCCCTGCATGCTTTTATAACACTACATTTGCTGGGGGAGAGATGGTTGAGGTGCAGAAAAAAATTGTTGAGGTTGTTGGTCTTGTGCATGGATGAGGGTGTGTGTTCATCTATTAATAACGATTTCTCATTCATGACTTGGATGCTTCAATCATGAAAGCCTTTCTCTTCCACCACCAATCTCCCACTGTTCATCTATTAATAAAACCCTGACAGTGACAGTGAGGAATAAGTTTATTTTCCATCTGTTAATCTTATCCTTGGAGCAGGTAACTCATTATTGTATCTCAGATTTATAAGATGTAAGGCTACTTTTGCTGTTCTTATTGAAGAATTGCACATTTTATCATAAATAAGTTCCAGTTGCACAACCTCATAGTGGTTGCAAATGAGTTAGCAGCATTATAATTTTTCACTAATAATAATTCTGTGTAATCCAAGATGGAGAAGGGGGATAAATTGTGGTTTAAGAGCTGCTCACTTTTTTGAGGTATTTTCAATGTTGGAGCTGATTTCCTTGAATTCTAGGTGCACTAATTACTGATTTATAAGCTGTTGGAACTTTGGAAGTTTGGGGGAAAAAATGATCAAACCAACGGCACTTTAACAAAGAGAAAGACAGACAAAGGCAGTACCACTTTCGGAATACTGCATGCAATTCTGGTCTCCCTGCTTTTTGTAGGATGTTGTGAAACTTGAAAGGGCTCAGAACAGATTGACAAGGATGTTGCTAGGGGTGGACGGTTTGAGCTAAAGGGGGATGTTGAATAGGCTGGGGCTGTTTTCCCTGGAGCTGAGGGGTGACCTTGTAGAGGTTTATAAAATCATGAGGAGCATGGATGGGGTAAATAAAGAAGGTCTTTTTCCTGGGGTAGGGGAGTCCAAAACTAGAGGGCATAGGTTTAGGCTAAGAGGGGAAAGATTTAAAAGGGACCTAAGGGGCAACTTTTTTATACAGAGGGTGGTTCGTGTATGGAATGCGCTGCCAGAGGAAGTGGTGGAGACTGGTACAGTTACAACATTTAAAAGGCATCTGGATGGGTATATGAATAGGAAGGGTTTAGAGGGATATGGGCTAAATGCTGGCAAATGGGGCTAGATTTATTTAGGAGATCTTGTTAGCATGGATGAGTTGGACCGAAGGATCTGTTTCTATGCTGTACATCTTCATGACTAATTAGTAGTGTTATCCAGTTTATTGATACTAAGCAGCACAGTAGTAACTTGGCATCATGGCACACAATTTAATGATGCACCTTTTAATATGAGTGGTTTGCAGCAAAGCAGATTTGGTTTAAAGTTGTTCCACTGGGAATAAAATACTTCAAAACAGCATAAACCTCCTTGTGATGTTATGGTCTTGCTATTTATTAACTGACCTTGCTTGCACATGAATTTGATTAAGAATCAGTAAGGTCTGTTCTAACTAGGTGGTTGGAGCTAGTGCTATGTGGGGCACCTGAAGTGCAGTATTCCATTCATTTCTTTGTTGTATTTGTCCAAAATGATGGAATATATAAAACTGACTGCTGGCATTGACATTAGGCTAAATTTGTGGATATAATTTGCATTTGGCCCTGAAAAACGCTGCCAACCTAGATTGAATGGGGTGAACAAATTTTGGATCTCCTGTCACATTTAATGTCAGGGCTTGCTTTTATTTTTGTGTCTATTTTCTGACTGTTGTCAGTCAGATAGGCAGCTGGTCAGAGGCGAATTGCTCCAAGTGGCAGTTGGGGAGGTGCCACATCAGAGTGTGTGTATGTGGGTGGGGTGGGGGGCTGGTGTTGTCAGTCGAGTCCAATGACTGAAAATCTCTGGGTGGTTGATAGATAAACCAGGGAATGTGGACGGAATCATCCCTGGTCCAGCCCATTGTTCCCGCCTTCCTTCAGCTTCCTGTTTCCCTGAGACCAGGGAAGCTTACCAGCCCCAAAGGATATTGGTGTAACTCAAATCCACCTTCAGTATTATTTATCCAGGGGAAACAAGATCTGTTGTAACTCATTTCTGTTGCAAAGTGCAAAGAAAGCATTGACTGACATAGCCATGCTGTATTTCATAGAATCACAGTGTGGAAACAGTCCATTCAGCCCATCAGGTTCACACTGACTCTCTGAAGGGCCGTCCACCCAGACCCATCCCACTACCCTGTTCCTGTAACCCTGCATTTCCCATGGTTAACCCCACCTAACCTACAAATCCCAAGACACTATGGGCAATGTAGAATGGCCATTCCACCTAAACTGCATGTCTTTGGACTGTGGGAGGACTGTGATATGTTTAACTATTTTTCTAGTGTTTAAATAGTTCATGATTCATTGTGATTAATACAATGAGCAACATGCGAATATGTCCGTTATCATACTGATGGGAAAGTCTGAATGATTTGCTCATGACTAAATTGCTTTTCATAAAATACTGCAAAACACAAGTGGGCTATTTGACTCATTAAATCTGCACTTTAGTTTCATTCCCTGACTTCCCCTGCTCAACTTGGCAATTTTAAAAATCCTTCAGTATTTATCCTTTCTTTTGTTGAAGGCTACGTATGTGGCTGGAGCAACCATGATGATATTTCAGTGCTCCAAGTTGGAATCTTTCATGGAGTAAAGTCATTTTTTTCCTTATATCACCTATTTGCTCTACCAATCACCACCACCCCCACTCTCTCCCCCCTCCCCACCCCCCACCCCGCCCCATTTATTGGCCATTCAGTCACTGAGATTACTTTAACTTTACTTGCTCTATCCTTATCAAATCACATCTTTTCTCTGTTCAGTGGAGAACAACCTCAGCTTCGATTGTCTAAATGCTTAGTTATCCCTTGTCCCTCGAGCAGTTCTCGTGAAATCTGCAAAGCTTCTACAAGCTTTCTGGAGTGTTTTGTCTAAAGTTGAACATAATGCACCAGCCAGAGCCTAACTAATGTTTACTAAAATTTATTTTTAGACATTTTACTTGAATGAATGGTGATGCCAGTCATTCAGAATCATTTCAGTGCAGATCTGCACTGAACTCTATATGTTGGTTATCGTCCTACATGTGTAATTAATAGTACAGTTATCATTAGTAGTTACTTAAATATCAAGTAATTAATGTAGTTGCAGAATTTCTCTGTCCCATGCTTATTTGGCAGGCCTTAAACTTCTAACTATTTTTGTGTGTGGGCATGCGCCAGGTTGTTTGGCTAGGGTCTATTGTTTGTGCTGGCTGTTCTATTGCCTCTGCTAGTAGCCACCCTACTGTGACAGGATCTGAAGATCTCTAAGGTCCTTTTAGTTGTGCCTCACTGCCCAGTGTTCCTGGCCTTCCCTCCCAATATCTTCACTCCTATCCAAGCAGAATATACTTGTTCCCTTTTATAATCTAAGCAGCACTGCTTTCTAGCAGATGTTGGTTTTGACACATAAAAATTTGAAATGTGCATTTTTACAGCAGGTGAGCTGACAAGTTAGAAAGGCAGTTAATAGGATCCTTGAAGGTATGTTAATCCAACAACATAAACAGTCCACAGGAGATGGATATCATAGTGCATTTGATTCAGAATGCACAGGGCTGCTTATTGGATGGAGGGACTGTTGCGTCACAGGTTTTTGGTTTCTTCATAGCAGGGTTTTGGAATTCAGACAGGCTTGAATAGAATTGCACAGATTACAGATACATATGAGAGTTGGACATGTTGTTTGAGGAAGGATATAGCTGCTATGATGAGGCCTAGTGTTGTCATTTCAGTCCGTTAGCCTGACTTGTCTCATCTCATTTTGAGAATAACTGAAATGTAAATAACAAGGTCAGTAACAAAGGGGTGTAATTTTAAGGAGAAGAGCAGGAGGTTTAGGAGGGATTTGAGGATGGTGCAGGCTCAATAGGCAGATGGCACTAAAACAGCAGCTAATGAACTTGAAAGACCCTATACAGACAATAAGCAAAATAATGTCATTTACAAAATAGCTTGCAAGAACTGTAACAAACACTACATTGGACAAACAGGCAGAAACTAGCCACCAGGATACATGAACACCAACCAGCCACAAAACAACATGACCCTCCCTCACTAGTATCCTTACGTACAGATAAGGAAGGACATCACTTCGACTGGATCAACACCTCCATCCTAGGACAAGCCAAACAGAGACATGCACGAGAATTCCTAGAGGTATGGCATTCCAACAGGAACTCTATCAACAAACACATTGAGTTAGACCCCCATCTACGACCCTTTGAGAAAAAGAACAGGAAATGACATCACACAGGAAATGGCATCACCACAGGAAATGACATCACCAACCCAAAGAAAACCAAAGATATAAATCTAAAGCAGGAATTATCAGCAGTGCTTCGCCTGGAGGCCCACTGAAGATGTTACCTAGTAGGATGTCGAAATGTCTGGAAATGAATTTCCCAGCTCAGAAAGCAAACCTAAATCCTCAACCTGAGCTATAAATCTTCTCAAAACTTGCTATGGTCCTCTACTGTGCTGTATGACACATGGACTTGACATTTCTTCAAAAGTTGAGGAAGAAGTGTTTTGGCAGTGGGGTGTGTTCAGAGAGATGGTCAGTTCTGCCAATCGAGAAGTCAGAGATAAGGAACGCATGGACAATCATGTCAACCAACAGGAGTCTTGGTTGGAAATTCCCTTTGAGTAGTATTGCTTCAGCTGCCTGTTATACAGCTACACAGTATTCAGTTCTGTCACAAAACATTTTTTCTACAGTTAGAAATCCTCTGGAAAGGAAAGATGACACCCAAAGCAAGTCAGCTCATGAAAGAGACAACAAAACCATGGGTGATTTTGAGTTGGCTGCTGAAACATTAACTTAGCTTTGTGAAAAAAGCTAGGAGAAAGTGAGGACTGCAGATGCTGGAGATCAGAGTCATCCCTGGGATACCTGCACCAACCAACCCCATCGCTCCATGGCTGAACACTTCAATTCCCCCTCCCAGTCCATGAAGGATATGCAGGTCCTGGGCCTCCGCTATTGCCAAACCCTAACCACCTGACGCATGGAGGAAGAACACCTCATCTTCTGCTTTGGGACCCTGAAACCACATGGAATTAATGTGGATTTCACCAGTTTCCTCACTTCCCCTCCCTCTACCTTATCCCAGTCCCAAGCTTCCAAACCCAGCACCACCCTCTTGACCTGTCCATCTTCTTTCCTATCTATCCACTCCACCCTCCTCTCCGACAAATCACCTTCTCCCTCACCTTCATCTACCTATTACATTCCCAGCCACTTTCCTCCCAGCCCCACCCCTTCTATTTATCTCTCAGCACCCCCCCGGCCACAAGCCTCATTCCTGATGAAGGGCTTATGCCCGAAACGTCGATTCTCCTGCTCCTCGGATGGTGCCTGACCTGCTGTGTTTTTCCAGCACCACTCTCTCGACTTTGTGAAAAAAATCTGCCTGTCCAGAACCTACTCAACTCTTTCGATTGCAATGAATAGAAATGAACACTGGGCATTTTCTATAATGTGTGGCTGACCTGCAGCAATGACAGCAATGCTCAATTGGGCACTTGGAAAATGGCCCCGGGATTTTTGTTTTGAGGAGGGAAATGAGCTCCAGGTAAACAGAATGCTTGATGATTATGACTCGTATGTTTACTTGTGATCTAATGTAAAACAGCTTCATGTGTTATATCTCATCTTGTCTCAACAAGTGTTGCAAATTGCTTTTGAAAAAGCATGAAAAAAGGCATTTTATAGGAATATGTGCAAAAATCATGATATCCATCCCTGATCATGAAGTGCTCTGTTACTAATTATGCTGTCATCGAATTAGTTAGTGGGCAATAAGGGCATATCTAAGAACGGACCATGTTCCATCAACTTACATGAATGCTTGTCATCACTTATATTCTTAAACTTCTGACAGGAAGTAAAAGTCACAAATACTTTTCCTTTATACGACTATGTCACATTTATCAGAATTATAGTTTTGGTTTGTTGCCATTTATTTGAAAACATAAACAAATAGGTTTGATAAGTCAGTTTGTAAATGGGGTTCATTTCACATAGTTACAGTATTTTTGTAATGAAGAACATCTACATTTTTTGCTGCAAGATGAGGTAGGATACTGTCCAAGGTTTATCAGGTGGTATTGCACAGTGCATGTGACTGTGGCAACATGTGCTTTTATAAAAATATTGTGATAGATGCACTAATTTTCTGTCCATCACACAACTAACCAGGGATTTCTCCTTCTCTTGCAACCTATCATTGGTATGTGTTCAGAGGTTTTGCTGGTTGATCCTCAAACTGCTTGGCTTTGCGATGAATGGACCTTCCTCGGTCGTCAGGTCTTGGAGTGGGACTTGAACTTGGAACATGGCATCACAGGACCATTACTCACTGTATCACAAAGTTTTGGTGCCTATTGCCAATTCATGACATGCAAAACCTTTTTCAAGCCATCAGGGAAATCCATGGACCGAGGTGAAATGGTCAAAATTCCCTTTACACAGGGTGCTGTCCTTATGTTTAAAGATGGTGATGCCGTTTGTCAATTCACAAAAGAAAATTCCCAACAAGAAATTTCCTGTGAATGCACAGTAGCAGCTGATGCTCTCCAGACTATGTTTCAGTCCCCAGTAGTAGAATCATGGGTAAACTATTATCAGAAGGAGAGATGCAGCAAGAACCCAAGCCAAAGGAAAATACCAAAGCCTATGACTATGATTGTATTCCATTTGAGGTCTTTGGCCATAGAGAGACTCCATGTGCTCATCCTGCCGATGTGGCAGCATAAAGAACTTGAGCAATGCTACAGAAGTCACTCTTTTCAAGAAGAGAGATTATCACTCAGAAACTGTTGAGGGATTTCTCTGTTATCCCCGTTTACAAATTCACCTGAATTGCCTACTTCCTATGGCTGACCAAACCTTGACAGAGATGAAGTGTAGCTATCGGCCTTCCACATGAACCTTTGATATGTCTTGTTGCCAGGAAACTCCAAGTAAAATGCCGAGAACAGCACCATGAATTCTTCGTTGCATTCATCAACCCAATCAAAGCTTTCAAAATTCATTAAGCTCTGTGGATTATACTCCAAAGATGTGGATGCCCAACCAAACATCTTCACAATCCCACAATTCCATGCTCTGTGATGATATGACTTCAGCTATCTTGACTGGGAGATCCAAAGCAGACCCCCCTCGACATCTGCATTAATGTCCAGCAAGTCTGTGTGATAATCCCCATGGTATTTACCTGGCATTTAATTGCTCACCTCGTCAAAGAGAAACGGTCCTATAGTGTGTGTATTAGTTGTGGGCTCGATAGAAAGCTCTTTAACTTCAGTTGTCTCAACGCTAATGGCAAACTGACCACCCGAGATATGCATGATCTCTGCGAGATGACAATTGTTGCTCATCCTCCACCAGGTTATAAGTCACTCTGGATTTCTGCAATTGTCCTGACAAGGCCTGTCCTTGAATGTTGCCAAAATAAAACTCACACATCAACCCAGACCTGGCCAGTCAAACATTCAATCTCCCTCTTGTGTTGAAGATGAGACTGTGGAATATACTGATCACTTCCCATACCTTTTGCAGCCATCTTTCTCAGGCTGTCATTCTCAAGAAGGCTAAATACTAGGTCAGCCATGACAATTCAGTCTCCTACCAAACAACTCCACAGGTGTTAGATAAACAAAGACCCGCGTAAGTCAGCAAGGGTCTTAGTGTAGACAGCACTTATTATCACCACAGGGCAGTACTGTCGTGAGACCTGGACTGTGTTGTCAGTAACACGTAAAAGTACTGGAAGAATTTAACCAACAGTGCCTCCACCATTTTCTCTGAATTTAGTGGGAGAATCATTGACACATTTGTGTCCTTCTTGAAGCCAAGTCCACAAAGCATTCAGTTAAAACTGAAAAATCAACTTCAGTGGCTTGGGACTGGTCATTGTGTCCAGGTGGTGAATAGTGTTCAACTCCGCTCCCCCCCACAGTCCCAAAAAAATGCCACCAAAATCAGCCCGTTTTCTCAACTCTCAAATGGCTGGTTTTCTGGAGAGGCTGATGAAAGTACTCCAAATGCATTTGGAAGTCGAGCACCATTGATATTAATAATTGAGAGGTGCTTGCTACAAATGTTCAAAGTGTTGACAATGAGTACATCATGCTGCATCTTGCATGATGAGGCAGGATGGGAACAGAGAAAGAAGGGCATAAAGAAAATCCTGCATTCCGGATTCTGCCATCTTGAATAATAACTTTTGCCTAAAAATCTGCAGTTCGAGACCTGCCCTGTGAATTAAAGGACAGCTGGTGATGACATTATGACTAGGGAAATGAATGTCATTGTCAGTGCAAGGTGTGTGTGTGTGTATGTGTGTGTGTGTGTGTGTGTGAAGAGTCTGATTATTCCAAACTAATGCTCTTGCTGTTTTTTTTCAGCCAGTGCAGAATTGAACCTATGCTGTTGCTGTGACTTTGCATTGCAGACTGACCATCCAGTCAGCTGAGCCCTCCCATGAAGTTTCTGCATTGTCTGCTTCACCTGAAGCAATGGTGACCCTTAGAAAAAACCCACTACCAATTGTTCTTCCAAATGAGAGGCAGAGAGTAGCCTATTGTCTTTTGGGACTTTCACATTTCATTGTTATTGCTCAATGAATATGATTGAGATGGTTTGGATTTGTCTGTGCTTTACATATTTTAAGTGTCATGAGTTAGGTAGGTCAGTGTTAGATGGAGCAGATGAAGTCTATTCCTCAAACCAATCACCACGGGGTTTTTGTTTCCTTCTCTCTACATGTTGTGGATGAATTGTTGGGGATTTATTGCTATAATTAGCAATTCCATTACTGTTGTACCAATCAACTGCCAAGATATAGAGGGTGAACTGGATGATCTTTCATTATCTGGCAATTCCGGTGTTCCTGTTTTATTCTGAAGGTATGAAAATAGTGGCTGAATGACCTCCTTCTGCACTATAACAACTCTGTAAATACTAACAAAAAGCATTCTCAGTGCAACTTTTTCAATGATATATGGAACTGAATATCTTTGATAACCAATTATTATATTTTATTAACGATCATTTCACATTTACAAGTATGATGCAGTTCAAAGGATTTTTTATCTGAAAATGCAATCTGTTACTGACAATGTATTACATACTTCAAATCAATTTGAAACTGTTTGCTTCGAAATTTTGTTCATTGATAGTGAGTTGTGCTTCAGTGCCTGGGATTGGGCGCATTGCACGTACAGTTTAAGCTCCTAACAAGAAATGAGAGCTTCTTTGCTGACTGATGATAACCACGGTATTCAATGGCAGCCTGCATAACATTTGCCGACAGCTGTGTGAGGCAATGCCACTCCAAGCCAACACCCAGCCCCTCCTCCCAGTGATATTACCGTGAATGTTATTTGTGGGTCATTCCAGCAACTCCACACATAACGCACAAAAGGACACAGGCCAGAGTATTGTACAGCTACCTGGAACATTTGGATGGTACTTTCTACAGTTTATATATGTATTTAGAACAGATTGTTGCTTTAGTGAGTAGAATATTGTGTATATTTTTATTATTATTTAATGACGCCATAGTAAATTGTAGTTTGATAATTATGTGTAAATGAAAACCACACTGTGGAGTAAGTTGTGAGACAGAGATGATTAGAGCAAACGTAACTGTAAGTCAAAGTGTATTTCTTGTTTTTAAAAGTTATTTCATTTCACATTTTTGTTGTAAACTGTCTTTTGAATGAAATCATAAGCATCCATACTATTTTAGGAAATCATATTGTCACCTTTATACCCAGTGTGTGCTTGGTAATGATATAAGTTGGCTCAGAATTTTATGATGTTTTTAACCTTAGCAGGAGCACTTTCCTTCTGTTTGTGACCTCTGCTGGATGACCTGGTTAAAGTCGTATGCGTTTTCTGCCTGACATAACATAGGACAGGCCCACATGAGAAGTATGTGTCTTAAAAGCACCAGTATTTTCATGTGTGGCTTTCTGTTTAAGATTTCAATCATTTGCGTGATGTTAGCCACAGTACATATATCATCAGAGCCAGTGATGACTTGGTTAATTTTTATCAATCTGTTAAATCTTCACGCAAAAACTCTGTGGAACCAAATAATTGAAATATTGACTAAAGTTAGAATTACGAGTTTCTGCTTGGGTGCCATTGGTGATCTGGGTGCAAATTGTGTCCACGATTGCATTCATTTTGAAAAATGCTCTTCTGTTTAGTTTCCACTAACACTCAGTGCACGTTACTGAATACAAAATCTACTGTTAACAAATTCAGTTAGGCATGACTTTAAAATGTAATTTTTATTACTTTTTTTTCAAAAAACACGATGCATTAGTGAAGCTTGATTAATGGAGCAATAAGTAAGATGATCCCGTTTAAAAAAAAAGTTTTTAATCATTGTCGGTGTTCTTCCCTGGAATAACCTGATCGTAAATTACTGATTAAGATTTTTAAAATATGCAAACCCATTTGCTGGTTTTCTTGGGGTACAGTGCTCCATTCCTTGGTAAATGAAGCAAATGTTCCATACTAATTCTTATAAAACATGCTGATTGCTATCTTTGCCAGCAAAAGGCACCATTTATGTTTTAAAGCCAATCTGAAGGTCAGCAAATGAATGCCATTAATGGAAACTCAATGGTGATGAATTTAACCTGTGTGTGTGGCAGGTTTTACAGTCAGTACCAGTTTACAAACTTTTTAAAACCATCTCAAAAGCTTGCAGAAACTTGTACAAGTAACAGGATGGAATATGCACAATCCTGGGAAAAATAACCCCATAGATTAAAAAGTGCTTTGGAACACGGGGTGCTGTATTGTGATCATTTAATCATTCAGTTTGATTGCAGTATAACGTTTTAAAATTATACCAACATTTTTCATAACTTACTTGCTTAGTCATTTTGTTGATAGTGTTTTTAATCATAATCAAACACTTAATAATCTACCTAATCAGCACAGCTTATTGTGTAGGCTTCAACTGAATAGGTTTCCACAAATAAAATTAGACACTTAGTTGGGCATGATTACTGTAAGTGAATTTCACTGATGGCAAAGTCCTTACTATCTATTTCCAAGGGTTTAGCCTTGAAAGAGGAAGGGTATCTCGGTATTTAGTTGTATGTAGGTGGTTGAATGCTACAGAAGGGAAAACTGAATTATGATTCAGATCAATTTACCAGCAAATGACTTGATGTGTAACACTGAGAATATTGGTTACCAGTAAGCTGGCAAAAGTCCCGAGGCCAATTTAACTATCTTAACTTTTGTTTCAGTTTTCTGGGAACTGAAGAGACTTGCTGTTGAAATGCACTAATCAAAATGAACAGATATGATATGTGAGTCGAAAAGTGGAAAAGCACAGCAGGTCAGGCAGTATCTGAGGAGCTGAAAAGTCGATGTTTCGGCCATAAGCCCTTCTTTAGGAATGTTGGTTGGAGTGGGGGGAGTTGGGGGGATAGTGGGGCATGCTAAGAAGTAAGTGGGAGAGTGGGGCTGGGGAGGTGGTAGCTTAGAAGGTAATAGGTAGATGCAGATGGGGGGGTGATGGCGATAGGGTGGAGTGGACAGATGGGAAGGAAGATGGACAGATGGGGCAGTTCAAAAGGGCAGTGCTGAGTTGAAGGGATGGATCTCGGATGAGGTGGGGGAAGGGGAAATGAGGAAACTGGTGAAATCAACGCTGTGGCCATGTGGTTTGAGGATTCCAAGACGGAATCCTCTAGTTCTTCCTCTAGTTGTTGGGTAGCTAGGATTTGGCAGTGGAAGAGGCCCCGGACTTGCATGCTCTTGGCGGAGTGGGCGGGGGAGCTGAAGTGTTTGGCCACAGGGTGCTGGGGTTGTTTGGAGCGTGTGTCCCAGATATTTTCTCTGAAATTTTCCATGAGTTAACATCCTGTATCCCCAGTGTAGAGGAGACCACATCAAGAGCAACAGACACAGTAGATGAGATGTTTGGATGTGCAGGAAAATCTCTGCCTGATATGGAAGGATCTTTGGCGCCTTGGATCGAGGTGAGGGGGGAGGTGTGGGCACAGGCTTTACACCACTAGTGACAGCAAGGGAGTGGATGGTGTTTGGCAGGTGGTGTGGACTTAACAAGGGAGTTGCGGAGGGAATGGTCTCTGTGGAGCTGATAGGGGTGGGGAGAGGAATATATCTCTGGTGGTAGGGTCTGACTGTAGGTGACAGAAATGGTGGAGGATGATGTGCTGTATCCGGAGATTGGTGGGATCGAAGGTGAGGACCAGGGGTGGGGTTCAAGGAGGTGTGTGAAGTGGAGGAGATGCACTGGAGGGAATTGTGGATTATGTGGGAGGGGAAATTGCGGTCCTTAAAGTAGGAGGCCATCTGGGATGTTCAGGAGTGGAATTACTCCTCCTGGGAACAGATGTGGTAGAGGCAGAGGAATTGGGAGTGAGGGATAGTGTTTTTATGGGGGGGGGGGGGGGGTGGAAGGCGGAGGTGGGGATGTGTAGACCTGGTAGCTGTGGGAGTCAATGAATTTGAAATAGATGTCAGTGTTGAGTCAGTCGCTGGAAATGGAGACGGAGAGGTCCAGGAAGTGAAGGGAGGTGTCCAAGATAGTCCAGGTGAACTTGAGGTCAGGGTGGAAGGTGTTCATGAAGTTGATGAAGTGTTCAACCTCGTTGTGGGAGCACAAGGTGGTGCCAATACAGTTATCAATGTAGCGGAGGTAAAAGTGGGGGATAGAGCCACTGTAACTACGGAAGATGGACTGTTCCACGTATTGAATGAAAAGGCAGACATAGCTAGGGCCCATGCAGGTGCCCATAACTACCCCGTTGGTCTGAAGGCAGTGACAGGATTCGAAGGAGAAGTTGTTACGGATGAGGACGAGTTCAGCTAATCAAATGAGTGTGTCAGTGGAAGGGTACTGTTTGGGTCGGCGGGAGAGGAAGCAACGGAGGGCTTGGAGGCCTTCATCATGGCGGATGGACATGTAGAGGAACTGAATGTCTTTGGTGAAGGTGAGGCTTTGGGCACCCGGGAAACGAAAGTCTTGGAGGAGGTGGAGGGTGAAGGTGGTATCCCTAGATCAAGGGGGACAGGATGGTGTCAAAGTATAAAGAGATCCGTTTGGTGTGGCAGGCACATACAATGGGTTGTTTGGGTCAGTTATCAACTTCACGAACACCTTCCACCCTGACCTCAAGTTCACCTGGACCATCTCGGACACTTCCCTCCTCTTCCTCGGCCTCTCCGACTCCATTTCTGGCAACTGACTCAACACTGACATCTACTTCAAACCCACCGAATCCCAAAACTACCTGGACAACACCTCCTCCCACCACCCCTCCTGTAAAAACACTATTCCTTCCATCACACCAATCTCCAGACACAATGCATTATTCTCTACCATTTCCATCACCTACAGTCAGACCCCACCACCAGAGATATATTTCCCTCCCCACCTCTTTCAGCATTCCACAGAGACCATTCCCTCTGCACTCCCTCGTTAAGTCTACACCACCTGCCAACCCATCCTCCACTCCTGGCATGTTCCCTTGCTGCTGCAAGTGGTGTAAATCCCACACATCCAAACATCTCATCTACTGTGTCTGTTGCTCTTGATGTAATCTCCTCTACATTGGTGAGACAGGACGCCACCTTGTGGAATGTTTCAGAGAATATCTCTGGAACACACGCAATAACAACCCCATCACCCTGTGGCCGATCACTTCAACTACCCCTCCAACTCTGCCAAGAACATGAAAGTCCTGGGCCTCCTCCACCACCAAATCCTAGCCACCCGATGCCTGGAGGAAGAACGTCTCATTTTCCACCTTGGAATCTTCCAACCACACAGCCACAATGTTGATTTTACCCATTTCCTCATTGCCCCTTCTCCCATCATCCCAGATCCAACCTGCCAAGTCGACACCACCCTTTGAGCTGTCCCACCTCTCAACCTTCTTTCCCGCCTATCTGCTCCACCCTCTGCTCCTGCTTATCATCATCACCCTCCCCACTTGCATCTACCTATCACCTTCCAAGATATCTTCCCCCCCAGTCCCACCCCATCTCCTATATATTTCTTTCAGCCCCCTTCCCCCCCATCCCAACTTCCTGACAAAGAGCTTATACCCGAAACATCGACTCTCCTGCTCCTCAGATGCTGCCTGACCTGCTGTGTTTTTCCAACACCATATTTTTTGACTCTGATCTCCAGCATTTGCAGTCCTCACTTTCTCTCAGATATGTTATATGAATAAAATTTAGTGTCTGCGTAATCTGATGGCACTAACAATGATGGAAATTAAATGATGCAAATTCCAGTAACCTTATATTGTGGTGAGAGCTTAATAATACCCAACTATTGTTTAAATTATGAAAAAAAAACTTGTTTAATTTGTTTATTACTCTGTCCAAAGCAGAGACTGGAAGTGGTTATCTTTGGTACATGCATTGTGATTTGACACGTGATGATAACATTATCCAAGGACACTAATTTATTTGTATACTTCTGAAATTACTAACTGCTGCCTGGTATCTGAAGGTGCAGCTCTGAAAACTAAAACCTGAATTGAACATAGAAGACAATTTTGTACAAATTTGTCTTGTTGGTTTCAGGTACTGTTATTTAGACAGTTAGTATCCTTCACTGTTTGTGACATAATTGAAGATGAAAGCAATACATTGCTTTGTGTTAGCCAGACTGCATTATATTTAGACAAATATGCTCAATTAAAACAACAATGATTGTTTTTTAATAGTCATAATTCTAGTATTAAGTGGTATGTTGTAATATGGTATGGCTTTTCTAAAAGATATTTCCACAAGGTAATATGTTCTTAGTTTAAAATTATTGAATGATTTTGACCGTCATTCCTTTTTTTTTGTTTGCTTGGTAGGTTGCTTGTTTAACTTGCGTGAGCACCCTGTTCAGTTGCCGGCTTAATCCAAAGCACTTAGCACAATATACAAAACCCTCCAATGCCTTGCTCCACCTGCCTCCCAATTCCTACTTCCATCTCCATGAACATCACCAATGCAATTGTCTGTCCTCTAACTCTCTAGCCTTCCCACTCCTTGTGTTATTTTCTTGAGTGACTGGGCTTAACATCCACTTATTTCTTAGCATTCTCTTCCCAATTATCTTTGTTGGCACTCTTATTTCAAATCTTTTGTGCCCTTGGTCACCTCTCTTCAATTCTTCTGAATGGAATCTCATCTCAAGTACCTCAAAGGAGCTGTCACTCTATCAAGGTGTTCTATAATTGTCCTTTTTTGCTGTTAAATTTGTTTGCAGATTGTGGACTTTTTCTTTGTCTTGTTTGTTACATAAGATCCTACAACATTATATTTAAAGGTGTGAGTAATCAGTAACATATTCTGATGTACAACATGCTGAACATGGGTCTGAATAAGTTAATATCAAAGACTGCAATAAGCAACATCCATTATGACAGGGTAAAAGTGAGGTCTCCAGATGCTGGAGATCAGAGTCGAGAATGTGGTGCTGGAAAAGCACAGCAGGTCAGGCAGCATCCGAGAAGCAGGAGAATCGATGTTTCAAGCATAAACTCCTGATGAAGAGCTTGTGCCCGAAACACCGATCCTCCTGCTCCCCAGATGCTGCCTGACCGCTGTGCTTTTCCAGCACCACACCCTCGACACCATCCATTATGACGTCAAACGGATTTTGCAGACCAGCTTATGATTGCAAAGGAGTGAGACTGCACATTTGACACTCCTTAATGTCTCTCTAATAATGTCTATTATATCAATGCTTCTCAAAGCTAATCACTAACATGTAACAAACTTTACCTTTTTAACTAAAAATTCTTCTAGTTAGACCAGGAGGTAGTCTTCCTCTACTACACTAGATTACATAGTTCCTGTAATTTCTTACACTTGAAGAGAATGGTCATAAAAACCTTCAAGATGAGCAGCAGCTCATATAGATAGTGAGCTGGCCTGCCCATACAACATAGTAAAAATTGGTGCAGATTTGATTTGTTTTCTCATAGAACAGCGTAAGTAGCATTGCATAATATTCAGCCTCAGCTTTAAGTCTCATACAGTGCCCTCAGCATCAGGGAAGAGCTGCAGATGTAAAAGCCCTTTCGAAGAAATACTGATGGCAATCCTCAGCTAGGAAGAATAACCCAGTGAATAGTGAAAACATTTCAGACCTGGTAAGAGAGACACATACAGGGGAGAGTTAGCAACTGCCTTGAGAAGGAGAATTGGTTTGTCCAAAGTAGGTACAGGCGGTGTCACGAGATGTGGTCTATGAATGGTAGAGTTCAGTGTTGAGTGAATAAATGTTACAGGCTCAGAGCAAAACTGAAAATCTCCGGTGGATCCGGGGGAACTTTACCAAAACAATATTCCAGACTGCAAAAGCAAAACGTTTTTAAAAAATTATTTGCAACAGATTGAATGTCTCTGACGTCCTGAGAGAGCAGCCAGAGGTATGGCTACAGAAGTAAATTAATAAGCCATGAAGGATATCGCAAAGACAGTAATTAAGGTGATAAAGTTGGCACATTAAATGTCTAAACTAGACTGATCTAATAGGAGTACAACATTTGTGAGACTTTAATCAGATCCTGGATCTCCTGTCTTTTTCTGAATAAAGTGAGAAATGTTCATTAAAGTCACAAGCAGTAGGATTTATTGTGAACTGCAAAAAGAGAGGAATCCTTGGTTCTACTTTTGAAGTGTGAGAATCCTTCAATTTAGCTACAATTTTAATCACAAGAAGGTAGCAATCATTCATTTCAGGTGTAAAATGAATAAAAATCCAGCATTGTAGAAGAGTAGAGCTGCTATTAATGTAAAAATCGCAATCTTTTAAAAATCTAAACTTTGCAATTACATTAGAAAGCTATGGCACAAGAAAATAATATTGCCAGGTTCCAGAGATGGATGAAATAGAACACAGAATTAGACACATAGGAGAAACAACTTTCAAGATACAGAATAGCACCCAAATCAGATACTAAATCAAAAGCTGAACAAGCAAATTCAGTTCTGTACTCAGTTGGGAGTATAGCTGATAACATTTGAGCTCACAAAGTGTATAAGAAATAGCAGACATATTTGAAGTACTGAAAACCTTGACAAAACCTTTAACCTCAAAACTAATAAAACTCTTAGAAAAGCAAGAATAAATGAACAGTTCGGAAGCATCAGGGAAATCCAAAGATGATTGCATTCAGAATTTCTCAAGATTCATGGAGAAATGTAAATAAGATGATTTTAATTCTGTGGGGAAATGGGTAATCCAGACCTTTCTTTTGGCAATGATCATCTTTCAAATTTCAAGTTAGACATCTGGTGAGTGTGGTTATGCTATTAGATAATGATCCATAGTTTAAAAAAGTACACTGTCTACAGATGAGAACAGTGCAAGTGCAAGGTCCAGGAAGTAAAGCACTTGAGATTAAAAGTGTGCTACAAGCAAATCCCCAATATAGGGAATGCCAAGTAGCAGAAAACCTTTATATACTTCACAATCATGAATTCTCACACTTGAGTAGGGTGACAAATGGTAGAAAGTGTTAAACTATATCAAGTTAAGGAACAACTGGTCAAAGTAAGGCTGACAGAAGATATCCATAGGACTCCCTAGACTCATAGCAGAACCTGAGCCAAGTGCACTAAATTCTGCTTTTCATTATGTTAGCAAAATACATCGATTCTTACAGTCAAAACATGCAAACCTGTGATGATACAGGATTGGTACACATACTTTTCACTGCTATCAACACCAAAGTGCTCAGACTGTAGGAAGCAGCAGGGTTTGCAATGAAGGAAAAAAAGAATGAGATTGCCAATGAGCAGCACATCCCAGTTGAGCCAATTGACAAATTTAAAACTGCACAACTCAGTTTGTAATGCAACTTAGTGAATAAATTACTAAAGCAGATTCTAGGCAGGTTGAAGTTCGATGCTGAGTTAACTTGGAAGCTTAGGCACAACATTTGACATCCTGAGAAAGAAATCTCAAAGACAAGAATTAGATATATTGGTTTCACCAGTACTGCAATCACTAAGGGCAAATGACAGACTCCAAACAAATCAACATGTTTAAAGGAAAACATTGACATGCATCAGCACAAATCTGCAGGCGAGTTGGGAATAGAAATCTGCTGACACAGATTGAAAATGTGCTTATAACTCCATGGAAGCCACCAAGGAGAAGATTAATGTTCAACAACTCAATAAGGAAGAAATTACCTATTACAGCAGGAAAGATGTCCCCCAGGATACAAATCCAAGAGATTAAAGATCGTCCAGTTTAAAGAGAACTACAGACCTCACACTGTCAGGAGGATAATCAAAGGCAATCGTCTTCCACCCAGCGAATTATCAGTTTTCCACGTTCAAAGAATATTGTTGCCCCCAGAACACCTGAATTTGTAAAGTCAGAGATGTGGAGGGAGATGGGATGATGGTAAATGTAATGATATGTACAGACAAATGAAAATATTAAAAAGGGAAAGAAAAAGCTTGATGGAAGATGTTGCATATGGTTCTGGAGAGTAACTTCTAAAGAATTCCATTAGCTCCAGCCATGATGCTGATGGTGTATATGGACCTCTATGGCCTTGGGACTCAAATAAGTGAGACCAAACATCATGCGCTCCTCAAAATCTCTCTGCCGAAATATACCATATCAATGTAATCTGGAACTAGTAGTGATTGTGGAATAAAATAAATCTTGTAAATTGCAAGAAACCCTTCTAGTTGTATCAGGAAGCGGTTACCCTTTACCGTACTAGCTCAAGCATGTCCTGTTCTTACCTATACTTCGAGAGGATGGTGGCAATAGCAAACATCAAGAGCAGGAGCTCAGTGTAATGAGAGTAACACAGCCTTTATTGGCTTCTTGTGATCAGTCTGAGAGTCTTGTGTCGTTGAAATAACTGAATACCAAGAAAACTATGAATGAAGAAAACCATTTACCTCATCTTAATGCATACCCTCCTACCTTCCCCTTAGTGCAACATCCAACTGATTGGATGGTCTAACTGACTGATTCACTCACTTTCTTGCCTGTTCACTCACTCACTCGCCCACCGACCAAATTCTGCCACATTTATCCAGTGGATATTTAAAACCAATGGGTAAGAGCTAAGATGCTTAACATTAAATTTGCCAATGATCCTTCAGTAATTATCTTTGAAGAGAAAGTAGATCCAAACAATCATATTGGTTTATTTTCCTTGCTTCAAAATAGCTAACCTATTTAACTGCATGTTTCATTGTAATTCCACACAAGTGCAAATCTGCCCTGCAGTGTATCTCACTATTAGCTTGGTATACAGTACCTCTGACCTGAATCTGTCGCTGCAGTTCTTATTTTTTAGTATTTTGTTTATTCATGCACATTACAGGGACTGTTAGTTAACATTTTGTTCAAGTCACATTTATGCATTTGGATCACTATTTCGTATATTTGATCTCCATCCCTTTTGCATCTTTCCAATAGGAATTGGCTTCCAACAGGTTGACATTTTCATTAGAAGTCAGGTTTGATTTAGAGTTGTGTTTTGAGTCAGCTTAATTTTCTTGTAGAACTTTGATTTGTTTATATACCTCACAAACCCCCTTTAGCCTATTCAATTCATCAATACTTACCAAATAAAGCAATAGTTATTCTCAGAGTGCAGCTCTAAATTTCTTTGATGTATTATTTTGCAGGCTTACATCCATAAATAGCAAAAACTTTGTAATACAGTAGCGCCTCGACATACGAATGACCCCGTTCACGAACAAATCGGTTTACGAAGAGGATTGTACGTAAAATTTTGCTTCAATGTACGTACGAAATTCAAGGTACGAACGAAGGTACGAACGCAAAAAGCCCGTGTGTGACCACGTGGTTTCATTATTCTGCTTTGCTAAGCGCTTGTTGAACGCAAAAGCTCTCGGGCCCCGCGTGATCTCATTCAGTTCGTCTTTGGCGCATGCGCTGTGAACAGCGTTCGTTGCTATGTCCAAGCATTCTTATTCTATCCGAACAATGGGAAAAATTGATTCAGTTCGCGAACTTTTCGGTTCGTGAACCGGGTCCTGGAACGGATTAAGTTCGTAAGTTGAGGCGCCACTATACCTACTTTTCACTCCATATCACAAGTTAGCCTATTCCCAATTTATGTGAATATAAATAAAATCTAGACTTAGTTCCAATTTATGTTTCATCCTCACTTGTTGTCTTATTAATGCAGAGAACATTTCAGTATTATTACTGTAAATCTCTGGGAGGTTGTCTTGTAGTATAATGCTTGGATATCGCCAGATCAAAAGATATCAGCCTAAGATGCCAAGTGCTTGAGGAAGTCAATGTGGATATTCACCAGAATGGTATAGTGGCTGAAACGTTTCAATCCCACAGAGAAATTGGGGAAGCCAAGATTGTTCTTCGTTCCCCTTAGATCAGACAAGGACAAAAGGAGATTTGACAGAGGCCTTCAAAATTATGATGATTTTGATAGAGCAATTAAGGAAAAAGTATTTCCATTGCCAGAAGGAAAATACACAAATTTAAAGTCTAAAAAAATGCCTTTTTTTAACAGGGAGAGTTCTGTATTTGGAATTTATGGCCTGAAATATTGGTGTAAATGGATTTATTAGTCCCTTTTGAAATGAGGATAGGATAAATACTAAAAGGGATAACACACAGGCCTGTGGGAAAAGCATGAGGAAAGATGTAATGTTATTTACATATACCTTTAAGGGGGTGTATTTTAAATTGTCACCAAAAGAATCATCTCAGCAAGTTATTGTTCATTAGTTCCATGATTTTTTTAGTTAGTCTATCAGCAACATTGTTACGATAATCTCTAAGTTTACTCTATTTGTCTAAAATCTTATTTCCAAATTTTTAAAAATTGCTTTTTAAAACAATTTGTGTGTTTGGTTAGTCAGTCCGGGTCTAAAAGAAGAAGGTAATAAGTACTTGAACTAATTGGACAACTCATTCAATGGTCGAATTCTTCGCTGTCTCATTCTTTGATTCCATGCCATGAAACCACAATGTTGGGCTAAATTACTTATAAATTGTATTGTGTCAAGTCATAGATATGATAGTGTCACCCAAGTATCAGGCAGTAATTCTTTTTTTGTAAAATGGCCAGTTTGCTTCTTTATGGGTTGCTGGGAACCAGGTGTGCTTTTTGCTCATGAGAATGGCACACTGCAGACTATATCGGAGTTACTGCACATGTAGTCTAGTCTTGTCTATTAACTGCCACTTGTGTGATGCTCTGGTTGAGAAAGCTGGATGTTTAACATAAGCTGATACCCTGACAAAAAGCAGCCTTGGGCAGATCAGCTCCTGTTGGTACGATTCCACTCACACCGAGATTGACTGATCTCCAGCTTGGGGCATGGCTAGTCTGACAACTGTTGTTAAATCCTGAAAACCATGAGGAACAGCTTAATATATCCTGACTAAATCATCTGAAAGCCAGGATTTTGTCCATCTTTGCAGTTGTTAGGAGTGTCTACTTTTGCATTTCATCGAAAGGCTGACTTTGAAAGACAGCCTTAATCAAGTTCCAGATTGTTCTCTTCTATTCTCTTGATTCCTTCTTTGCATCTTTGTATAGTCAAAAACTTTCTTTAAAATAGGATTCAGAAGAGATTTGACAGCAATCTACTTTTTAAAAAAGAATCGTGACTTCAGGAAATGGTGCTAGGCACTGGCATATTACCTGGTGTCAACCCCAATTTAGAATGATAAGGCAAATCTAAATTTAAGGGCCCTTGGAATTCAGCCTTGACTCGTGTCTAGTGACCATGGAACAAGCCTGCCTGTAAGTGCCAAATCAATAGTCTTGCTCAGGGACCAGGTGGTGGGGCACTGAGGAAAATCAGAATCAATGCTGTTTCTCAGCTGAGGTTCAGATACATTGTTGGGACAAACTCGGTGGAGCTTTCATTCCTATTGGCCTCTATTTATGTGTCTTGGTACCTGGCATGGAAAATGGCAAGTCAAGCAACAAAAGTAAGATGAAATGCTGATTATTATGAATATGCCCAGTGACACTCATTGGCATTGTCATTATTATATAGTTAACATTTCAATGCCATGCAGTGCCGAAATTCAAAGTAAGTTTCACTACTACGGGACATATCCACAGAATTAACACTTTGAACACTGCAATTGAAGCTGTGTGACAGAAAATCTAAAACTCTATCTGTTGTATTAAAGCCAAGAATTGTGTGATAAACTTGTAGATACTGAACTTATGTCATGAGGTACTCATGGATGAATGCATTGTGTGTTTGTTGAAATTCTTTAGTCTGCAGTTTGAGGCGACGTATTAGATCATTAAAAGCACTTTTTTTAACAAAGCATTTAAACAACTCTGAGAGAAGAGAAAATAATTACACTTTGCAAACTTCAGTGTAGGATGTACTCTGTATTAATCTCAGGAGAGCACAGAAGCAGCAGTGAAATTCTTTTCAATAGAAATGAATCACAACTTTTAAATGCTATGATAAAATTGGAGTTTTACTGTAAAAGCAGGCTTCTCTTAATATCAAATTGCTTCAAGGGTTAATTTACATTAAATACATTGAGGTTGTGTTCACCACAATGTAATAGCCAAATTGACATATTTGGTAACAACAGAGCATGACAAAAAGATTAATTGAGGTATTGATTTCAGATAACCATTTCAGCAGTGGAATGAGTGAACGTGCATGTAGTAACATTATTGAAATGCATAAATCAGTATAACGAGCTACATCATTGCAGCCGGGAAATGGATTGTTACTGAGCTATTTCATTTTGCGATGACATTTCCCATGTCCAAGTAGTTTTTTGTAAACCTTAAAATTTTCTGCACTGTCAATGGCTGTCCTTCAATTTTAGGGTGATGTCTGCTCAGGATCTCAAAATTATGCCATGTGCCTTTCGGTGACTGAATGTGCTGACAGTTGACCTACAGATCTTTGACACATGGGACAGAATGTCCCACAAGCTAGTGAGATTGAGCAGTGAGAATTACTTCTTTTTCTCTTGCATTCTGTGCTACAGTCTGCCTCACTATTAGAGCGTTGTGACTCAAAGCATGATAACAGTTTGTCAGACAAGTTGTCACCATTTTAAAAATCTATTGTCTCCTAATCATGAATATTAATGCTCCCTTGCTGTAGATTACTGTTTAGTGTAACTTGTGGTGATACAATTTGGAACAACGATTACTATGGTTATGTTGGTGCACCACCCTGTGTATATACATAACGCCTGGGATGCTGTGGGCATCAAGATACACAATGGGTGTGAGTGTGTGTTGACAGATAGCAGCCCTGGATGAACCCTGTTCTAGTCCATGAGCTGGGTACCTGTTTCTGGCACAAAGTCTACTGGTAACAATATTCCAATGAAAGGTGCCAGTGTGCTCCAAAGTGCGGCACTCAAGAGCACAACCATACTGTAAGTGGATGAGAGATGTGCCATGATGATATGGTGAGACTGATACATGTTGAATGCTAATGTCCATACATGTGGCGTACATGCAGCCATTGTCCATGGAGATGACAGTCTCATCTTGCACACATCAGGACAAGTACAAAAATGCCAAATGTGATGCATAATGTCATATTTTTGTGGTGTTTATATTCAAAAGTGATGGTGGCTCAAACCAATTTCAAGACATTATTTCCATTCACTGTCACGTTCTAGTAATCCAAGCCTGTAAAAATTCAAACTTGCTATTACTTAACAGTTGTTTCCCCATTAATTCAATCTTTACTGTTTTAATATTAATGGCTGCTCTTCAGTTTTGGTCTTGCTTCTTTACATAGACTTCTCAATAAAATAATTCAACAGTTGACTGATAAGTTGGAAGCAATGCATCCTTTCAGATTATAATGCTTGACATTTTGTGAATAATATTCAATCTGGTGAAGGACATCACACCCTTGATGCAGAGCCCTCCTAATTTACCTTACACGGAGGGTGGGCCCTCTGCCTGGCAGACTGCTGATCAGTTGCCAAGATTGTAAATTACTCCTAACATCTTACAATCAACAGTTCAAGTCTCTTTGGTATTATATTAAAGCTTCCAATAAATATTAGATTGTGGTGTCTGAGTGAACAATGCTGGCTGTTTAAAGAATAAACATATCTGGACACAATACTCAATGAGTGATGGAAGATCCCTATTAATATTACTAAATATTTTCACATGTAAATTGTATCTTTTTAAGAGAACAAACAAATCCTTCTCATTAACTTTGGTGATCTGTAGTATAGTTACAGGATTAACTTCATTCTTTTCTGTTAACCATGTCTATAAGATTAAATCATTGTACAACTTTCCATCTCCTCCCTCCTTCACCCTTCGTGTGTTCTGATCTATATACTTACAACATCCCCCTGCCTATTCTTTCTTTTCTTTCTTATAGTCACTGTAATATTGATGAAGTTGATTTAACATGGGTGTTTATTCAATAGTAGGAAATGGGTGTGGCAATTTATTGCTTGTCCTTAACTCTCCATGAACTGCAGGTTTTACTTGGCCATACCAGAGGACAGTTAAGAGTCAACAACATTGCTGTGGATCTGGAGTCACATGTAGGCCAGACCAAGTATGGAACATAGACTTTCTTCGCTAAAGAACATTAATAAAGTAGATGGGTTTTTAAGATAATCAACAATAGCTCTATGGTCACGAAGACTGAGACTAGCTTTCAATTCTTGATTATCCTTTAATTAATTGAATTTAAATTTCACCCATTGCTTTGATGATATGAACTCATGTCCCCAGATTAACTGGGGTCTCTGTATTTGTAGCCGAGTGATATTACTCCAATCCCACCTTATCCCCTGAATTCACTGCAAATGTATTTCCCTAAGTACACTAAGAGCTGTTCAAGATGCTTGCTAGCAAGTACAGTTTTTACTTTGTGAACACTTCTCCATCATATCAAAAAGGTCAATATCTAACATTATAATCAACTGTGCTTAAAGCTTTAACATGCAGGATGTACTTTATCTAATATCTTAGTTAATTTGACAAGAGGTTAGTGCATCCTTCTTCTGAAACAAGAATGACTATTTATTTTGTTTATTCATGGAATGCAGGATGATAGTGTTGTGCAATTTAATATTCTGGAAAGGAATGACTATGTGATAAGTTTGGAGGGAGAGAATTTGCATATTGAACTGAGTAGAAATAATAAAAATGTTATTCTAAAGTGAACCATTTGCAGAATATGAAATTATGCACTTCTATTCACAAACCACATTGCATTAGAGAATCTGGTGACTACCCACCTGAACAAAGGGCAATAGATTTATTTGTTAAATTCACTGCCAAATAGCACTATTAAAAATGACACTTCTGGAATGACTGCAATACACTTTATGTTTTAGGGTGAGCCGAGGGCAACAACGTCTAGTATGCGCTATTTCTTCAGATGGAAACTGCAAAAGTAGTGTTTGGGCATTATTTAAGCTAACCCAAGATTGTGGCATGAATCATGGGCGATTCCTAGTAAGACTATTTTGGATCATTTAATATTTCCCATTATTTCACTACTTTGCACTTCAGCAAAGCTATATTAGGTTTAATATTTTATTAATTCATTTATTTTAGAAGGTATTCTAAATTCCACAGGATTTTTTTTCTCTCCATCATGAAACACAGAAGGTTAGAAGACCAACCCTTATTGTATATGTGCCTGTTCCCTGAAACAGATATTAATTAGTCCCATTCTCTTGTTCTTTCCTCACTACCATCCACATTTTTCGCTTAAGTATAGATAATGTTTGTTTTAGGGAACCATTAAAACATTTTTCCACCACACTTTCAGGCAACAAATTTCATATCATAACAAACATAAATTAAAACACTCGCGTCTCCCATGGCCCTTTTATACCTCAAATTCAGCAGAGCAATGCAGCTGGATTCTGTTTTCAGATACCATTAATGAACTGGCATTCACAAAAGATTTACATATTATTGTGTACATTGCAATGTAACAAAAACACTGTTTGCAACACGTGAAGGTTTTCTGAAGACTGAAGTTAATCTGAAACTGATGAAATCTTCTCAGCTCTTTAATAATGAACAACTACAGATGAATAATTCAGTCCGAAAGTGCTGTGTCAGCAGTTATCTATAAATAGACTGTGATAACTTCATGCCTCCTGAGAGTGCAATTTAACTAACTATGCCATTATTATTTTAACAGTTATTAGTAGGGAGTTAGCCTTGACAAATAGTGGTTGATTATTTATCATCCTTTAATATAAAAGGCCTTTGAACATGTTGCAGCCATTACATTTACATGACTGGCCTATTGAAATTTCTGGGTAATGGCAATGGATGGTGGAGTGTGGTAAGTTGTGGGAATTTGATGATAGTAGGGCAGAGGTGAATGTAGTGGCCATCATGAAGGAGAAGGTGCTGAAGGTGGATAAATCACCTGGACCAGCGGACGACACCCCAAAGTTCTGAAGGAGATAGGTGAGGAGATTGTAGAGGTATTGATGATGATCTTTCAGGAATTACTGGAGTCAGAGAAGTTCCCAGAAGACTGGAGATTTGGTTAATCTAACACCCATGTTTAAGAAGGGAGAGAGGCAGAAGACAGGAAATTATAGGCCGGACCTCAGTCAGTGGAAAGATTGGAGTCCATTATTAAACTTGATATTGCAGAGTGCTTGAAAGTGCATGGAAAAATAGGGTTGAGTCAGCAGGGTTTCGTCCAGGGGAGGGCATGCCTGACTAATCTGTTTGGATTTGTCGAGGAGGGAAAAAGCAAGTGAGTTCTCGTCCACTGGCTCTACTTTGTTTATTTGGATCTCCAGAAGGACTTTGACAAAATGGCACACAGGAGGCTGCTAAATAAGACAAGAGCCCATGGTGTTAGGGACATGGATGGAAGATTGAGTAACTGGCAACATGCAGTGAGTGGGGATGAAAGGAGGAATGACTAGTGGAGTTTTACAGGGCTCAGCGTTGGAACCACAAGTATTCACATTATCCAGCTGAAGGAACTGAGGGCATTGTGAATCAGTTTGCAAATGACACGTAGATAAGTGGAGGGATCGGTAACGTTGAGGAAGCAGTGAGGAGTAGGGCAAGCTAGGAGAGTGGGCAGAGAAGCAGCAGATGGAATACAATGTGGGAAAGTGTGAGCTAATGCATTTTGGTAAGAAAAGTAGAGGCACGGACTATTTACTAAACAGGAAGAGGCCTCAGAAATATGAAACACAAAGGGACTTAGAAGTCTCTTAAGGTTAACAGGTTCACTGGATATTTAGGTGAACACAATGTTTGTATTCATTTCAAGAAGGCTAGAATACAAGAGCAAAGATGTACTGCTAGGACTTTATAAGGCTCTGGTCAAACCACATTGGAATATTGTGAGCACATTTGAGCACTATTTCTAAGGAAGGGTGTGTTGGCATTGGAGAGATTTCACAAGTGTTTTACATGAATGATCCCAGGAATGAAAGACTTGTCATATGAGGAGTGGCTGAGAACTCTGGGACTGAACTCGATCAAGTTTAGAAAGGTGAGCAGGGATCTGATTGAAACTTCGAAAATACTGGGATGCCTGGATAGAGTGAATATGGAAAGATGTTTCCATTGGTAGGACAGACTAAGACCCAAGGGCACGGCCTCAAGTGATGAACTGAGATGAGCAATTTCTTCAATCAGAGGGCAGTTAGTTGCTGCAGAGGGCTGTGGAAGCCAAGTCATTGAACGTATTATGACAGATAAATTGATAGATAGATTGATAGATTCTTGATTGGTAAGGGGATCTTGGTTTATGGGCAAAGGCAGGAGAATGGGGTTGAGAAACATATCAGCGGATCAGATTCCATGGGCCAAACCGCCTCATTCTGCATCTATGTCTCATGGTCTTACCAGTCAGGCAGTCCCAGTCGATTGAGGACATCAAGAGGGGAAAGATTAGAAAGGCAGCCAACAAAACTCCTTTCTGGTTAGGCTGTCTGTGATTGATTCTTTTGACTGAATTTATTCAATTACATTATCAGTGAATATAACTCCAGATGATCTTTCAAGACAAAGCTTTTGACTGTGGTACAATTATGACATTTATAAGACTAGTGTGTTTTGGGTCAGTGCCTTTAATTTAGGATAAAATTAAGAAAGTTATACAACTTCTTCTGGAAGTCAGTCTATCCTCAGGCATGTGTGATGGGGTGTTGAGATTAAAGAAATGTCCTGAATTGTTTGCTTGAAAGAGGCTGTCCATATTTTTGAGCAATGGCAGGACTGTGTATGTGTACAGTGGGGCAGCCACTAATCTTGAAACTGAAAGCTTGAGAGTGAGCGGCAGTGTCTTTTCTTTCCTTATCACTGTTTTCCAGCTCTTCCCACTCTTTCTCTCCTACCAGCTCCTAACCAGATACAGCACTGGCTGATCAAAAGGAGGAGAGTACACGATTTTATTGGTAGTGAGGGAGATGGGTGTCACTGGGGAGGTGTGAGATCTGGAGGTACATAGTTGATTCATGAATGGCTATTGTGGAATATGGGTAAAGTAGGGTGCGGGTTGGAGGAGTGGCTACGACCACACCACGTCCTCAATTGTGTCAATGCCATTGACGATCACAGCCTCAGTCGTTGCCACTCCAGGTTGTAGAGAGCATCATCTCTTTCCCATTTGTAAGTACGTTCAGGTGTTCTTGTCCTCATGATGGTGTGCTACCTCAGGTTCCATAGCCCAGCAATTAAGAGGGAAGTGTGTTTGTGAATGTGGTGCATTGAGGTTGGGTAACGTACCTGTCATGATTGAGGAGCGGCAGTGTGCATGAACTGTGAGGTGTGGCTATGAGGTTTGTAGCTGTGTGTGAGGACGAGATAGAGCTGTGGATGTTAGATTTGAGTTGTGATTGATCGAGGTTGATGGAGGGTGATGCATTGAGCTGTATGTCAGGCTGGTGGGGGAGTTGGTGGGATAGGACATTTGAACATCCATTTCCTGACTCCTGTGAGATCATCAAACTTCTTGTGGCACTGCTTCCGAAGCCTTGGGGTGATATTCCTGGCATTGACTGGCACAGCTATCTGCTCCCATTGTATGGTGAGAGTCTCTCTGGAGGGCTCCCTAGTCTTCTGTGGAAAGGTGACAGCTGTGACTGCACCTTCTCCCTTATACCCTCCAGTGCAGCTTTGAAAGATCTTGGACTCTGACCCTTTGCCATTAGATTAGATTAGATTAGATTACTTAGATTAGATTAGATTACTTACAGCGTGGAAACAGGCCCTTCGGCCCAACAAGTCCACACCGCCCCGCCGAAGCGTAACCCACCCATACCCCTACATCTACATCTACATCTACCCCTTACCTAACACTACGGGCAATTTAGCATGGCCAATTCACCTGACCTGCACATCTTTTGGACTGTGGGAGGAAACCGGAGCACCCGGAGGAAACCCACGCAGACACGGGGAGAATGTGCAAACTCCACACAGTCAGTCGCCTGAGGCGGGAATTGAACCCGGGTCTCTGGCGCTGTGAGGCAGCAGTGCTAACCACTGTGCCACCGTGCCGCCCACATCCACTGTGCCACCGTGCCGCCCATGTCACATCATCATTCAGTATTCTTTTAGCTTGTGCTCAAATTCCTTTTAACAAATTCAAACAACTTGTGTAGCCACAATGTAACTCTACATAACAGAAACCTTCAAAAAGTACAGAGTGGCTTCAAGTGTCACTGGCCTTTGACGATTTCCACTCTTTGCTCAGGCATGCAGTCAATCAGCTATTTAACACCAGCCACAGGCAATGAGTGAGCATTAACCTCACAAGGCAATTCCTGTGCCAGTTTTAAACTTTATTGAATTCCCTGCCTTGGCTCTGCAATCTGCCGGATAGTGTAAGTGGGTTAATCTCTCTTTATGCTGTGTTGTACAAGTTAATACATTAATGTAAATTCCTGATTTTAATCCACAAAAATGGAAACATTAACCTTTTTAATGTGTTCTGTGAGAACACATGGAGTTATCCTAAAAATAGAGCAGATGGCCTGATCCCACAGCAACTTTAGTGACTAGAAAGAGGTCTGAATTAAGCAAATCCATCGTTTTGGCTTAATCTCCCTACCAAACTGTATACTTGCATACAGAATGCTGCTTCATATCTATTGCTGTGTAGAAATACATCCTGTTGATTCTTGAATCCATTTACGTGATTGATTGAATTGCCTTCATCTAGTGACATACTGTGCAAATGTATTATTCATCTATTTTAAGAACAGCTCACCTGATGTCTGCTCCTAACGTCTTCATTCTTTTTCTCACTCTGCTACTGTGCAGACTGTGCACCTCTTCTTTCTGTGCTGCAACATTTGGCTGTATTGACTTTGCCTTCAATTCATTCACATTGTTGTCTCAACATTTCTCATCTGATATGTATTTGTATGCATTTCAGAATCCCCTGAATAACTAAGGAGGCTACTGAATTCTTGATAGTAACTACCTGTTTTACTTTGCAAATTATGCAAATCGAAGGCAGTCTTGCATTAAAGAACCTTGAACATAAGAGGTTCCAGATCTCTCTCATCAATGTTAAATTTCCAATATTGTGTTGTCTCCTAATAGGTTTGTACATTTCTCAGTGCACAAACATGTTGCCTGGACTGTAAAGTCAGAATATCATCAAAGAATTTGTAAGCCCTGGAATTATTCCAAAGTATACTAGTGTTCAAGCACTTAAAGGTGTGGTAATTTTGCCTTTTGATGCATAGAACATGGGCAATAAGAGCTAGAGAAGGCTATTTGGCCCTTTAAGCCACTTCCACCATTTTCTATGATCATGGCTGATCATCCAAATCAGTACCCTGTTCCCAATCTCTCTCCACATCCTTCACCCCTTTTAGCCCCAAGAACTTAGTGGGCGGCACGGTGGCACAGTGGTTAGCACTGCTGCCTCACAACGCCAGAGACCCAGGTTCAATTCCCACCTTAGGCGACTGTCTGCGTGGGTTTCCTCCAGGTGCTCCGGTTTCCTCCCACATCACAAAGATGTGCAGGTCAGGTGAATTGGCCATGCTAAATTGCCCTTAGCGTTAGGTGAAGGGGTAAATGTAGGGGTACGGGTGGGTGGTGAGTCAGTGTGGACTTGTTGGGCCGAAGGGCCTGTTTCCACACCGTAAGTAATCTAAAACTATATCTAACCGACTCTTGAAAATATTCAATGTTTTGGCTTCAGGCGCTTTCTGTGGCAAGGAGTTCCACTGCCTCACCGCTCTGTGGGTGAAGACATTCCACCTTGTCTCACTCCTAAATGTCCTACCCTGTATTCTTAGACTGTAACCCCTGGTTCCGGACTCCCCAGTTATTAGGAAAATTCTTCCTGTATTTACCCAGGCTCATCCTGTTGGAGTTTTATAGGTTTCTATAAGATCTCCCCATATTCTTCTAAACTCCAGTGAATAAAGTTCTAACCAATCCAATCTATCTTCACATGTTAGTCCTGCAGGAATCAGTTGGTTAACTTATGTTACACACACTCCATAACCAGAACATCCTTCCTCATGTAAAGAGATCAAAACTGCACACAGTGTTCTAGATGTGGTCTCACCAATGCCTTGTAGAATTCCTGAAGAAGGGCTGATGCCCGAAACGTCGATTCTCCTGTTCCTTGGATGCTGCCTGACCTGCTGCGCTTTTCCAGCAACACATTTTCAGCTTGTAGAATTGCAGCAAGGCACCCTGCTCCTTTATTCGAATCCTCAGGTTATGACAGCTAATGTACCATTTACTTTCTTCACTGCCTACTCCATCTGCACTTTTGCTTTCAGTGACTCATGTACAAAGATGTCCAGATCTGTTGCACCTCCCCCTTTCCCAATTTATTGCCATTCAGATAATAGTCTGCTTACTGTTTTTGCTATCAAAGTGGATAACCTCACTTTTATCCACAATATGCTTCATCTGTCATGTATTTGCGTACTTAGTTAATTTGTTCGAATCACAAGGAAGCATCTGTTTCTCCTTTTCTGCTGCTTCAGGAAAGGGTTTAACTTTCCTCTTCTGAACAGTTTAAGTAATGCAGAGACACAATTCAGGCAATATCCATAGGGTTAGTGAATTTCATTCATTCTTGAGTTATAAGCATCACTGACAAGGCCAACATATATTGCACCTCCCAAGTTGCACTGAGAGCATGTAGCACAAGTTTAATGCATCTCAATGGAGTCTAAGCCTTCAAACCACTGTTAAGAGTTAGTCATGTTGATATGGGCTTGAAGCTGTGTATTGATCAGGCTGGGTAAGGATCACTGGTTTCCTTCCCTCAAGGATATTGGTAAATTCTCAGGGCTTTTCATTAAAAAAAGCTTTTTTAATGAAGCCAGCCTTTCAGTTCCAGGGTTATTTTAATCAAATTTCACAATCAAAAATAATGAGAGTGTTTCGCTATCTATTTTGTAATGGGCTTGCATGAATTATGTCTTCACAGCTTCCTTACCTCCACTTAAGATGGTGTGGTATTTATTGCAAAATTATTCAGTTCCATTGTGGGGAAAAATAATTAACCACACAAGGCATTTCTGGAATTAAATAAATGTGACTGCCATCAAACTATTAAGGCATTACTTTAGGCAGACATAGTGTTTAGCTCCAGATTTTTTCAAGCAAGTTGCACAATCTGAAACTGTGCAGATAGGAAGTGAACTCCTTCTACAGGGTATCAGTTCAGACCTCGGGAATGGTAATCAGTAACATTACCACAGCCCTGACACACATCATTCATAGCCAATGTATTTAATGTAGAGCTTCCTAATCTAACAGTTTTGGTTGAAATGAATTCTCCATAGCGCTGTTGAAGTGGAGGTCACTTAATCATGTTGTCAGGGTTGGAGGGTTTGAGCTAGAGGGGGAGACTGAATAGGCTGGGGCTATTTTCCCTGGAGCATCTGAGGCTGAGAAGTGACTTTATAGAGGTTTATAAAATCATTAGGGACATGGATAGGATGAATAGCCAAGTATTTTTCATAAGGTTGACGAGTCCAACACTAGAGGCATAGGTTGGAGGTGAGAGAGGAAAGAAATAAAAGGGAGCTAAGGGGCAACTTTTTCACACAAAGGGTGGCGTGTGTATGGAATGTGCTGCCAGAGGAAGTGGTGGTACAATTACAAAATTTTGAAGGATGGGAACATGGATAGAAGGATTTGGAGGGATATGGGCGAAATGCTGGCCAATGGGACCATATTAATTTAGGGTATCTGGTTGGCATAGGATGAGTTGGACTGAAGGGTCTGTTTCCGTGCTGTACACCTCTTTGACTCTAATCTGGTGAAGACATGGCTGTGAAGCAACATAAACAGCAGTGGTTTCAACGTAAAAGCAGTCAAGTGGGTTAGGGCAGCAAGGAAGTCAGGAAGTGAAAACTGAAGCTGAACAGAAAAGCAGAGTATTAGGGAGTGAAGGAGCATGAAAAGTAAAAAAAGGGGATAATGGAGAAACGAGAGAAGTGAAGAAAGACGTTACATTGGAATATATATTTCTGAAGTGGAATTGATAACTTCGACTTTCCTACTTCTGTTAGGGTTGTTTTTTGACTGTCCTCCCAGTCTATAAAAATAGAAACTGCTGGAAATGCTCAGCTGGCCCAGTAGCAGGTGTGGAGAGAGAAACAGAATTAATGTTTCAAGTTGAATGTGACTTTGAAAAATAGAGCATTTATAGTTGTTGCTTTAAATACAGTAAATGTGACAACAGGTTTGCAAATGGGCAGCAAGAGAAGTTCAGTTTGGAACAAATTGGATGGTGTGAAGACTGCCTGAATGAGAAGTTAGTTTAAATGATATAAGTCAAGCTGTATTTGCTAAATAGTGAGGATTATTAAGGGGACAATAGAACACAATACCACAACAAACACTTCACGATTCAGGAATCAATTTGGTCAAAATTTTGTTGGCAGATAATCAAGGAAAAATCATCCTGAGAACATATTGAAAGGCTGCAAATAAAACACTTTTCTCTCAGTGCATCTCTCTTGGAGAAGTGAGAAAGAGATACTGGTTGTTTTTTTTTAGCTCTCAGTTGTTTAATCTGATGCATGTTATTTTAAATCACAAGTGAAATCTGGCATCATCTTGTCTATTCCTGCATCTGCTCACAACACCTTGAAAAACAAATTATAAAAAGATGCCCTTGTGTTTGCTGAGTTTCAGTTTGAAAGGCAGCATGTGGCAACACTGGATGTCAGCAGAACGTTTAAAGCAGCTCTTGATAAATGCTAAGGCTGAGCATCAGCATTTATTTGAGTACACATACATTAATTTTGCACATCAAATTAAACATGCAACTTACTTTACAACTGGTTCAGTGTAGTTATCCCGAACATTTATACAAGGCACCATTCAATGAATGCAATCTGTTCTGACATCTTGGACATGCTTGGTGCAAGTTCATTGAGAAAACCTAGCCTAACTTAGCCTCTCACCTGCGCTATAGGATTCTTATATGTAGATGATAGGAGCAATTAACATGGGGTAAAGTATTTCCCTTTCATTATGCACATTGCTCAGTAAACTCCTGGATTTCAGGAGGCATGAAAAGTGCTCGTGTGACGACAGCAGCCCAGTGTAGATTGTGGCTGCAGCCAGTGGTCAGATCATGTGGAGGTCTCCCACGCTGTTCTGCTGTGAAGAGCCCTTGAAGAGAGACTGTGATGTTTGTCTTTTTATCTTTGCTTCTTGTTTTTCCGGCTGATGGTTTTACCGTGTAGAGCTGTAATGTAATGCTTTTTCCTCATTTCTCTATTTTGTAACGAAGGATTGTTCCTTGGTACTCTGTTTGTAAGATGGTGCCATGTGTTGGTGACACTGTTACACTGAACTAATCTGTAACTGAAGAAGCTGTACCTAGGTAGCTTTGTAGCTAAGATGGTGCTGTAAGTGGAGACTTATGTACGTTTCACTGTACTCGTTTAAGTACATGTAACAATAGAGCTAATTCAGTTCAGTGCTGTAGACAAGGGAGGTCCTCTTAAATATTCAAAGGTGCTCTGATTCAATTAGAACTTTGTTGTTACTGTAATATGACTACAGCCCCTTGACTGAACTTGCTGGCGAATGGGATGGCGGCCAGAAGAGGCCCAGGATGACCAGAATTTGCTCTTATTGGTTTGTTTTGGGTCAGGAGTGCTCCTCTGTACTGACCATCCCCAATCTCCAGACCATGAAAGCCTCCTGAGAGCTCTCCTCCCTGCACCACTTGCTGATGTCAATGGACTGTCATAGATATTGGCCAATATCCCCCTTACATTAGTAGAACAGGTTGTGACTCTTTGGAGATTTTGGCCAAAGACTCCCCTCCAACATTAAATTCTCTTTCCACGTACATTGGGATACAAACTTGCTGCTTACCCCAGTGTTGAATGCCGTATATGTACACTAGATTACATTTGGAATTGTAAACTCATAGGAATGTTCAACAGAAGTCAAATGTAAAGCAGTGTTAATCTGTGTAGTGTATTCTAATTTTGGTAATTTGCAAATATGTTTTTGAAAATGACCATGTTATTTGAGACAGCTAAGAAGCTCTTGACGAAGACAATTAATGAATTAGAAACAACTCACAAAAACTTTGCAGATGACAATGTATGGCACAGTTTCAAGTGTGAAATTCTACACACACGCACACACAGACATCCCCCCCACAAGACAACCCCCCCCCCCCCCACACACACACACACAGACATCCCCCCCACAAGACAACCCCCCCCCCCCCCCCCCCCCACACACACACACACACACACACACACACACACATTTAATCAAAACCATTGAATCAGACATATTGGAGGGGACAGTTGGTCACTGGTGCTTTGACACCATAAGGAGAAAAAAATAATCAAAACATAAATGGTTCACGCTGTCCCGATATGGTTAGGAAGCCAGGTACAGACTGTTGTTGGAAGAGACTAGGGAACAAGTTATCAACTCATTTTCTCAATTCAGCAAATTGTGCATACCATTGAGAAACTTAATCAGAAACAGACAATGGAAAGTGAAGTG
Source organism: Chiloscyllium punctatum (assembly GCF_047496795.1). NCBI lineage: Eukaryota > Metazoa > Chordata > Chondrichthyes > Orectolobiformes > Hemiscylliidae > Chiloscyllium > Chiloscyllium punctatum. The sequence goes on from NC_092742.1 coordinate 81,608,521, forward strand.
GGTCAAATGTAGAATAGCTTTATGAAACACTATCATAATCATTTATGCTGGTGGTATTTTGTTGTGTGCATATGCTGATGGCTTTCTACATCTGTCACATGATTGCCGCAATTTATTTAATGGTTGACAGGATTATGCAGTCACATCATCTGTATCTTTAGGATTTTGATCTCCCTGTTTTAGCACATCATTTTTACATTTCTTGTATATCCTCAGTAGTTAAAGGGAATATCAATTCAAACTAATAAGTGGCAACTTCAGAATTAATATCGGGAGGATCTTCATACTGAGAATAATCATCATTTGGAATGGACTTGCCAGTGTAATTGAATAATTTAAAGATAACAATTAGATGCACAGTGGGATTGTTCAGTTTGGATGCAATATGATGGCTTAGGTAGCTTGCTTTTGCACAATTGCTTGTCATTTTGTTACCTGCAGCTGTTATTTGCTTTGCAGATCTTTTGTTTTTCTCTGTGAATGCCTTTGGGTCTTTAGATTCTTAGCTTTCCATCCTTTTCAGTAGTTTGTTGTCTAAGTTTTCATGCAACATTTGGTTGAATTCAATGGCAAATGTTTCTGTAAGTGTTTGCAGCCGTGCAATGATTGTGTAACGGGACGAGTAATTCAGAGAATGAGAGTTTAAATCCCACCAGACTTCAATAAAGCTAAAATATCTGGAAGTTGTGAAAAAGCTGGTATTGGTAAAAGTGACGAGGAAGCTGTCAGATTATCATGACGAGTTCAACATTGACCTTGAGGGGAGGAAATCTTATGTTCTTACCTGGTCTGGCTGACATATGACTCCAGATCCACAGCAATGTGGTTGATTCCTAATTAACGAGCAAAGCATGAATGGCTACAAATAAATAGCACTGCAGTTAACCAAGAGGTAACATCGTCTCATAGTAAGTAAGTGTGGATATTAACTTCTGATCATGGCAGCAACAGTCATATTCTGAGCACGTGCATTTCATTTCCCATTCCTGTGGAATTTGCTAAGATCAGTGGTTGCTGTGTTGTTTTTTTGCAGCTGTTTCAGAAATTTGCATTCTCCCTCGGTACTGAGAACATTCCATGGTCCATTTCCTAACTTGTATGCATAAACAAAAGCCTTCAAAGCTTCCTCACTCTCAGTCAGGTGATGTGAGGTGTATTACCAAATTATTCCATTTCCAGTATTAGGCATAAACAATTAACCAGGAGAGAGTGAGGACTGCAGATGCTGGAGATCAGAGCTTAAAAATGTGTTGCTGGAAAAGCGCAGCAGGTCAGGCAGCATCAAAGGAGCAGGAGAATCAACGTTTTGGGCATAAGCCCTCCTTCAGGAGAAGGGCTTATGCCCGAAACATCGACTCTCCTGCTCCTTTGATGCTGCCTGACCTGCTGCGCTTTTCTAAAAAACAATTAACCACCCAAGGCCTGTTTTGAGTTAATTTGGCTGTAGTGGTCATCAAACTATCCAGGTATTACTTTAGGCAAACATAGTGTTAACTTTTCATTCAGCTTGGAGAAGTGGAGATGCTTTGCTGTTTGTGCCTGGTGTACAGTATATAGAATGGGAAGTGGTAGCATTACCAGCTCAAGTGCTACCACAGATTAACAAGGAATGAATGGTTGCATAGTTTAAAGATGACCGAGTGAATAATTTTTGCAGCATTGACTTACCATGTTCGTCGTGCAGGGAGTGGGATGGTTAACAGCTGTTGCTGATAAAGCAGTATCTGAGATATTTAAAGACAAGGAGGCAGGAATTTGGCAGCTGAGGTGACACCAATGGTCTAACCCTAATTTCAGGGCGAGAGGGAGTGTTGGGGGTTGTACAGAAGGCAGTCTTCTCTATACTGTAGTGCTTCTGGAATGTAACAGTCTTTATGTATCTGGCCCCTTGAGATATTGTGCATTGGCAATGAATTTAGTGATACCGTTATCGATAAGCCACGCCTTCACATACTTTTTCTTTGAGATCCAAAACCACTTTACTCCTACTGTTGGTAGTTACAGAATGTATCATCATTAAATGATATATGTACTTACGGCAGTTGTTAGTCTCAGGGACAGCTCCACAATTTTACATGCTTTCAAAATGGAAACGTATATTTTTATGGAGACTGTTTTAGGGCTCATTAGCATCAAAATTGTTCAGTGGATTAACAAATATGTAAATTTTCAGAGGGGACCTTTTGTCAAAAAGGAGTTTCTGCCAATGTCCTTCAAATGATTCTCTCTCGTTGTCGAGAAACATGACACAGCAGATGCAATCATTCAATCTTCCAGTGGTGACCTGCCCACACTTTAAAATGACCAATGAAGTTTGGTGTTAGCAATTCAAACCGTCACACGCTGTTTGTGTAGCACTGATGTCTCCTTCACACCAATGCCTGTGGAAGCATGTTGCTCTCCTATTGGAAACCTAGAGTTTTATTCACTGTTGTGTTCACAAGGTAGACGTGACTAGATCATTTTATTAATGTCCTGTTAATGTGTGCTTATTACTCAGTTATAAATTCATGTAAGTCGTTCCAAGTTATCTCATCTATTTGTTATAATGGAGGAGTTTCAACCTCCTCGCCTTGGGTTGAACAGTGACAAGTAAGATTCTCGATGGGTGGATTCTCAATAGCTGCAGGGCACTGGAAGTCAAATGTGATGCAATTAGGGAGTGGCACTGACCAAAGAGTATTCATTACTCAGCATGTCACATGGTGTGAGGGAACAGTACACAAAGTGAATAGAATGGTGTGTGACCTGTTGTGATATGGGCAGAGATGCCATAATGGAGACCTCTGCCCAGATAAGACTGTATGTAGGATAGGGTCCCTGCCAACTGAAAATGAACTGGGTACGGTAATGGGTATTAAAGCATGCCAATAAGCAGGGATGGAGGCAAAGATTGGTGCATTGAAAGGGGAATTATGTAATTGTGCCAGTGCTATGAGGATGTGATGGACATAAGATTTGCTTTGGAGGCGAAGAAGAGAACTCCCGTTCTTCCTGGCTAACAAACAGTGCTCTGAAAAGCACTTGACTGCTTGATCTAACCGCTCCTAATTCCATTTAGCTGCTGACCTTTGGGAAATCTGGCTGACTAGCATTATGTAATCCTAACTGTGCTGTGAGAGCCCAACGTAAATAAGAGATCCTGTCTGCACAAGATGACAGAAATGCATCATTCAGTCGCTGCCGTCAAAATGTATTTGAAACCTTTTAGTGGGAACACCTTTGGGGTCAGGGGAAAGAGGTGAACCTGAGTTGGGCAGTGTGGGTACTTGTCTTGCCTGTTGTTGAAGAGTGGAATTGAAAGTATCTAAGTGGCAGGATGACCAGTACTTAATAAAACTAGAAGTGCTGGAGAATTCATGCATCTGCAGAATTCATGTTTCAAGTCTGAACAGAATCTTCTTCAGTCTTGCTGTTCTGTCTAAAGGTGTTGCCAAACCTGTTGACTTTCATCAGCATTTTCTCTTTTTCTGATTTCCAGCATCCAATGTTTTTGTTTTAACTTTTTTTTTAACCAATTCTTGAATTGTTTTTCCTCATGCAATCAGATAAATTATCAATGGACCATAATAGAAAGCGATTTCAAAGCCAGGATTGTTGGAGTACAAATAATTCTCCCCCTGTAAGTAATCCTTATTTGGATATCAAGCCACCTCCATAACAATTCTAGAATGTAGCAAGGTTACTAATGTCAGGGAAATGCTAGCACTGTCCTCAAACATTAATTCCAAAGAGGCTGTTCCTTCATTTACCAATCCTTGTAGCTTGTTTGTGCACAATGAAGCATTGAAAATTTCATCTTATTCTCTCATTTCCCTTTTCCCTTTCACATCCCAAAGATTCCAGTGGATAGCCAAGTTATATATATGTAATGCTTTTTATTTGTTATGTAGCTTCCATTAATTTGAACAGTATTTCCACACAGCAACTAAACAAGCCCCACTTACCTGCATTTAGCCCATACCCCTCCAAACTGTTGCTATTCATGTATTTATCTTTTAAACATTATAAATTACACTTGCACCTACCACTTCAACTGGCAATTCATTCCCCACTAAGAGAAAGTGAGGACTGCAGATGCTGGAGATCAGAGCTGAAAAATGTGTTGCTGGAAAAGTGCAGCAGGTCAGGCAGCATCCAAGGAGCAGGAGAATCGACGTTTCAGGCATAAGCCCTTCTTCAGGAAATGTCGATTCTCCTGCTCCTTTGATGCTTGCCTGACCTGCTGTGCTTTTCCAGCAACACATTTTTCAATTCATTCCCCACACCAGCCACTCACTGTGTTAAAAAAGAGTTCCACCTCATGTCCTTTTTAAAACTTTCTCCCCTCGCCTTAAAACTATGCCCCCAAGTTTTGAACTCCCCCACCTTAGAGAAAGATCCTTGCTGTTCACCTTTTCTAATGCCCTCATGATTGCATGAACCTCTATAAGGTCGCCCCTCAACCTCCTACACTTCAGTGAAAAAAGTCCCAGCCTATTCAAAATATTTTTATAACTCAAACCTTCTATTCTTGGTAACATCCTAGTGAATCCTTTTTGAATCCTTTCCAATTTAATAATATCCTACCTATTCAAAGTAGTTTTGGCACCATTGTTTTATATCACAGCTGAAACCCTTCTGAGGGGTGATTTTTGTGCCAGTAATTGGCATAATTGTTTTCTGTCCTCCATGTAAATTCTCCAACTCATGTTCACAACCATGCGCTTGACCTTGTCATGCTATGTGGTCATGCTTGTCCTGTTGTACAGGTCATTCTGCTATATAATGCGTGTCTCGTCAACACGAATTTGCTGTAATGCAATCGGCAAATTGGGAACGTTGTTTCTAAAGCATGAGCTTTTAAAATGTGTGTTGGCTGTAATGTGATTACATCACCAACACTTTAAGTGCTGTTTCTAAAGTGGGGTTACACAAGAACACAACCACCGTGTTATAGAAGAACTGAATATCAATTTCAGGTAAGACCCCCCTCTCTCCGTTTCTTAACATCATTCATTAGCTACAATCCTTCTTTCTGTATCTGTTCCTGTGAAAAACTGACCCCAATTCACTTGCAATAGCTCTTCCAAAATCCCAACAATACAGCTTTTGGTGTTCTATTGAGCAACATTTCTGCAGCTATGGTGACCTTAGCTCCGTTTCTTTTGCTCTACAATCTCTTCCCTACGTATTCCTTTTGGTACAGATCTCATCTTTGGTCCCTTAAATCCAAGTGATACTGACTTGAAAAGATGTGATGGACACCTTTTTGTTTTTAGCAATCAAGCACCAGATCTAATTAGATCATCCAAACCACACTTGTCCTGAATGCTCTTGTCTGCTAAAATTACTCAATATTCCTGTAGCATCCTGAATGCAAAGATGATTGCTGTTTTTTTTTAAACTCATGCAAGCTATCCACCAAACGTTTGTCCCTATTCCTCTCCACTTTCAACTCCAAGAGGAAATGTGAGAGGAGGTTGTGAACTTATTTTTCATTAACCAATCATTAATCTAATCGTTTACCTCTGCCTTGCCGTCACTTCCACTAGCCTGCTTCCCAAAACTTCCTTTCTTGTCTTAGCCCTGATACCACATTTTTAGCTAGCTTCTCTCATGTCTCCCCTAACACTCTCTCTGAGTTCATCTTGTCTGTTGAGACATCTCCTGTTCCCTTGATCAGATTCCCATTATCTTGTTGAGCACCCAATGTGCGACCCCCCCCACCCTGCTTGTTATTGATATTGTAAATAGCTGTCTCTCCCCTGGTGTTGTTCATCTCTCTTTTAAATCTGTCACTGGCCCTACTATCTTTGCAAGGTATCATCCCATCTCAATTTTTCCTTTCCTCTCCAAAGTCCTTGAATCTGTTGTCTCTCAAATCTGTTCCAATCTTTTATGGAACTCTGTCTTTAAGTCCTTTCCATTGTGTTTCCATACTAGCCTTATCACTGAAAGCAAAGTTCAAAGGGCAGTCTATGTGAGTGTAACATGAGTAAACCTTGACCTGCCTGTCATTTTGACCTAATTGAGCACACTGTCCTCCTCTAGGGACTCTCCAGTTTCAGATGTTTTCAAATCAACCTGCCCAGAGATGGCATTGCATGCCTCTGGAGTAGGTGGGACTTGAATATGGGCCTTCTGACTCAGATGTAGGGACACTACCACTGTGCCACAGAGCCCTTCTCTCCACTTTCAGCTGTTTCTTTAGTCAGCTTCTTTCGATGTTTGATACACTGTGAAGCAGGCTGCTTGTACCCGTGCCTTCTGGCTGAGAGGCCGGACCAATATCACTACCTTTCTCTCCATGTTCATCCAGTGCCTCCACTCTATTACCGAATCGTGACTGGAGAATCATTTGCAATGACTTCTCTTCCCACTATCTCAGCATGACCTCTGATATCTGCCGTGGATTTATCCCTGGTTACTTCATTTACGTGTTATCTATTGGTGATATAATCTGAAGGAACCGCATTTGTTTTTATCCATAGCTCCACCTCATTCCTATGCTTAGAACAATACAGCACAGAACAGGCCCTTCGGCCCCTTGTTGACTGCCTTACTATTGCTAAATTACCCACTGCTTTTTTAACATTCTGTTCTACATGAGCTGAAATTTCTTCCAATTAAAGATTGGGAAGATGAAAGTTTTGTTTTCAATTCTTGCTCCAAATGTCTGCTCCATGGCTATGCATCTCCCTGGCAATAGCCTGAGGCTGTGCCAATTTGGTTGCAAGCTTGATCTGACATTTGACTTCAGGATTGAGCTGAGATAAGCTGATTTCCCTGTCAGGATTCGTATGGAGGTCAACAAAGCAAAAAAAAATCAAATTTATCAAAAAAAAGTTCAATGGGAAAACCAATGAAGAATTTACTTGTAAAACTGTAACAATCAAAACAAAATTGACATAAAGTAAATATGATTAACCAGGCAAGTTCTGGTTAACATAAACCATAAATTACACCAGGTCTCAGACATGCATGGCTTCAGTTTAACAGAATTTGAGCTTTTCTTTGAGGATTTAGCCACCCATCCTTGTCTGACAGCAGCTCCCACCATCTCAAATTCTGCAGGTGCAGTCTTCAGCCAAAATGGTGCACTTCTGCAGAACCACTACAGCTCTGCTCAGTGCAGCCCCGATAGTGTAGATTCATCTTGAGCAACACCCTTTGTGTCCTGCATGGTCAGCTCTGGTCAGTCAGTTCCTATAAGATAACTGAAGCAGCGAGAGAGACATCCCTTTGCCTTGGCTCTACTCCCAGATCCAGCCTTTTGCTCACGTGTTTCTTTTAACTGTACACACCCTCTCCTCCCCAAAGCATGACCTGGTGAAATGGGCCAGTATTCATGCTGCATCATAGGCCATATGTGCCTTTTCCATGCCTGGGTCACATGAACAGTCCCGAGTGCTACCAATTTGATTAAAATAAAAGAAGAAATAACTTGCATTCGCTGCATGTGTTACTGTTGAGCCCTGGAACAAGGACTAGTACAGGGAGCTGCAGTCTTTATCTCAGCTATGATTGCTTGTCCCACCACCGCACATGTGTATTGCTGTCACCTCACACAGACTCCATCGCCTTGCACAGACCCCATCGCCTCACACAATCTCCATTGTCTAACACAGACTCCATTGCTGCACAGTCTCCCATCACCTCCCACAGACACCATCATCTCATACAGCCTCCATCCCCTTGCACAGTCTCCATCGCCCCGCACAGTCTCCATCGCCCCGCACAGTCTCCATCTCCTCGCACAGTCTCCATCACCTCGCAAAGTCTCCATCACCTCGCACAGTCTCCATCTCCTCGCACAGTCTCCATCACCTCGCACAGTCTCCATCACCTCGCACAGTCTCCATCACCTCACACAGTCTCCATCGCCTCGCACAGTCTCCATCGCCTCGCACAGTCTCCATCTCCTCGCACAGACTCCATCGTCTCACACAGTCTCCATCTCCTCACACAGTCTCCATCATCTCGCACAGTCTCCATCTCCTCGGACAGTCTCCATCTCCTCGCACACTCTCCATCTCCTCGCACAGTCTCCATCTCCTCGCACAGTCTCCATCACCTCACACAGTCTCCATCTCCTCGCACAGTCTCCATCGCCTCGCACAGTCTCCATCGCCTCACACACTCTCCATCGCCTCACACAGTCTCCATCGCCTCACACAGTCTCCATCTCCTCGCACAGACTCCATCGTCTCACACAGTCTCCATCTCCTCACACAGTCTCCATCATCTCGCACAGTCTCCATCTCCTCGCACAGTCTCCATCTCCTCGCACACTCTCCATCTCCTCGCACAGTCTCCATCTCCTCGCACAAACTCCATCTCCTCGCACAGACTCCATCTCCTCGCACAATCTCCATCGCCTCGCACAGTCTCCATCTCCTCGCACAGACTCCATCTCCTCGCACAATCTCCATCGCCTCGCACAGTCTCCATCTCCTCCCACAGTCTCCATCTCCTCGCACAGTCTCCATCTCCTCGCACAGTCTCCATCACCTCACACAGTCTCCATCTCCTCGCACACTCTCCATCTCCTCGCACAGTCTCGATCACCTCGCACAGACTCCGTCTCCTCGCACAGACTCCGTCTCCTCGCACAGACTCCGTCTCCTCGCACAGACTCCATCTCCTCACACAGTCTCCGTCTCCTCGCACAGACTCCGTCTCCTCGCACAGACTCCATCTCCTCACACAGTCTCCATCTCCTCGCACAGTCTCCATCTCCTCGCGCAGTCTCCATCTCCTCACACAGTCTCCATCGCCTCGCACAGTCTCCATCTCCTCACACAGTCTCCATCTCTTCGCACAGACTCCATCGCCTCGCACAGTCCCCATCGCCTCGCACAGACTCCATCGCCTCGCACAGTCTCCATCTCCTCGCACACTCTCCAGGGCCTCGCACAGACTCCATCTCCTCGCACAGACTCCATCACCTCGCACAGACTCCATCACCTCGCACAGTCTCCATCTCCTCGCACAGACTCCATCTCCTCGCACAGACTCCATCACCTCGCACAGACTCCATCACTTCGCACAGTCTCCATCTCCTCACACAGTCTCCATCACCTCACACAGTCTCCACACCTCACACAGTCTCCATCACCTCACACAGTCTCCATCACCTCACACAGTCTCCATCTCCTCACACAGTCTCCATCACCTCGCACAGTCTCCATCTCCTCGCACAGTCTCCATCTCCTCGCACAGTCTCCATCTCCTCGCACAGTCTCCATCACCTCGCACAGTCTCCATCTCCTCGCACAGTCTCCATCGCCTCACACAGACTCCATCTCCTCGCACAGTCTCCATCACCTCGCACAGTCTCCATCTCCTCGCACAGTCTCCATCTCCTCGCACAATCTCCATCACCTCGCACAGTCTCCATCACCTCGCACAGACTCCGTCTCCTCGCACAGACTCCGTCTCCTCGCACAGACTCCGTCTCCTCGCACAGTCTCCAACACCTCACACAGACTCCATCACCTCGCACAACCTCCATCACCTCGCACAATCTCCATCTCCTCGCACAGTCTCCATCACCTCGCACAGTCTCCATCACCTCGCACAGACTCCGTCTCCTCGCACAGACTCCGTCTCCTCGCACAGACTCCATCTCCTCGCACAGACTCCATCTCCTCGCACAGACTCCATCTCCTCGCACACTCTCCATCGCCTCGCACACTCTCCATCGCCTCGCACAGACTCCATCTCCTCGCACACTCTCCATCTCCTCGCACACTCTCCATCTCCTCGCACACTCTCCATCTCCTCGCACACTCTCCATCGCCTCGCACACTCTCCATCGCCTCGCACAGACTCCATCACCTCGCACAGACTCCATCACCTCGCACAGTCTCCATCACCTCGCACAGTCTCCATCTCCTCGCACAGTCTCCATCACCTCGCACAGTCTCCATCTCCTCACACAGTCTCCATCTCCACACACAGTCTCCATCACCTCGCACAGACTCCGTCTCCTCGCACAGACTCCATCTCCTCACACAGTCTCCATTTCCTCACACAGTCTCCATCTCCTCGCACAGTCTCCATCACCTCGCACAGACTCCGTCACCTCGCACAGACTCCAACTCCTCACACAGACTCCATCACCTCGCACAGACTCCATCACCTCGCACAATCTCCATCACCTCGCACAGTCTCCATCTCCTCGCACAGTCTCCATCACCTCGCACAGACTCCGTCTCCTCGCACAGACTCCGTCTCCTCGCACAGACTCCGTCTCCTCGCACAGACTCCATCTCCTCGCACAGACTCCATCTCCTCGCACACTCTCCATCTCCTCGCACAGTCTCCATCTCCTCGCACAGACTCCATCGCCTCGCACAGACTCCGTCTCCTCGCACACTCTCCATCGCCTCGCACACTCTCCATCGCCTCACACAGTCTCCATCACCTCGCACAGACTCCGTCTCCTCGCACAGACTCCATCTCCTCGCACAGTCTCCATCTCCTCACACAGTCTCCATCTCCTCGCACAGTCTCCATCACCTCGCACAGTCTCCATCACCTCGCACAGACTCCGTCACCTCGCACAGACTCCAACTCCTCACACAGTCTCCATCTCCTCGCACAGACTCCATCACCTCACACAGTCTCCATCTCCTCACACAGTCTCCATCGCCTCGCACAGTCTCCATCGCCTCGCACAGTCTCCATCTCCTCGCACAGACTCCATCTCCTCGCACAGACTCCATCGCCTCGCACAGTCTCCATCGCCTCGCACAGACTCCATCTCCTCGCACAGACTCCATCGCCTCGCACAGTCTCCATCTCCTCGCACAGTCTCCATCGCCTCGCACAGACTCCATCTCCTCGCACAGTCTCCATCACCTCGCACAGTCTCCATCACCTCGCACAGTCTCCATCACCTCGCACAGTCTCCATCACCTCGCACAGTCTCCATCACCTCGCACAGTCTCCATCACTTCGCACAGTCTCCATCTCCTCACACAGTCTCCATCACCTCGCACAGTCTCCATCACCTCGCACAGTCTCCATCTCCTCGCACAGTCTCCATCTCCTCGCACAGTCTCCATCACCTCGCACAGTCTCCATCCCCTCGCACAGTCTCCATCACCTCACACAGTCTCCATCTCCTCACACAGTCTCCATCTCCTCGCACAGTCTCCATCTCCTCGCACAGTCTCCATCACCGCGGACAGACTCCATCACCTCGCACAGACTCCATCACCTCGCACAGTCTCCATCTCCTCGCACAGTCTCCATCTCCTCGCACAGTCTCCATCACTTCGCGCAGTCTCCATTCTCCTCACACAGTCTCCATCACCTCACACAGTCTCCATCTCCTCGCACAGTCTCCATCACCTCGCACAGTCTCCATCTCCTCGCACAGTCTCCATCTCCTCGCACAGTCTCCATCTCCTCACACAGTCTCCATCACCTCGCACAGTCTCCATCCCCTCGCACAGTCTCCATCACCTCGCACAGTCTCCATCTCCTCGCACAGTCTCCATCTCCTCGCACAGTCTCCATCACCGCGCACAGACTCCATCTCCTCGCACAGACTCCATCACCTCGCACATACTCCATTACCTCGCACAGTCTCCATCTCCTCGCACAGTCTCCATCACCTCACACAGTCTCCATCGCCTCGCACAGTCTCCATCTCCTCGCACACTCTCCATCGCCTCACACAGACTCCATCTCCTCGCACAGACTCCATCACCTCGCACAGACTCCATCACCTCGCACAGTCTCCATCACCTCGCACAGTCTCCATCACCTCGCACAGTCTCCATCACTTCGCACAGTCTCCATCTCCTCACACAGACTCCATCACCTCGCACAGTCTCCATCACATCGCACAGTCTCCATCACTTCGCACAGTCTCCATCTCCTCACACAGTCTCCATCACCTCGCACAGTCTCCATCTCCTCGCACAGTCTCCATCACCTCGCACAGTCTCCATCGCCTCACACAGTCTCCATCTCCTCACACAGTCTCCTTCTCCTCGCACAGACTCCATCTCCTCGCACAGTCTCCATCTCCTCTCACAGTCTCCTTCTCCTCGCACAGACTCCATCTCCTCACACAGTCTCCTTCTCCTCGCACAGACTCCATCTCCTCACACAGACTCCATCGCCTCGCACAGTCTCCATCTCCTCGCACACTCTCCATCGCCTCACACAAACTCCATCTCCTCGCACAGACTCCATCACCTCGCACAGACTCCATCACCTCGCACAGTCTCCATCACCTCGCACAGTCTCCATCACCTCGCACAGTCTCCATCACTTCGCACAGTCTCCATCTCCTCACACAGACTCCATCACCTCGCACAGTCTCCATCACATCGCACAGTCTCCATCACTTCGCACAGTCTCCATCTCCTCACACAGTCTCCATCACCTCGCACAGTCTCCATCACCTTGCACAGTCTCCATCACTTCGCACAGTCTCCATCACTTCGCACAGTCTCCATCTCCTCACACAGTCTCCATCACCTCGCACATACTCCATCGTCTCACACAGTCTCCATCACATCACACAGTCTCCATCACCTCGCACAGTCTCCATCACCTCGCACAGTCTCCATCGCCTCACACAGAATCCATCTCCTCACACAGAATCCATCTCCTCACACAGTCTCCTTCTCCTCGCACAGACTCCATCTTTCGCACAGACTCCATCGCCTCGCACAGTCTCCATCGCCTCACACAGTCTCCATCGCCTCACACAGTCTCCATCGCCTCACACAGACTCCATCTCCTCACACAGACTCCATCTCCTCACACAGTCTCCATCGCCTCGCATACTCTCCATCTCCTCGCACAGTCTCCATCACCTCACACAGACTCCATCGTCTCACACAGTCTCCATCTCCTCACACAGTCTCCATCGCCCCGCACAGTCTCCATCGCTTCGCACACACTACATCGTCTCACACAGTCTCCATCGCCTCACACAGTCTCCATCGCCTCACACAGTCTCCATCGCCTCACACAGTCTCCATCGCCTCGCACAGTCTCCATCGCCTCGCACAGTCTCCATCGCCTCGCACAGTCTCCATCGCCTCGCACAGTCTCCATCGCCTCGCACAGTCTCCATCACCTCGCACAGTCTCCATCACCTCGCACAGTCTCCATCACCTCGCATAGACTCCATCGCCTCGCATAGACTCCATCACCTCACACAGTCTCCATCGCCTCACACAGTCTCCATCGCCTCACACAGTCTCCATCGCCTCGCACAGTCTCCATCGCCTCGCACAGTCTCCATCGCCTCGCACAGACTCCATCACCTCGCATACTCTCCATCGCCTCGCACAGTCTCCATTGCCTCACACAGTCTCCATCTCCTCACACAGACTCCATCTCCTCACACAGACTCCATCTCCTCACACAGTCTCCATCGCCTCGCATACTCTCCATCTCCTCGCACAGTCTCCATCACCTCGCACAGTCTCCATCGCCTCGCACAGACTCCATCACCTCGCATACTCTCCATCGCCTCGCACAGTCTCCATTGCCTCACACAGTCTCCATCACCTCACACAGACTCCATCTCCTCACACAGACTCCATCTCCTCACACAGTCTCCATCGCCTCGCATACTCTCCATCTCCTCACACAGTCTCCATCGCCCCGCACAGTCTCCATCGCTTCGCACACACTACATCGCCTCACACAGTCTCCATCGCCTCACACAGTCTCCATCGCCTCACACAGTCTCCATCACCTCACACAGTCTCCATCACCTCACACAGTCTCCATCACCTCACACAGTCTCCATCACCTCACACAGTCTCCATCACCTCACACAGACTCCATCACCTCACACAGACTCCATCGCCTCACACAGACTCCATCGCCTCACACAGACTCCATCGCCTCACACAGACTCCATCGCCTCACACAGTCTCCATCGCCTCACACAGTCTCCATCGCCTCGCACAGACTCCATCGCCTCGCACAGTCTCCATCACCTCACACAGACTCCATCACCTCACACAGACGCCATCGTCTCACACAGTCTCCATCACCTCACACAGACTCCATCTCCTCACACAGTCTCCATCGCCTCGCATACTCTCCATCTCCTCGCACAGTCTCCATCACCTCACACAGACTCCATCGTCTCACACAGTCTCCATCTCCTCACACAGTCTCCATCGCCCCGCACAGTCTCCATCGCTTCGCACACACTACATCGTCTCACACAGTCTCCATCGCCTCACACAGTCTCCATCGCCTCACACAGTCTCCATCGCCTCACACAGTCTCCATCGCCTCACACAGTCTCCATCGCCTCACACAGTCTCCATCACCTCGCACAGTCTCCATCACCTCGCACAGTGTCCATCACCTCGCACAGTCTCCATCACCTCGCACAGTCTCCATCACCTCACACAGACTCCATCGCCTCACACAGTCTCCATCGTCTCACACAGTCTCCATCTCCTCGCACAGACTCCATCACATCGCACAGACTCCATCACCTCGCACAGACTCCATCACCTCGCACAGACTCCATCACCTCGCACAGACTCCATCACCTCGCATAGTCTCCATCACCTCGCACAGACTCCATCACTTCGCACAGTCTCCATCACCTCGCACAGACTCCATCACCTCACACAGACTCCATCACCTCACACAGACTCCATCACCTCGCACAGTCTCCATCACCTCGCACAGACTCCATCCCCTCACACAGTCTCCATCCCCTCGCACAGTCTCCATCCCCTCGCACAGTCTCCATCACCTCGCACCGACTCCATCACCTCGCACAGTCTCCATCACCTCGCACAGTCTCCATCACCTCGCACAGACTCCATCACCTCACACAGACTCCATCACCTCACACAGACTCCATCACCTCACACAGTCTCCATCACCTCGCAAACACTCCATCACCTCGCACAGACTCCATCACCTCGCACAGTCTCCATCACCTCGCACAGTCTCCATCACCTCGCACAGTCTCCATCACTTCGCACAGTCTCCATCTCCTCACACAGACTCCATCACCTCGCACAGTCTCCATCACATCGCACAGTCTCCATCACATCGCACAGTCTCCATCACTTCGCACAGTCTCCATCTCCTCACACAGTCTCCATCACCTCGCACAGTCTCCATCACTTCGCACAGTCTCCATCACTTCGCACAGTCTCCATCTCCTCACACAGTCTCCATCACCTCGCACATACTCCATCGTCTCACACAGTCACCATCACCTCGCACAGTCTCCATCACCTCGCACAGTCTCCATCACCTCGCACAGTCTCCATCGCCTCACACAGTCTCCTTCTCCTCGCACAGACTCCATCTTTCGCACAGACTCCATCGCCTCGCACAGTCTCCATCGCCTCGCACACTCTCCATCGCCTCGCACAGTCTCCATCGCCTCACACAGTCTCCATCGCCTCACACAGACTCCATCTCCTCACACAGTCTCCATCGCCTCGCATACTCTCCATCTCCTCGCACAGTCTCCATCACCTCACACAGACTCCATCGTCTCACACAGTCTCCATCTCCTCACACAGTCTCCATCGCCCCGCACAGTCTCCATCGCTTCGCACACACTACATCGTCTCACACAGTCTCCATCGCCTCACACAGTCTCCATCGCCTCACACAGTCTCCATCGCCTCACACAGTCTCCATCGCCTCACACAGTCTCCATCGCCTCACACAGACTCCATCTCCTCACACAGACTCCATCTCCTCACACAGACTCCATCTCCTCACACCGTCTCCATCGCCTCGCATACTCTCCATCTCCTCGCACAGTCTCCATCACCTCACACAGACTCCATCGTCTCACACAGTCTCCATCTCCTCACACAGTCTCCATCGCCCCGCACAGTCTCCATCGCTTCGCACACACTACATCGTCTCACACAGTCTCCATCGCCTCACACAGTCTCCATCGCCTCGCACAGTCTCCATCGCCTCGCACAGTCTCCATCACCTCGCATAGACTCCATCGCCTCGCATAGACTCCATCACCTCACACAGTCTCCATCGCCTCACACAGTCTCCATCGCCTCACACAGTCTCCATCGCCTCACACAGTCTCCATCGCCTCGCACAGTCTCCATCGCCTCGCACAGTCTCCATCGCCTCGCACAGACTCCATCACCTCGCATACTCTCCATCGCCTCGCACAGTCTCCATTGCCTCACACAGTCTCCATCACCTCACACAGACTCCATCTCCTCACACAGACTCCATCTCCTCACACAGTCTCCATCTCCTCACACAGTCTCCATCGCCTCGCATACTCTCCATCTCCTCGCACAGTCTCCATCACCTCGCACAGTCTCCATCGCCTCGCACAGACTCCATCACCTCGCATACTCTCCATCGCCTCGCACAGTCTCCATTGCCTCACACAGTCTCCATCACCTCACACAGACTCCATCTCCTCACACAGACTCCATCTCCTCACACAGTCTCCATCGCCTCGCATACTCTCCATCACCTCACACAGACTCCATCACATCACACAGACTCCATCACCTCACACAGACTCCATCGCCTCACACAGACTCCATCGCCTCACACAGACTCCATCGCCTCACACAGTCTCCATCGCCTCACACAGTCTCCATCGCCTCGCACAGACTCCATCGCCTCGCACAGTCTCCATCACCTCACACAGACTCCATCACCTCACACAGACGCCATCGTCTCACACAGTCTCCATCACCTCACACAGACTCCATCTCCTCACACAGTCTCCATCGCCTCGCATACTCTCCATCTCCTCGCACAGTCTCCATCACCTCACACAGACTCCATCGTCTCACACAGTCTCCATCTCCTCACACAGTCTCCATCGCCCCGCACAGTCTCCATCGCTTCGCACACACTACATCGTCTCACACAGTCTCCATCGCCTCACACAGTCTCCATCGCCTCACACAGTCTCCATCGCCTCACACAGTCTCCATCGCCTCACACAGTCTCCATCACCTCACACAGTCTCCATCACCTCACACAGTCTCCATCACCTCGCAGTGTCCATCACCTCGCACAGTCTCCATCACCTCGCACAGTCTCCATCACCTCGCACAAACTCCATCACCTCACACAGACTCCATCGCCTCACACAGTCTCCATCGTCTCACACAGTCTCCATCTCCTCGCACAGACTCCATCACATCGCACAGACTCCATCACCTCGCACAGACTCCATCACCTCGCACAGACTCCATCACCTCGCATAGTCTCCATCACCTCGCACAGACTCCATCACTTCGCACAGTCTCCATCACCTCGCACACACTCCATCACCTCGCACAGACTCCATCACCTCACACAGACTCCATCTCCTCACACAGTCTCCATCGCCTCGCATACTCTCCATCTCCTCGCACAGTCTCCATCACCTCACACAGACTCCATCGTCTCACACAGTCTCCATCTCCTCACACAGTCTCCATCGCCCCGCACAGTCTCCATCGCTTCGCACACACTACATCGTCTCACACAGTCTCCATCGCCTCACACAGTCTCCATCGCCTCACACAGTCTCCATCGCCTCACACAGTCTCCATCGCCTCACACAGTCTCCATCACCTCACACAGTCTCCATCACCTCACACAGTCTCCATCACCTCGCAGTGTCCATCACCTCGCACAGTCTCCATCACCTCGCACAGTCTCCATCACCTCACACAGACTCCATCACCTCACACAGACTCCATCGCCTCACACAGTCTCCATCGTCTCACACAGTCTCCATCTCCTCGCACAGACTCCATCACATCGCACAGACTCCATCACCTCGCACAGACTCCATCACCTCGCACAGACTCCATCACCTCGCACAGACTCCATCACCTCGCATAGTCTCCATCACCTCGCACAGACTCCATCACTTCGCACAGTCTCCATCACCTCGCACACACTCCATCACCTCGCACAGACTCCATCACCTCACACAGACTCCATCACCTCACACAGACTCCATCACCTCACACAGACTCCATCACCTCACACAGACTCCATCACCTCACACAGACTCCATCACCTCGCACAGTCTCCATCACCTCGCACAGACTCCATCCCCTCGCACAGTCTCCATCCCCTCGCACAGTCTCCATCCCCTCGCACAGTCTCCATCACCTCGCACAGTCTCCATCACCTCGCACAGTCTCCATCACCTCGCACAGACTCCATCACCTCACACAGACTCCATCACCTCACACAGACTCCATCACCTCACACAGTCTCCATCACCTCGCAAACACTCCATCACCTCGCACAGACTACATCACCTCGCACAGTCTCCATCACCTCGCACAGTCTCCATCACCTCGCACAGTCTCCATCCCCTCGCACAGTCTCCATCACCTCGCACAGTCTCCATCACCTCGCACAGACTCCATCGTCTCACACAGTCTCCATCTCCTCGCACAGACTCCATCACATCGCACAGACTCCATCACCTCGCACACACTCCATCACCTCGCACACACTCCATCACCTCGCACAGACTTCATCACCTCGCACAGACTCCATCACTTCGCACAGTCTCCATCACCTCGCACACACTCCATCACCTCGCACAGACTCCATCACCTCACACAGACTCCATCACCTCGCACAGACTCCATCACCTCGCACAGACTCCATCACCTCGCACAGTCTCCATCTCCTCGCACAGTCTCCATCTCCACACACAGTCTCCATCTCCTCACACAGTCTCCATCTCCTCGCACAGTCTCCATCTCGTCGCACAGTCTCCATCTCCTCGCACAGTCTCCATCTCCTCGCACAGTCTCCATCACCTCGCACAGTCTCCATCTCCTCACACAGTCTCCATCGCCTCGCACAGTCTCCATCTCCTCGCACAGTCTCCATCTCCACACACAGTCTCCATCTCCTCGCACAGTCTCCATCTCCTCGCACAGTCTCCATCTCCTCGCACAGTCTCCATCTCCTCGCACAGTCTCCATCACCTCGCACAGTCTCCATCTCCTCACACAGTCTCCATCACCTCGCACAGACTCCGTTTCCTCGCACAGACTCCATCTCCTCACACAGTCTCCATCTCCTCACACAGTCTCCATCTCCTCGCACAGTCTCCATCACCTCGCACAGTCTCCATCACCTCGCACAGACTCCGTCACCTCGCACAGACTCCAACTCCTCACACAGTCTCCATCTCCTCGCACAGACTCCATCACCTCACACAGTCTCCATCGCCTCACACAGTCTCCATCGCCTCGCACAGTCTCCATCGTCTCACACAGTCTCCATCGTCTCACACAGTCTCCATCGCCTCGCACACTCTCCATCACCTCGCACAGACTCCATCACCTCGCACAGACTCCATCACCTCGCACAGACTCCAACTCCTCACACAGTCTCCATCTCCTCGCACAGACTCCATCACCTCACACAGTCTCCATCTCCTCACACAGTCTCCATCGCCTCGCACAGTCTCCATCGCCTCGCACAGACTCCATCTCCTCGCACAGACTCCATCTCCTCGCACAGACTCCATCTCCTCGCACAGACTCCATCGCCTCGCACAGTCTCCATCTCCTCGCACAGTCTCCATCGCCTCGCACAGACTCCATCTCCTCGCACAGACTCCATCACCTCGTACAGTCTCCATCACCTCGCACAGTCTCCATCACTTCGCACAGTCTCCATCTCCTCGCACAGTCTCCATCACCTCGCACAGTCTCCATCTCCTCACACAGTCTCCATCTCCTCGCACAGTCTCCATCTCCTCGCACAGTCTCCATCACCTCGCACAGTCTCCATCACCTCGCACAGTCTCCATCCCCTCGCACAGTCTCCATCACCTCACACAGTCTCCATCTCCTCACACAGTCTCCATCTCCTCACACAGTCTCCATCTCCTCGCACAGTCTCCATCACCGCGCACAGACTCCATCACCTCGCACAGACTCCATCACCTCGCACAGTCTCCATCTCCTCGCACAGTCTCCATCTCCTCGCACAGTCTCCATCACTTCGCACAGTCTCCATCTCCTCACACAGTCTCCATCACCTCGCACAGTCTCCATCTCCTCGCACAGTCTCCATCACCTCGCACAGTCTCCATCACCGCGCACAGTCTCCATCACCGCGCACAGACTCCATCTCCTCGCACAGTCTCCATCGCCTCGCACAGACTCCATCTCCTCGCACAGACTCCATCACCTCGTACAGTCTCCATCACCTCGCACAGTCTCCATCACTTCGCACAGTCTCCATCTCCTCGCACAGTCTCCATCACCTCGCACAGTCTCCATCTCCTCACACAGTCTCCATCTCCTCGCACAGTCTCCATCACCTCGCACAGTCTCCATCACCTCGCACAGTCTCCATCCCCTCGCACAGTCTCCATCACCTCACACAGTCTCCATCTCCTCACACAGTCTCCATCTCCTCACACAGTCTCCATCTCCTCACACAGTCTCCATCACCTCGCACAGTCTCCATCCCCTCGCACAGTCCCCATCACCTCGCACAGTCTCCATCTCCTCACACAGTCTCCATCTCCTCGCACAGTCTCCATCTCCTCGCACAGTCTCCATCACCGCGCACAGTCTCCATCACCGCGCACAGTCTCCATCACCGCGCACAGACTCCATCTCCTCGCACAGACTCCATCACCTCGCACAGACTCCATCACCTCACACAGTCTCCATCTCCTCGCACACTCTCCATCTCCTCGCACAGTCTCCATCACCTCGCACAGACTCCGTCTCCTCGCACAGACTCCATCTCCTCACACAGTCTCCATCTCCTCACACAGTGTCCATCACCTCGCACAGTCTCCATCTCCTCACACAGTCTCCATCTCCTCACACAGTCTCGATCACCTCGCACAGTCTCGATCACCTCGCACAGTCTCGATCACCTCGCACAGTCTCCATCTCCTCACACAGTCTCCATCGCCTCGCACAGTCTCCATCGCCTCGCACAGACTCCATCTCCTCGCACAGACTCCATCGCCTCGCACAGTCTCCATCATTTCGCACAGTCTCCATCTCCTCACACAGTCTCCATCACCTCGCACAGTCTCCATCTCCTCGCACAGTCTCCATCTCCTCGCACAGACTCCATCTCCTCGCACAGACTCCATCACCTCGCACAGACTCCATCACCTCGCACAGACTCCATCACCTCGCACAGTCTCCATCTCCTCGCACAGTCTCCATCACTTCGCACAGTCTCCATCTCCTCACACAGTCTCCATCACCTCACACAGTCTCCATCTCCTCGCACACTCTCCATCACCTCACACAGTCTCCATCACCTCACACAGTCTCCATCACCTCACACAGTCTCCATCTCCTCGCACAGTCTCCATCTCCTCGCACAGTCCCCATCACCTCACACAGTCTCCATCTCCTCGCACAGTCTCCATCTCCTCGCACAGTCTCCATCACCGCGCACAGTCTCCATCACCGCGCACAGACTCCATCTCCTCGCACAGACTCCATCACCTCGCACAGACTCCATCACCTCACACAGTCTCCATCTCCTCGCACACTCTCCATCTCCTCGCACAGTCTCCATCACCTCGCACAGACTCCGTCTCCTCGCACAGACTCCATCTCCTCACACAGTCTCCATCTCCTCGCACAGTCTCCATCACCTCGCACAGTCTCCATCACCTCGCACAGTCTCCATCCCCTCGCACAGTCTCCATCACCTCACACAGTCTCCATCTCCTCACACAGTCTCCATCTCCTCACACAGTCTCCATCTCCTCACACAGTCTCCATCACCTCGCACAGTCTCCATCCCCTCGCACAGTCCCCATCACCTCGCACAGTCTCCATCTCCTCACACAGTCTCCATCTCCTCGCACAGTCTCCATCTCCTCGCACAGTCTCCATCACCGCGCACAGTCTCCATCACCGCGCACAGTCTCCATCACCGCGCACAGACTCCATCTCCTCGCACAGACTCCATCACCTCGCACAGACTCCATCACCTCACACAGTCTCCATCTCCTCGCACACTCTCCATCTCCTCGCACAGTCTCCATCACCTCGCACAGACTCCGTCTCCTCGCACAGACTCCATCTCCTCACACAGTCTCCATCTCCTCACACAGTGTCCATCACCTCGCACAGTCTCCATCTCCTCACACAGTCTCCATCTCCTCACACAGTCTCGATCACCTCGCACAGTCTCGATCACCTCGCACAGTCTCGATCACCTCGCACAGTCTCCATCTCCTCACACAGTCTCCATCGCCTCGCACAGTCTCCATCGCCTCGCACAGACTCCATCTCCTCGCACAGACTCCATCGCCTCGCACAGTCTCCATCATTTCGCACAGTCTCCATCTCCTCACACAGTCTCCATCACCTCGCACAGTCTCCATCTCCTCGCACAGTCTCCATCTCCTCGCACAGACTCCATCTCCTCGCACAGACTCCATCACCTCGCACAGACTCCATCACCTCGCACAGACTCCATCACCTCGCACAGTCTCCATCTCCTCGCACAGTCTCCATCACTTCGCACAGTCTCCATCTCCTCACACAGTCTCCATCACCTCACACAGTCTCCATCTCCTCACACACTCTCCATCACCTCACACAGTCTCCATCACCTCACACAGTCTCCATCACCTCACACAGTCTCCATCTCCTCGCACAGTCTCCATCTCCTCGCACAGTCCCCATCACCTCACACAGTCTCCATCTCCTCGCACAGTCTCCATCTCCTCGCACAGTCTCCATCACCGCGCACAGTCTCCATCACCGCGCACAGACTCCATCTCCTCGCACAGACTCCATCACCTCGCACAGACTCCATCACCTCACACAGTCTCCATCTCCTCGCACACTCTCCATCTCCTCGCACAGTCTCCATCACCTCGCACAGACTCCGTCTCCTCGCACAGACTCCATCTCCTCACACAGTCTCCATCTCCTCACACAGTGTCCATCACCTCGCACAGTCTCCATCTCCTCACACAGTCTCCATCTCCTCACACAGTCTCGATCACCTCGCACAGTCTCGATCACCTCGCACAGTCTCGATCACCTCGCACAGTCTCCATCTCCTCACACAGTCTCCATCGCCTCGCACAGTCTCCATCGCCTCGCACAGACTCCATCTCCTCGCACAGACTCCATCGCCTCGCACAGTCTCCATCACTTCGCACAGTCTCCATCTCCTCACACAGTCTCCATCACCTCACACAGTCTCCATCTCCTCGCACAGACTCCATCTCCTCGCACAGACTCCATCACCTCGCACAGACTCCATCACCTCGCACAGACTCCATCACCTCGCACAGTCTCCATCTCCTCGCACAGTCTCCATCACTTCGCACAGTCTCCATCTCCTCACACAGTCTCCATCACCTCACACAGTCTCCATCTCCTCGCACACTCTCCATCACCTCACACAGTCTCCATCACCTCACACAGTCTCCATCTCCTCGCACACTCTCCATCTCCTCGCACAGTCTCCATCACCTCGCACAGACTCCGTCTCCTCGAACAGACTCCATCTCCTCACACAGTCTCCATCTCCTCACACAGTCTCCATCACCTCGCACAGTCTCCATCGCCTCGCACAGTCTCCATCGCCTCGCACAGTCTCCATCGCCTCGCACAGACTCCATCTCCTCTCACAGTCTCCATCACCTCGCACAGTCTCCATCTCCTCACACAGTCTCCATCGCCTCGCACAGTCTCCATCGCCTCGCACAGACTCCATCTCCTCGCACAGACTCCATCGCCTCGCACAGTCTCCATCGCCTCGCACACTCTCCATCTCCTCGCACAGTCTCCATCGCCTCGCACAGTCTCCATCTCCTCACACAGTCTCCTTCTCCTCGCACAGACTCCAACTCCTCACACAGTCTCCATCTCCTCACACGGTCTCCTTCTCCTCGCACAGTCTCCTTCTCCTCGCACAGACTCCATCTCCTCACACAGTCTCCTTCTCCTCGCACAGACTCCATCTCCTCGCACAGACTCCATCGCCTCGCACAGTCTCCATCCCTTCGCACAGTCTCCATCTCCTCACACAGACTCCATCACCTCCCACAGTCTCCATCACCTCGCACAGTGTCCATCTCCTCACACAGTCTCCATCACCTCGCACAGTCTCCATCACCTCGCACAGTCTCCATCACCTCGCACAGTCTCCATCACTTCGCACAGTCTCCATCACTTCGCACAGTCTCCATCTCCTCACACAGTCTCCATCACCTCGCACAGACTCCATCGTCTCGCACAGTCTCCATCACCTCGCACAGTCTCCATCACCTCGCACAGTCTCCATCACCTCGCACTGTCTCCATCGCCTCGCACAGACTCCATCCCCTCGCACAGTCTCCATCCCCTCGCACAGTCTCCATCCCCTCGCACAGTCTCCATCACCTCGCACAGTCTCCATCCCCTCGCACAGTCTCCATCACCTCGCACAGTCTCCATGTCCTCGCACAGACTCCATCGCCTCGCACAGTCTCCATCTCCTCGCACAGACTCCATCTCCTCGCACAGACTCCATCACCTCGCACAGACTCCATCACCTCGCACAGTCTCCATCACTTCGCACAGTCTCCATCTCCTCACACAGTCTCCATCTCCTCGCACAGTCTCCATCTCCTCGCACAGACTCCATCTCCTCGCACAGACTCCATCTCCTCGCACAGACTCCATCACCTCGCACAGACTCCATCACCTCGCACAGACTCCATCACCTCGCACAGTCTCCATCTCCTCACACAGTCTCCATCTCCACACACAGTCTCCATCTCCTCACACAGTCTCCATCTCCTCGCACAGTCTCCATCTCCTCGCACAGACTCCATCGTCTCGCACAGTCTCCATCACCTCGCACAGTCTCCATCACCTCGCACAGTCTCCATCGCCTCGCACAGTCTCCATCACCTCGCACAGTCTCCATCACCTCACACAGACTCCATCGCCTCGCACAGACTCCATCCCCTCGCACAGTCTCCATCGCCTCGCACAGTCTCCATCCCCTCGCACAGTCTCCATCACCTCGCACAGTCTCCATCCCCTCGCACAGTCTCCATCTCCTCACACAGTCTCCATCTCCACACACAGTCTCCATCTCCTCACACAGTCTCCATCTCCTCGCACAGTCTCCATCTCCTCGCACAGACTCCATCGTCTCGCACAGTCTCCATCACCTCGCACAGTCTCCATCACCTCGCACAGTCTCCATCGCCTCGCACAGTCTCCATCTCCTCACACAGACTCCATCACCTCCCACAGTCTCCATCACCTCGCACAGTGTCCATCTCCTCACACAGTCTCCATCACCTCGCACAGTCTCCATCACCTCGCACAGTCTCCATCACCTCGCACAGTCTCCATCACTTCGCACAGTCTCCATCACTTCGCACAGTCTCCATCTCCTCACACAGTCTCCATCACCTCGCACAGACTCCATCGTCTCGCACAGTCTCCATCACCTCGCACAGTCTCCATCACCTCGCACAGTCTCCATCACCTCGCACTGTCTCCATCGCCTCGCACAGACTCCATCCCCTCGCACAGTCTCCATCCCCTCGCACAGTCTCCATCCCCTCGCACAGTCTCCATCACCTCGCACAGTCTCCATCCCCTCGCACAGTCTCCATCACCTCGCACAGTCTCCATGTCCTCGCACAGACTCCATCGCCTCGCACAGTCTCCATCTCCTCGCACAGACTCCATCTCCTCGCACAGACTCCATCACCTCGCACAGACTCCATCACCTCGCACAGTCTCCATCACTTCGCACAGTCTCCATCTCCTCACACAGTCTCCATCTCCTCGCACAGTCTCCATCTCCTCGCACAGACTCCATCTCCTCGCACAGACTCCATCTCCTCGCACAGACTCCATCACCTCGCACAGACTCCATCACCTCGCACAGACTCCATCACCTCGCACAGTCTCCATCTCCTCACACAGTCTCCATCTCCACACACAGTCTCCATCTCCTCACACAGTCTCCATCTCCTCGCACAGTCTCCATCTCCTCGCACAGACTCCATCGTCTCGCACAGTCTCCATCACCTCGCACAGTCTCCATCACCTCGCACAGTCTCCATCGCCTCGCACAGTCTCCATCACCTCGCACAGTCTCCATCACCTCACACAGACTCCATCGCCTCGCACAGACTCCATCCCCTCGCACAGTCTCCATCGCCTCGCACAGTCTCCATCCCCTCGCACAGTCTCCATCACCTCGCACAGTCTCCATCCCCTCGCACAGTCTCCATCCCCTCGCACAGTCTCCATCACCTCGCACAGACTCCATCGCCTCGCACAGTCTCCATCTCCTCGCACAGACTCCATCACCTCGCACAGACTCCATCACCTCGCACAGACTCCATCACCTCGCACAGACTCCATCACCTCGCACAGACTCCATCACCTCGCACAGTCTCCATCACTTCGCACAGTCTCCATCTCCTCACACAGTCTCCATCACCTCGCACAGACTCCATCACCTCGCACAGTCTCCATCTCCTCGCACAGACTCCATCACCTCGCACAGACTCCATCACCTCGCACAGACTCCATCACCTCGCACAGACTCCATCACCTCGCACAGACTCCATCACCTCGCACAGACTCCATCACCTCGCACAGTCTCCATCACCTCGCACAGTCTCCATCACCTCACACAGACTCCATCGTCTCACACAGTCTCCATCGTCTCACACAGTCTCCATCGTCTCACACGGTCTCCATCTCCTCGCACAGACTCCATCACATCGCACAGACTCCATTACCTCGCACACACTCCATCACCTCGCACAGACTTCATCACCTCGCATCGTCTTCATCACCTCGCACAGGCTCCATCACTTCGCACAGTCTCCATCACCTCGCACAGACTCCATCACCTCGCACAGTCTCCATCTCCTCGCACAGTCTCCATCACCTCGCACAGACTCCATCTCCTCGCACAGACTCCATCACCTCGCACAGTCTCCATCTCCTCGCACAGTCTCCATCACCTCGCACAGACTCCATCTCCTCGCACAGACTCCATCTCCTCGCACAGACTCCATCTCCACACACAGTCTCCATCGCCTCGCACAGTCTCCATCACCTCGCACAGTCTCCATCACTTCGCACAGTCTCCATCTCCTCACACAGTCTCCATCACCTCGCACAGCCTCCATCACCTCGCACAGTCTCCATCTCCTCACACAGACTCCATCACCTCGCACAGACTCCATCACCTCGCACAGACTCCATCACCTCGCACAGACTCCATCACCTCGCACAGACTCCATCACCTCGCACAGACTCCATCACCTCGCACAGTCTCCATCACCTCGCACAGTCTCCATCACCTCGCACAGTCTCCATCACCTCGCACAGACTCCATCACCTCGCACAGTCTCCATCACCTCGCACAGTCTCCATCACCTCGCACAGACTCCATCACCTCGCACAGTCTCCATCACCTCGCACAGTCTCCATCACCTCGCACAGTCTCCATCACCTCGCACAGTCTCCATCACCTCACACAGTCTCCATCGTCTCACACAGTCTCCATCGTCTCACACAGTCTCCATCGTCTCACACAGTCTCCATCTCCTCGCACAGACTCCATCACATCGCACAGACTCCATTACCTCGCACACACTCCATCACCTCGCACAGACTTCATCACCTCGCATCGTCTTCATCACCTCGCACAGGCTCCATCACTTCGCACAGTCTCCATCACCTCGCACAGACTCCATCACCTCGCACAGTCTCCATCTCCTCGCACAGTCTCCATCACCTCGCACAGACTCCATCTCCTCGCACAGACTCCATCACCTCGCACAGTCTCCATCTCCTCGCACAGTCTCCATCACCTCGCACAGACTCCATCTCCTCGCACAGACTCCATCTCCTCGCACAGACTCCATCTCCACACACAGTCTCCATCGCCTCGCACAGTCTCCATCTCCTCGCACACTCTCCATCGCCTCGCACAGACTCCATCTCCTCGCACAGTCTCCATCTCCTCACACAGACTCCATCACCTCGCACAGTCTCCATCACTTCGCACAGTCTCCATCTCCTCGCACAGTCTCCATCACCTCGCACAGACTCCATCGTCTCGCACAGTCTCCATCACCTCGCACAGTCTCCATCACCTCGCACAGTCTCCATCACCTCGCACAGTCTCCATCACCTCGCACAGTCTCCATCGCCTCGCACAGACTCCATCACCTCGCACAGTCTCCATCACCTCGCACAGTCTCCATCACCTCGCACAGTCTCCATCTCCTCACACAGTCTCCATCACCTCGCACAGACTCCGTTTCCTCGCACAGACTCCATCTCCTCACACAGTCTCCATCTCCTCACACAGTCTCCATCTCCTCGCACAGTCTCCATCACCTCGCACAGTCTCCATCACCTCGCACAGACTCCGTCACCTCGCACAGACTCCAACTCCTCACACAGTCTCCATCTCCTCGCACAGACTCCATCACCTCACACAGTCTCCATCGCCTCACACAGTCTCCATCGCCTCGCACAGTCTCCATCGTCTCACACAGTCTCCATCGTCTCACACAGTCTCCATCGCCTCGCACACTCTCCATCACCTCGCACAGACTCCATCACCTCGCACAGACTCCATCACCTCGCACAGACTCCAACTCCTCACACAGTCTCCATCTCCTCGCACAGACTCCATCACCTCACACAGTCTCCATCTCCTCACACAGTCTCCATCGCCTCGCACAGTCTCCATCGCCTCGCACAGACTCCATCTCCTCGCACAGACTCCATCTCCTCGCACAGACTCCATCTCCTCGCACAGACTCCATCGCCTCGCACAGTCTCCATCTCCTCGCACAGTCTCCATCGCCTCGCACAGACTCCATCTCCTCGCACAGACTCCATCACCTCGTACAGTCTCCATCACCTCGCACAGTCTCCATCACTTCGCACAGTCTCCATCTCCTCGCACAGTCTCCATCACCTCGCACAGACTCCATCACCTCGCACAGTCCCCATCACCTCACACAGTCTCCATCTCCTCGCACAGTCTCCATCTCCTCGCACAGTCTCCATCACCGCGCACAGTCTCCATCACCGCGCACAGACTCCATCTCCTCGCACAGACTCCATCACCTCGCACAGACTCCATCACCTCACACAGTCTCCATCTCCTCGCACACTCTCCATCTCCTCGCACAGTCTCGATCACCTCGCACAGTCGCCATCACCTCGCACAGACTCCGTCTCCTCGCACAGACTCCATCTCCTCACACAGTCTCCATCTCCTCACACAGTGTCCATCACCTCGCACAGTCTCCATCTCCTCACACAGTCTCCATCTCCTCACACAGTCTCGATCACCTCGCACAGTCTCGATCACCTCGCACAGACTCCATCTCCTCGCACAGACTCCATCGCCTCGCACAGTCTCCATCACTTCGCACAGTCTCCATCTCCTCACACAGTCTCCATCACCTCACACAGTCTCCATCTCCTCGCACAGTCTCCATCACCGCGCACAGACTCCATCTCCTCGCACAGACTCCATCACCTCGCACAGACTCCATCACCTCGCACAGACTCCATCACCTCGCACAGTCTCCATCTCCTCGCACAGTCTCCATCTCCTCGCACAGTCTCCATCACTTCGCACAGTCTCCATCTCCTCACACAGTCTCCATCACCTCACACAGTCTCCATCTCCTCGCACACTCTCCATCACCTCACACAGTCTCCATCACCTCACACAGTCTCCATCTCCTCGCACACTCTCCATCTCCTCGCACAGTCTCCATCACCTCGCACAGACTCCGTCTCCTCGAACAGACTCCATCTCCTCACACAGTCTCCATCTCCTCACACAGTCTCCATCACCTCGCACAGACTCCATCACCTCGCACAGTCTCCATCACCTCGCACAGTCTCCATCACCTCGCACAGTCTCCATCACCTCGCACAGACTCCATCACCTCGCACAGTCTCCATCACCTCGCACAGTCTCCATCACCTCGCACAGACTCCATCACCTCGCACAGTCTCCATCACCTCGCACAGTCTCCATCACCTCGCACAGTCTCCATCACCTCGCACAGTCTCCATCACCTCGCACAGTCTCCATCGTCTCACACAGTCTCCATCGTCTCACACAGTCTCCATCGTCTCACACAGTCTCCATCTCCTCGCACAGACTCCATCACATCGCACAGACTCCATTACCTCGCACACACTCCATCACCTCGCACAGACTTCATCACCTCGCATCGTCTTCATCACCTCGCACAGGCTCCATCACTTCGCACAGTCTCCATCACCTCGCACAGACTCCATCACCTCGCACAGTCTCCATCTCCTCGCACAGTCTCCATCACCTCGCACAGACTCCATCTCCTCGCACAGACTCCATCACCTCGCACAGTCTCCATCTCCTCGCACAGTCTCCATCACCTCGCACAGACTCCATCTCCTCGCACAGACTCCATCTCCTCGCACAGACTCCATCTCCACACACAGTCTCCATCGCCTCGCACAGTCTCCATCTCCTCGCACACTCTCCATCGCCTCGCACAGACTCCATCTCCTCGCACAGTCTCCATCTCCTCACACAGACTCCATCACCTCGCACAGTCTCCATCACTTCGCACAGTCTCCATCTCCACACACAGTCTCCATCGCCTCGCACAGTCTCCATCACCTCGCACAGACTCCATCGTCTCGCACAGTCTCCATCACCTCGCACAGTCTCCATCACCTCGCACAGTCTCCATCACCTCGCACAGTCTCCATCACCTCGCACAGTCTCCATCGCCTCGCACAGACTCCATCACCTCGCACAGTCTCCATCACCTCGCACAGTCTCCATCACCTCGCACAGTCTCCATCTCCTCACACAGTCTCCATCACCTCGCACAGACTCCGTTTCCTCGCACAGACTCCATCTCCTCACACAGTCTCCATCTCCTCACACAGTCTCCATCTCCTCGCACAGTCTCCATCACCTCGCACAGTCTCCATCACCTCGCACAGACTCCGTCACCTCGCACAGACTCCAACTCCTCACACAGTCTCCATCTCCTCGCACAGACTCCATCACCTCACACAGTCTCCATCGCCTCACACAGTCTCCATCGCCTCGCACAGTCTCCATCGTCTCACACAGTCTCCATCGTCTCACACAGTCTCCATCGCCTCGCACACTCTCCATCACCTCGCACAGACTCCATCACCTCGCACAGACTCCATCACCTCGCACAGACTCCAACTCCTCACACAGTCTCCATCTCCTCGCACAGACTCCATCACCTCACACAGTCTCCATCTCCTCACACAGTCTCCATCGCCTCGCACAGTCTCCATCGCCTCGCACAGACTCCATCTCCTCGCACAGACTCCATCTCCTCGCACAGACTCCATCTCCTCGCACAGACTCCATCGCCTCGCACAGTCTCCATCTCCTCGCACAGTCTCCATCGCCTCGCACAGACTCCATCTCCTCGCACAGACTCCATCACCTCGTACAGTCTCCATCACCTCGCACAGTCTCCATCACTTCGCACAGTCTCCATCTCCTCGCACAGTCTCCATCACCTCGCACAGACTCCATCACCTCGCACAGTCCCCATCACCTCACACAGTCTCCATCTCCTCGCACAGTCTCCATCTCCTCGCACAGTCTCCATCACCGCGCACAGTCTCCATCACCGCGCACAGACTCCATCTCCTCGCACAGACTCCATCACCTCGCACAGACTCCATCACCTCACACAGTCTCCATCTCCTCGCACACTCTCCATCTCCTCGCACAGTCTCGATCACCTCGCACAGTCGCCATCACCTCGCACAGACTCCGTCTCCTCGCACAGACTCCATCTCCTCACACAGTCTCCATCTCCTCACACAGTGTCCATCACCTCGCACAGTCTCCATCTCCTCACACAGTCTCCATCTCCTCACACAGTCTCGATCACCTCGCACAGTCTCGATCACCTCGCACAGACTCCATCTCCTCGCACAGACTCCATCGCCTCGCACAGTCTCCATCACTTCGCACAGTCTCCATCTCCTCACACAGTCTCCATCACCTCACACAGTCTCCATCTCCTCGCACAGTCTCCATCACCGCGCACAGACTCCATCTCCTCGCACAGACTCCATCACCTCGCACAGACTCCATCACCTCGCACAGACTCCATCACCTCGCACAGTCTCCATCTCCTCGCACAGTCTCCATCTCCTCGCACAGTCTCCATCACTTCGCACAGTCTCCATCTCCTCACACAGTCTCCATCACCTCACACAGTCTCCATCTCCTCGCACACTCTCCATCACCTCACACAGTCTCCATCACCTCACACAGTCTCCATCTCCTCGCACACTCTCCATCTCCTCGCACAGTCTCCATCACCTCGCACAGACTCCGTCTCCTCGAACAGACTCCATCTCCTCACACAGTCTCCATCTCCTCACACAGTCTCCATCACCTCGCACAGTCTCCATCGCCTCGCACAGTCTCCATCGCCTCGCACAGTCTCCATCGCCTCGCACAGACTCCATCTCCTCTCACAGTCTCCATCACCTCGCACAGTCTCCATCTCCTCACACAGTCTCCATCGCCTCGCACAGTCTCCATCGCCTCGCACAGACTCCATCTCCTCGCACAGACTCCATCGCCTCGCACAGTCTCCATCGCCTCGCACACTCTCCATCTCCTCGCACAGTCTCCATCGCCTCGCACAGTCTCCATCTCCTCACACAGTCTCCTTCTCCTCGCACAGACTCCAACTCCTCACACAGTCTCCATCTCCTCACACAGTCTCCTTCTCCTCGCACAGTCTCCTTCTCCTCGCACAGACTCCATCTCCTCACACAGTCTCCTTCTCCTCGCACAGACTCCATCTCCTCGCACAGACTCCATCGCCTCGCACAGTCTCCATCCCTTCGCACAGTCTCCATCTCCTCACACAGACTCCATCACCTCCCACAGTCTCCATCAC
This sequence comes from Chiloscyllium punctatum, assembly GCF_047496795.1. NCBI lineage: Eukaryota > Metazoa > Chordata > Chondrichthyes > Orectolobiformes > Hemiscylliidae > Chiloscyllium > Chiloscyllium punctatum. The sequence continues at coordinate 81,641,480 of NC_092742.1, forward strand.
CTCGCACAGTGTCCATCTCCTCACACAGTCTCCATCACCTCGCACAGTCTCCATCACCTCGCACAGTCTCCATCACCTCGCACAGTCTCCATCACTTCGCACAGTCTCCATCACTTCGCACAGTCTCCATCACTTCGCACAGTCTCCATCACTTCGCACAGTCTCCATCTCCTCACACAGTCTCCATCACCTCGCACAGACTCCATCGTCTCGCACAGTCTCCATCACCTCGCACAGTCTCCATCACCTCGCACAGTCTCCATCACCTCACACAGTCTCCATCGCCTCGCACAGACTCCATCCCCTCGCACAGTCTCCATCCCCTCGCACAGTCTCCATCCCCTCGCACAGTCTCCATCCCCTCGCACAGTCTCCATCCCCTCGCACAGTCTCCATCACCTCGCACAGTCTCCATCTCCTCGCACAGTCTCCATCTCCTCACACAGACTCCATCACCTCGCACAGACTCCATCACCTCGCACAGACTCCATCACCTCGCACAGACTCCATCACCTCGCACAGACTCCATCACCTCGCACAGACTCCATCACCTCGCACAGTCTCCATCACCTCGCACAGTCTCCATCACCTCACACAGACTCCATCGTCTCACACAGTCTCCATCGTCTCACACAGTCTCCATCTCCTCGCACAGACTCCATCACATCGCACAGACTCCATTACCTCGCACACACTCCATCACCTCGCACAGACTTCATCACCTCGCATCGTCTTCATCACCTCGCACAGGCTCCATCACTTCGCACAGTCTCCATCACCTCGCACAGACTCCATCACCTCGCACAGTCTCCATCTCCTCGCACAGTCTCCATCACCTCGCACAGACTCCATCTCCTCGCACAGACTCCATCACCTCGCACAGTCTCCATCTCCTCGCACAGTCTCCATCACCTCGCACAGACTCCATCTCCTCGCACAGACTCCATCTCCTCGCACAGACTCCATCTCCACACACAGTCTCCATCGCCTCGCACAGTCTCCATCACCTCGCACAGTCTCCATCACTTCGCACAGTCTCCATCTCCTCACACAGTCTCCATCACCTCGCACAGACTCCATCACCTCGCACAGTCTCCATCTCCTCACACAGACTCCATCACCTCGCACAGACTCCATCACCTCGCACAGACTCCATCACCTCGCACAGACTCCATCACCTCGCACAGACTCCATCACCTCGCACAGACTCCATCACCTCGCACAGTCTCCATCACCTCGCACAGTCTCCATCACCTCGCACAGTCTCCATCACCTCACACAGACTCCATCGTCTCACACAGTCTCCATCGTCTCACACAGTCTCCATCGTCTCACACAGTCTCCATCTCCTCGCACAGACTCCATCACATCGCACAGACTCCATTACCTCGCACACACTCCATCACCTCGCACAGACTTCATCACCTCGCATCGTCTTCATCACCTCGCACAGGCTCCATCACTTCGCACAGTCTCCATCACCTCGCACAGACTCCATCACCTCGCACAGTCTCCATCTCCTCGCACAGTCTCCATCACCTCGCACAGACTCCATCTCCTCGCACAGACTCCATCACCTCGCACAGTCTCCATCTCCTCGCACAGTCTCCATCACCTCGCACAGACTCCATCTCCTCGCACAGACTCCATCTCCTCGCACAGACTCCATCTCCACACACAGTCTCCATCGCCTCGCACAGTCTCCATCTCCTCGCACACTCTCCATCGCCTCGCACAGACTCCATCTCCTCGCACAGTCTCCATCTCCTCACACAGACTCCATCACCTCGCACAGTCTCCATCACTTCGCACAGTCTCCATCTCCACACACAGTCTCCATCACCTCGCACAGACTCCATCGTCTCGCACAGTCTCCATCACCTCGCACAGTCTCCATCACCTCGCACAGTCTCCATCACCTCGCACAGTCTCCATCACCTCGCACAGTCTCCATCGCCTCGCACAGACTCCATCCCCTCGCACAGTCTCCATCCCCTCGCACAGTCTCCATCCCCTCGCACAGTCTCCATCCCCTCGCACAGTCTCCATCACCTCGCACAGTCTCCATCCCCTCGCACAGTCTCCATCACCTCGCACAGTCTCCATCTCCTCGCACAGACTCCATCGCCTCGCACAGTCTCCATCTCCTCGCACAGACTCCATCTCCTCGCACAGACTCCATCTCCTCGCACAGACTCCATCACCTCGCACAGACTCCATCACCTCGCACAGACTCCATCTCCTTGCACAGACTCCATCGCCTCGCACAGTCTCCATCTCCTCGCACAGACTCCATCTCCTCGCACAGACTCCATCTCCTCGCACAGACTCCATCACCTCGCACAGACTCCATCACCTCGCACAGTCTCCATCACTTCGCACAGTCTCCATCTCCTCACACAGTCTCCATCTCCTCGCACAGTCTCCATCTCCTCGCACAGACTCCATCTCCTCGCACAGACTCCATCACCTCGCACAGACTCCATCACCTCGCACAGACTCCATCACCTCGCACAGTCTCCATCTCCTCACACAGTCTCCATCTCCTCACACAGTCTCCATCACCTCGCACAGACTCCATTACCTCGCACAGTCTCCATCTCCTCGCACAGTCTCCATCACCTCGCACAGACTCCATCTCCTCGCACAGACTCCATCTCCTCGCACAGACTCCATCTCCACACACAGTCTCCATCGCCTCGCACAGTCTCCATCGCCTCGCACAGTCTCCATCACCTCGCACAGTCTCCATCACTTCGCACAGTCTCCATCTCCTCACACAGTCTCCATCACCTCGCACAGACTCCATCACCTCGCACAGTCTCCATCTCCTCACACAGACTCCATCACCTCGCACAGACTCCATCACCTCACACAGACTCCATCACCTCGCACAGACTCCATCACCTCGCACAGACTCCATCACCTCGCACAGACTCCATCCCCTCGCACAGTCTCCATCGCCTCGCACAGTCTCCATTGCCTCACACAGTCTCCATCACCTCACACAGACTCCATCTCCTCACACAGTCTCCATCGCCTCGCATACTCTCCATCTCCTCGCACAGTCTCCATCACCTCACACAGACTCCATCGCCTCGCACAGACTCCATCCCCTCGCACAGTCTCCATCGCCTCGCACAGTCTCCATCCCCTCGCACAGTCTCCATCCCCTCGCACAGTCTCCATCACCTCGCACAGTCTCCATCCCCTCGCACAGTCTCCATCCCCTCGCACAGTCTCCATCTCCTCGCACAGACTCCATCGCCTCGCACAGTCTCCATCTCCTCGCACAGACTCCATCTCCTCGCACAGACTCCATCTCCTCGCACAGACTCCATCTCCTCGCACAGACTCCATCACCTCGCACAGACTCCATCACCTCGCACAGACTCCATCACCTCGCACAGACTCCATCACCTCGCACAGACTCCATCACCTCGCACAGTCTCCATCACCTCGCACAGTCTCCATCACCTCACACAGACTCCATCGTCTCACACAGTCTCCATCGTCTCACACAGTCTCCATCGTCTCACACAGTCTCCATCTCCTCGCACAGACTCCATCACATCGCACAGACTCCATTACCTCGCACACACTCCATCACCTCGCACAGACTTCATCACCTCGCATCGTCTTCATCACCTCGCACAGGCTCCATCACTTCGCACAGTCTCCATCACCTCGCACAGACTCCATCACCTCGCACAGTCTCCATCTCCTCGCACAGTCTCCATCACCTCGCACAGACTCCATCTCCTCGCACAGACTCCATCACCTCGCACAGTCTCCATCTCCTCGCACAGTCTCCATCACCTCGCACAGACTCCATCTCCTCGCACAGACTCCATCTCCTCGCACAGACTCCATCTCCACACACAGTCTCCATCGCCTCGCACAGTCTCCATCTCCTCGCACACTCTCCATCGCCTCGCACAGACTCCATCTCCTCGCACAGTCTCCATCTCCTCACACAGACTCCATCACCTCGCACAGTCTCCATCACTTCGCACAGTCTCCATCTCCTCACACAGTCTCCATCTCCTCGCACAGTCTCCATCACCTCGCACAGTCTCCATCGCCTCGCACAGACTCCATCCCCTCGCACAGTCTCCATCCCCTCGCACAGTCTCCATCCCCTCGCACAGTCTCCATCACCTCGCACAGTCTCCATCCCCTCGCACAGTCTCCATCACCTCGCACAGTCTCCATCTCCTCGCACAGACTCCATCGCCTCGCACAGTCTCCATCTCCTCGCACAGACTCCATCTCCTCGCACAGACTCCATCTCCTCGCACAGACTCCATCACCTCGCACAGACTCCATCACCTCGCACAGTCTCCATCACTTCGCACAGTCTCCATCTCCTCACACAGTCTCCATCTCCTCGCACAGTCTCCATCTCCTCGCACAGTCTCCATCACCTCGCACAGTCTCCATCACCTCGCACAGTCTCCATCTCCTCGCACAGTCTCCATCACCTCGCACAGTCTCCATCGCCTCGCACAGACTCCATCCCCTCGCACAGTCTCCATCCCCTCGCACAGTCTCCATCCCCTCGCACAGTCTCCATCACCTCGCACAGTCTCCATCCCCTCGCACAGTCTCCATCACCTCGCACAGTCTCCATCTCCTCGCACAGACTCCATCGCCTCGCACAGTCTCCATCTCCTCGCACAGACTCCATCTCCTCGCACAGACTCCATCACCTCGCACAGACTCCATCACCTCGCACAGTCTCCATCTCCTCACACAGTCTCCATCTCCTCGCACAGTCTCCATCTCCTCGCACAGTCTCCATCACCTCACACAGACTCCATCGTCTCACACAGTCTCCATCGTCTCGCACAGTCTCCATCTCCTCGCACAGACTCCATCACATCGCACAGACTCCATTACCTCGCACACACTCCATCACCTCGCATAGACGTAATCACCTCGCATAGTCTTCATAACCTCGCACAGACTCCATCACCTCGCACAGTCTCCATCACCTCGCACACACTCCATCACCTCGCACAGACTCCATCACCTCGCACAGACTCCATCACCTCGCACAGACTCCATCACCTCGCACAGTCTCCATCTCCTCGCACAGTCTCCATCACCTCGCACAGTGTCCATCACCTCGCACAGTCTCCATCTCCTCACACAGTCTCCATCGCCTCGCACAGTCTCCATCGCCTCGCACAGTCTCCATCTCCTCGCACAGTCTCCATCTCCTCCCACAGTCTCCATCGCCTCGCACAGTTTCCATCGCCTCGCACAGTGTCCATCACCTCGCACAGTCTCCATCACCTCGCACAGTCTCCATCACCTCGCACAGTCTCCATCACCTCGCACAGTCTCCATCGCCTCGCACAGTCTCCATCTCGTCGCACAGTCTCCATCACCTCGCACAGTGTCCATCACCTCGCACAGTGTCCATCACCTCGCACAGTCTCCATCTCCTCGCACAGTCTCCATCGCCTCGCACAGTCTCCATCGCCTCGCACAGTCTCCATCGCCTCGCACAGTCTCCATCGCCTCGCACAGTCTCCATCGCCTCGCACAGTCTCCATCGCCTCGCACAGACTCCATCACCTCGCATACTCTCCATCGCCTCGCACAGTCTCCATCGCCTCACACAGTCTCCATCACCTCGCACAGTCTCCATCGCCTCGCACAGTCTCCATCGCCTCACACAGTCTCCATCGCCTCACACAGTCTCCATCACCTCACACAGTCTCCATCGCCTCGCACAGTCTCCATCGCCTCACACAGTCTCCATCACCTCACACAGACTCCATCTCCTCACACAGTCTCCATCGCCTCGCATACTCTCCATCTCCTCGCACAGTCTCCATCACCTCACACAGACTCCATCGCCTCACACAGTCTCCATCGCCTCACACAGTCTCCATCGCCTCACACAGTCTCCATCGCCTCACACAGTCTCCATCGCCTCACACAGACTCCATCGCCTCACAGAGTCTCCATCACCTCACACAGTCTCCATCGTCTCACACAGTCTCCATCTCCTCGCACAGTCTCCATCTCCTCGCACAGTCTCCATCGCCTCGCACAGTCTCCATCGCCTCGCACAGTCTCCATCGCCTCGCACAGTCTCCATCCCCTCGCACAGTCTCCATCACCTCGCACACACTCCATCACCTCGCACACACTCCATCACCTCGCACAGACTTCATCACCTCGCACAGTGTCCATCACCTCGCACAGACTCCATCACTTCGCACAGTCTCCATCACCTCGTACACACTCCATCACCTCGCACAGACTCCATCACCTCGCACAGTCTCCATCACCTCGCACAGACTCCATCCCCTCGCACAGTCTCCATCCCCTCGCACAGTCTCCATCCCCTCGCACAGTCTCCATCCCCTCGCACAGTCTCCATCACCTCGCACAGACTCCATCACTTCGCACAGTCTCCATCACCTCGCACACACTCCATCACCTCGCACAGACTCCATCACCTCGCACAGACTCCATCACGTCGCACAGTCTCCATCTCCTCGCACAGTCTCCATCACCTCGCACAGTGTCCATCACCTCGCACAGTCTCCATCTCCTCGCACAGTCTCCATCGCCTCGCACAGTCTCCATCGCCTCGCACAGTCTCCATCTCCTCGCACAGTCTCCATCTCCTCCCACAGTCTCCATCGCCTCGCACAGTATCCATCGCCTCGCACAGTGTCCATCACCTCGCACAGTCTCCATCACCTCGCACAGTCTCCATCACCTCGCACAGTCTCCATCTCCTAGCACAGTCTCCATCTCCTCGCACAGTCTCCATCGCCTCGCACAGTCTCCATCGCCTCGCACAGTCTCCATCTCCTCGCACAGTCTCCATCTCCTCGCACAGTCTCCATCTCCTCGCACAGTCTCCATCACCTCACACAGACTCCATCGCCTCACACAGTCTCCATCGCCTCACACAGTCTCCATCGCCTCACACAGTCTCCATCGCCTCACACAGTCTCCATCGCCTCACACAGTCTCCATCGCCTCACACAGTCTACATCGCCTCACACAGTCTCCATCACCTCGCACAGTCTCCATCTCCTCGCACAGTCTCCATCTCCTCGCACAGTCTCCATCGCCTCGCACAGTCTCCATCGCCTCGCACAGTCTCCATCGCCTCGCACAGTCTCCATCCCCTCGCACAGTCTCCATCCCCTCGCACAGTCTCCATCACCTCGCACACACTCCATCACCTCGCACACACTCCATCACCTCGCACAGACTTCATCACCTCGCACAGTGTCCATCACCTCGCACAGACTCCATCACTTCGCACAGTCTCCATCACCTCGCACACACTCCATCACCTCGCACAGACTCCATCACCTCGCACAGTCTCCATCACCTCGCACAGACTCCATCCCCTCGCACAGTCTCCAACCCCTCGCACAGTCTCCATCCCCTCGCACAGTCTCCATCACCTCGCACAGTCTTCATCACCTCGCACAGACTCCATCACTTCGCACAGTCTCCATCACCTCGCACACACTCCATCACCTCGCACAGACTCCATCACCTCGCACAGACTCCATCACCTCGCACAGTCTCCATCTCCTCGCACAGTCTCCATCACCTCGCACAGTGTCCATCACCTCGCACAGTCTCCATCTCCTCACACAGTCTCCATCGCCTCGCACAGTCTCCATCGCCTCGCACAGTCTCCATCTCCTCGCACAGTCTCCATCTCCTCCCACAGTCTCCATCGCCTCGCACAGTCTCCATCTCCTCGCACAGTCTCCATCACCTCGCACAGTGTTCATCACCTCGCACAGTGTCCATCACCTCGCACAGTGTCCATCACTTCGCACAGTCTCCATCACCTCGCACAGTCTCCATCACCTCGCACAGTCTCCATCACCTCGCACACTCTCCATCCCCTCGCACAGTCTCCATCCCCTCGCACAGTCTCCATCCCCTCGCACAGTCTCCATCACCTCGCACAGTCTCCATCACCTCGCACAGTCTCCATCCCCTCGCACAGTCTCCATCCCCTCGCACAGTCTCCATCACCTCACAGTCTCCATCGCCCCGCACAGTCTCCATCGCCTCGCACAGTCTCCATCGCCTCGCATACTCTCCATCGCCTCGCACAGTCTCCATCGCGTCACACAGTCTCCATCACCTCACACAGACTCCATCTCCTCACACAGTCTCCATCGCCTCGCATACTCTCCATCTCCTCGCACAGTCTCCATCACCTCACACAGACTCCATCGCCTCACACAGTCTCCATCGCCTCACACAGTCTCCATCGCCTCACACAGTCTCCATCGCCTCACACAGTCTCCATCGCCTCACACAGTCTCCATCACCTCACACAGTCTCCATCGTCTCACACAGTCTCCATCTCCTCGCACAGTCTCCATCTCCTCGCACAGTCTCCATCGCCTCGCACAGTCTCCATCGCCTCGCACAGTCTCCATCGCCTCGCACAGTCTCCATCGCCTCGCACAGTCTCCATCCCCTCGCACAGTCTCCATCACCTCGCACACACTCCATCACCTCGCACACACTCCATCACCTCGCACAGACTTCATCACCTCGCACAGTGTCCATCACCTCGCACAGACTCCATTACTTCGCACAGTCTCCATCACCTCGCACACACTCCATCACCTCGCACAGACTCCATCACCTCGCACAGTCTCCATCACCTCGCACAGACTCCATCCCCTCGCACAGACTCCATCCCCTCGCACAGTCTCCATCACCTCGCACAGTCTCCATCACCTCGCACAGTCTCCATCACCTCGCACAGTGTCCATCACCTCGCACAGTCTCCATCTCCTCGCACAGTCTCCATCTCCTCGCACAGTCTCCATCGCCTCGCACAGTCTCCATCGCCTCGCACAGTGTCCATCGCCTCGCACAGTCTCCATCGCCTCGCACAGTCTCCATCGCCTCGCACAGACTCCATCACCTCGCATACTCTCCATCGCCTCGCACAGTCTCCATCGCCTCACACAGTCTCCATCACCTCACACAGACTCCATCTCCTCACACAGTCTCCATCGCCTCGCATACTCTCCATCTCCTCGCACAGTCTCCATCACCTCACACAGACTCCATCGCCTCACACAGTCTCCATCGCCTCACACAGTCTCCATCGCCTCACACAGTCTCCATCACCTCACACAGTCTCCATCGTCTCACACAGTCTCCATCTCCTCGCACAGTCTCCATCGCCTCGCACAGTGTCCATCGCCTCGCAAAGTCTCCATCACCTCGCACAGTCTCCATCACCTCGCACAGTCTCCATCTCCTCGCACAGTCTCCATCACCTCGCACAGACTCCATCACCTCGCACAGACTCCATCACCTCGCACAGACTCCATCACCTCGCACAGACTCCATCACCTCGCACAGTCTCCATCACCTCGCACAGTCTCCATCACCTCGCACAGTCTCCATCTCCTCGCACAGTCTCCATCACCTCGCACAGTGTCCATCACCTCGCACAGTCTCCATCACCTCGCACAGTCTCCATCACCTCGCACAGTCTCCATCACCTCGCACAGTCTCCATCACCTCGCACAGTCTCCATCTCCTCGCACAGTCTCCATCACCTCGCACAGACTCCATCACCTCGCACAGACTCCATCACCTCGCACAGTCTCCATCACCTCGCACACTCTCCATCCCTTCGCACAGTCTCCATCCCCTCGCACAGTCTCCATCCCCTCGCACAGTCTCCATCCCCTCGCACAGTCTCCATCCCCTCGCACAGTCTCCATCACCTCGCACAGTCTCCATCCCCTCGCACAGTCTCCATCCCCTCGCACAGTCTCCATCACCTCGCACAGTCTCCATCACCTCACAGTCTCCATCGACCCGCACAGTCTCCATCGCCTCGCACAGTCTCCATCGCCTCGCACAGTCTCCATCGCCTCGCACAGTCTCCATCGCCTCGCACAGACTCCATCACCTCGCATACTCTCCATCGCCTCGCACAGTCTCCATCGCCTCACACAGTCTCCATCACCTCACACAGACTCCATCTCCTCACACAGTCTCCATCGCCTCGCATACTCTCCATCTCCTCGCACAGTCTCCATCACCTCACACAGACTCCATCGCCTCACACAGTCTCCATCGCCTCACACAGTCTCCATCGCCTCACACAGTCTCCATCACCTCACACAGTCTCCATCGTCTCACACAGTCTCCATCACCTCGCACAGTCTCCATCACCTCGCACAGTGTCCATCACCTCGCACAGTGTCCATCACCTCGCACAGTCTCCATCACCTCGCATAGACTCCATCTCCTCGCACAGTCTCCATCTCCTCGCACAGTCTCCATCACCTCGCACAGACTCCATCACCTCGCACAGACTCCATCACCTCGCACAGACTCCATCACCTCGCACAGTCTCCATCACCTCGCACAGACTCCATCCCCTCACACAGTCTCCATCCCCTCGCACAGTCTCCATCACCTCGCACAGTCTCCATCACCTCACAGTCTCCATCGACCCGCACAGTCTCCATCACCTCGCACAGACTCCATTACTTCGCACAGTCTCCATCACCTCGCACACACTCCATCACCTCGCACAGACTCCATCACCTCGCACAGTCTCCATCACCTCGCACAGACTCCATCCCCTCGCACAGACTCCATCCCCTCGCACAGTCTCCATCACCTCGCACAGTCTCCATCACCTCGCACAGTCTCCATCACCTCGCACAGTGTCCATCACCTCGCACAGTCTCCATCTCCTCGCACAGTCTCCATCTCCTCGCACAGTCTCCATCGCCTCGCACAGTCTCCATCGCCTCGCACAGTGTCCATCGCCTCGCACAGTCTCCATCGCCTCGCACAGTCTCCATCGCCTCGCACAGACTCCATCACCTCGCATACTCTCCATCGCCTCGCACAGTCTCCATCGCCTCACACAGTCTCCATCACCTCACACAGACTCCATCTCCTCACACAGTCTCCATCGCCTCGCATACTCTCCATCTCCTCGCACAGTCTCCATCACCTCACACAGACTCCATCGCCTCACACAGTCTCCATCGCCTCACACAGTCTCCATCGCCTCACACAGTCTCCATCACCTCACACAGTCTCCATCGTCTCACACAGTCTCCATCTCCTCGCACAGTCTCCATCGCCTCGCACAGTGTCCATCGCCTCGCACAGTCTCCATCACCTCGCACAGTCTCCATCACCTCGCACAGTCTCCATCTCCTCGCACAGTCTCCATCACCTCGCACAGACTCCATCACCTCGCACAGACTCCATCACCTCGCACAGACTCCATCACCTCGCACAGACTCCATCACCTCGCACAGTCTCCATCACCTCGCACAGTCTCCATCACCTCGCACAGTCTCCATCTCCTCGCACAGTCTCCATCACCTCGCACAGTGTCCATCACCTCGCACAGTCTCCATCACCTCGCACAGTCTCCATCACCTCGCACAGTCTCCATCACCTCGCACAGTCTCCATCTCCTCGCACAGTCTCCATCACCTCGCACAGACTCCATCACCTCGCACAGACTCCATCACCTCGCACAGACTCCATCACCTCGCACAGTCTCCATCACCTCGCACACTCTCCATCCCTTCGCACAGTCTCCATCCCCTCGCACAGTCTCCATCCCCTCGCACAGTCTCCATCCCCTCGCACAGTCTCCATCCCCTCGCACAGTCTCCATCACCTCGCACAGTCTCCATCCCCTCGCACAGTCTCCATCCCCTCGCACAGTCTCCATCACCTCGCACAGTCTCCATCACCTCACAGTCTCCATCGACCCGCACAGTCTCCATCGCCTCGCACAGTCTCCATCGCCTCGCACAGTCTCCATCGCCTCGCACAGTCTCCATCGCCTCGCACAGACTCCATCACCTCGCATACTCTCCATCGCCTCGCACAGTCTCCATCGCCTCACACAGTCTCCATCACCTCACACAGACTCCATCTCCTCACACAGTCTCCATCGCCTCGCATACTCTCCATCTCCTCGCACAGTCTCCATCACCTCACACAGACTCCATCGCCTCACACAGTCTCCATCGCCTCACACAGTCTCCATCGCCTCACACAGTCTCCATCACCTCACACAGTCTCCATCGTCTCACACAGTCTCCATCACCTCGCACAGTCTCCATCACCTCGCACAGTGTCCATCACCTCGCACAGTGTCCATCACCTCGCACAGTCTCCATCACCTCGCATAGACTCCATCTCCTCGCACAGTCTCCATCTCCTCGCACAGTCTCCATCACCTCGCACAGACTCCATCACCTCGCACAGACTCCATCACCTCGCACAGACTCCATCACCTCGCACAGTCTCCATCACCTCGCACAGACTCCATCCCCTCACACAGTCTCCATCCCCTCGCACAGTCTCCATCCCCTCGCACAGTCTCCATCACCTCGCACAGTCTCCATCACCTCGCACAGTCTCCATCCCCTCGCACAGTCTCCATCACCTCGCACAGACTCCATCACCTCGCACAGACTCCATCACCTCGCACAGTCTCCATCACCTCGCACAGTCTCCATCACCTCGCACAGTCTCCATCGCCTCGCACAGTCTCCATCACCTCGCACAGTCTCCATCCCCTCGCACAGTCTCCATCACCTCGCACAGACTCCATCACCTCGCACAGTCTCCATCACCTCGCACAGTCTCCATCACCTCGCACAGTCTCCATCTCCTCACACAGTCTCCATCACCTCGCACACTCTCCATCGCCTCGCACAGTCTCCATCGACTCGCACAGTCTCCATCTCCTCGCAGTCTCCATCTCCTCACACAGTCTCCATCACCTCGCACAGACTCCATCGTCTCACACAGTCTCCATCGCCTCGCACAGTCTCCATCGCCTCGCACAGTCTCCATCTCCTCGCACAGTCTCCATCACCTCGCAGAGTCTCCATCACCTCGCACAGTGTCCATCACCTCGCACAGTGTCCATCACCTCGCACAGTCTCCATCACCTCGCACAGTCTCCATCACCTCGCACAGTCTCCATCTCCTCGCACAGTCTCCATCACCTCGCACAGACTCCATCACCTCGCACAGACTCCATCACCTCGCACAGACTCCATCACCTCGCACAGACTCCATCACCTCGCACAGTGTCCATCACCTCGCACAGTCTCCATCACCTCGCACAGTGTCCATCACCTCGCACAGTCTCCATCACCTCGCACAGTCTCCATCTCCTCGCACAGTCTCCATCTCCTCGCACAGACTCCCTCACCTCGCACAGACTCCATCACCTCGCACAGACTCCATCACCTCGCACAGTCTCCATCACCTCGCACAGTCTCCATCACCTCGCACAGTGTCCATCACCTCGCACAGTCTCCATCACCTCACACAGTCTCCATCGTCTCACACAGTCTCCATCTCCTCGCACTGTCTCCATCTCCTCGCACAGTCTCCATCGCCTCGCACAGTCTCCATCGCCTCGCACAGTCTCCATCGCCTCGCACAGTCTCCATCTCCTTGCACAGTCTCCATCGCCTCGCACAGTCTCCATCGCCTCGCACAGTCTCCATCACCTCGCACACACTCCATCACCTCGCACAGTCTCCATCACCTCGCACAGACTCCATCCCCTCGCACAGTCTCCATCTCCTCGCACAGTCTCCATCACCTCGCACAGTGTCCATCACCTCGCACAGTCTCCATCTCCTCACACAGTCTCCATCGCCTCGCACAGTCTCCATCGCCTCGCACAGTCTCCATCTCCTCGCACAGTCTCCATCTCCTCCCACAGTCTCCATCGCCTCGCACAGTCTCCATCGCCTCGCACAGTGTCCATCACCTCGCACAGTCTCCATCACCTCGCACAGTCTCCATCTCCTCGCACAGTCTCCATCTCCTCGCACAGTCTCCATCGCCTCGCACAGTCTCCATCGCCTCGCACAGTCTCCATCGCCTCGCACAGTCTCCATCGCCTCGCACAGTCTCCATCCCCTCGCACACACTCCATCACCTCGCACACACTCCATCACCTCGCACACACTCCATCACCTCGCACACACTCCATCACCTCGCACAGACTCCATCACCTCGCACAGTCTCCATCCCCTCGCACAGACTCCATCCCCTCGCACAGTCTCCATCTCCTCGCACAGTCTCCATCACCTCGCACAGTGTCCATCACCTCGCACAGTCTCCATCTCCTCACACAGTCTCCATCGCCTCGCACAGTCTCCATCGCCTCGCACAGTCTCCATCTCCTCGCACAGTCTCCATCTCCGCCCACAGTCTCCATCGCCTCGCACAGTCTCCATCGCCTCGCACAGTGTCCATCACCTCGCACAGTCTCCATCACCTCGCACAGTCTCCATCTCCTCGCACAGTCTCCATCTCCTCGCACAGTCTCCATCGCCTCGCACAGTCTCCATCACCTCGCACAGTCTCCATCTCCTCGCACAGTCTCCATCACCTCGCACAGACTCCATCACCTCGAACAGACTCCATCACCTCGCACAGACTCCATCACCTCGCACAGACTCCATCACCTCGCACAGACTCCATCACCTCGCACAGTCTCCATCACCTCGCACAGACTCCATCTCCTCGCACAGTCTCCATCACCTCGCACAGTCTCCATCACCTCGCACAGTGTCCATCACCTCGCACAGTCTCCATCACCTCGCACAGTCTCCATCACCTCGCACAGTCTCCATCACCTCGCACAGTCTCCATCTCCTCGCACAGTCTCCATCACCTCGCACAGACTCCATCACCTCGCACAGACTCCATCACCTCGCACAGACTCCATCACCTCGCACAGTCTCCATCACCTCGCACACTCTCCATCCCTTCGCACAGTCTCCATCCCCTCGCACAGTCTCCATCCCCTCGCACAGTCTCCATCCCCTCGCACAGTCTCCATCCCCTCGCACAGTCTCCATCCCCTCGCACAGTCTCCATCACCTCGCACAGTCTCCATCCCCTCGCACAGTCTCCATCACCTCACAGTCTCCATCGACCCGCACAGTCTCCATCGCCTCGCACAGTCTCCATCGCCTCGCACAGTCTCCATCGCCTCGCACAGTCTCCATCGCCTCGCACAGACTCCATCACCTCGCATACTCTCCATCGCCTCGCACAGTCTCCATCTCCTCGCACAGTCTCCATCGCCTCGCACAGACTCCATCGCCTCACACAGTCTCCATCACCTCACACAGACTCCATCTCCTCACACAGTCTCCATCGCCTCGCATACTCTCCATCTCCTCGCACAGTCTCCATCACCTCACACAGACTCCATCGCCTCACACAGTCTCCATCGCCTCACACAGTCTCCATCGCCTCACACAGTCTCCATCACCTCACACAGTCTCCATCGTCTCACACAGTCTCCATCACCTCGCACAGTCTCCATCACCTCGCACAGTGTCCATCACCTCGCACAGTGTCCATCACCTCGCACAGTGTCCATCACCTCGCACAGTCTCCATCTCCTCGCACAGTCTCCATCACCTCGCACAGACTCCATCACCTCGCACAGACTCCATCACCTCGCACAGACTCCATCACCTCGCACAGACTCCATCCCCTCACACAGTCTCCATCCCCTCGCACAGTCTCCATCCCCTCGCACGGTCTCCATCCCCTCGCACAGTCTCCATCACCTCGCACAGTCTCCATCCCCTCGCACAGTCTCCATCACCTCGCACAGACTCCATCACCTCGCACAGACTCCATCACCTCGCACAGTCTCCATCCCCTCGCACAGTCTCCATCACCTCGCACAGTGTCCATCACCTCGCACAGTGTCCATCACTTCGCACAGTCTCCATCACCTCGCACAGTCTCCATCACCTCGCACAGTCTCCATCTCCTCGCACAGTCTCCATCACCTCGCACAGACTCCATCACCTCGCACAGACTCCATCACCTCGCACAGTCTCCATCACCTCGCACAGACTCCATCACCTCGCACAGTCTCCATCACCTCGCACAGTCTCCATCACCTCGCACAGTGTCCATCACCTCGCACAGTCTCCATCACCTCGCACAGTCTCCATCTCCTCGCACAGTCTCCATCACCTCGCACAGTCTCCATCACCTCGCACAGTCTCCATCACCTCGCACAGTCTCCATCTCCTCGCACAGACTCCATCACCTCGCACAGACTCCATCACCTCGCACAGACTCCATCACCTCGCACAGTCTCCATCACCTCGCACAGTCTCCATCACCTCGCACAGTCTCCATCTCCTCGCACAGTCTCCATCACCTCGCACAGTCTCCATCACCTCGCACAGTCTCCATCACCTCGCACAGTGTCCATCACCTCGCACAGTCTCCATCTCCTCGCACAGTCTCCATCACCTCGCACAGACTCCATCACCTCGCACAGTCTCCATCACCTCGCACACTCTCCATCGCCTCGCACAGTCTCCATCGCCTCGCACAGTCTCCATCGCCTCGCACAGTCTCCATCACCTCGCACAGACTCCATCGTCTCACACAGTCTCCATCACCTCGCACACTCTCCATCGCCTCGCACAGTCTCCATCGCCTCGCACAGTCTCCATCTCCTCGCACAGTCTCCATCACCTCGCACAGTCTCCATCACCTCGCACAGTGTCCATCACCTCGCACAGTCTCCATCACCTCGCACAGTCTCCATCGCCTCGCATACTCTCCATCTCCTCGCACAGTCTCCATCACCTCACACAGACTCCATCGCCTCACACAGTCTCCATCGCCTCACACAGTCTCCATCGCCTCACACAGTCTCCATCGTCTCACACAGTCTCCATCTCCTCGCACAGTCTCCATCTCCTCGCACAGTCTCCATCTCCTCGCACAGTCTCCATCGCCTCGCACAGTCTCCATCGCCTCGCACAGTCTCCATCGCCTCGCACAGTCTCCATCCCCTCGCACAGTCTCCATCACCTCGCACACACTCCATCACCTCGCACACACTCCATCACCTCGCACACACTCCATCACCTCGCACAGACTCCATCACCTCGCACAGTCTCCATCACCTCGCACAGTCTCCATCACCTCACAGTCTCCATCGACCCGCACAGTCTCCATCGCCTCGCACAGTCTCCATCGCCTCGCACAGTCTCCATCGCCTCGCACAGTCTCCATCGCCTCGCACAGACTCCATCACCTCGCATACTCTCCATCGCCTCGCACAGTCTCCATCGCCTCACACAGTCTCCATCACCTCACACAGACTCCATCTCCTCGCACAGTCTCCATCGCCTCGCATACTCTCCATCTCCTCGCACAGTCTCCATCACCTCACACAGACTCCATCGCCTCACACAGTCTCCATCGCCTCACACAGTCTCCATCGCCTCACACAGTCTCCATCACCTCACACAGTCTCCATCGTCTCACACAGTCTCCATCACCTCGCACAGTCTCCATCACCTCGCACAGTGTCCATCACCTCGCACAGTGTCCATCACCTCGCACAGTCTCCATCACCTCGCATAGACTCCATCTCCTCGCACAGTCTCCATCTCCTCGCACAGTCTCCATCACCTCGCACAGACTCCATCACCTCGCACAGACTCCATCACCTCGCACAGACTCCATCACTTCGCACAGTCTCCATCACCTCGAACAGACTCCATCCCCTCACACAGTCTCCATCCCCTCGCACAGTCTCCATCCCCTCGCACAGTCTCCATCACCTCGCACAGTCTCCATCCCCTCGCACAGTCTCCATCACCTCGCACAGACTCCATCACCTCGCACAGACTCCATCACCTCGCACAGTCTCCATCACCTCGCACAGTCTCCATCACCTCGCACAGTCTCCATCGCCTCGCACAGTCTCCATCACCTCGCACAGTCTCCATCCCCTCGCACAGTCTCCATCACCTCGCACAGACTCCATCACCTCGCACAGTCTCCATCACCTCGCACAGTCTCCATCACCTCGCACAGTCTCCATCTCCTCACACAGTCTCCATCACCTCGCACACTCTCCATCGCCTCGCACAGTCTCCATCGACTCGCACAGTCTCCATCTCCTCGCAGTCTCCATCTCCTCACACAGTCTCCATCACCTCGCACAGACTCCATCGTCTCACACAGTCTCCATCGCCTCGCACAGTCTCCATCGCCTCGCACAGTCTCCATCTCCTCGCACAGTCTCCATCACCTCGCAGAGTCTCCATCACCTCGCACAGTGTCCATCACCTCGCACAGTGTCCATCACCTCGCACAGTCTCCATCACCTCGCACAGTCTCCATCACCTCGCACAGTCTCCATCTCCTCGCACAGTCTCCATCACCTCGCACAGACTCCATCACCTCGCACAGACTCCATCACCTCGCACAGACTCCATCACCTCGCACAGACTCCATCACCTCGCACAGTGTCCATCACCTCGCACAGTCTCCATCACCTCGCACAGTGTCCATCACCTCGCACAGTCTCCATCACCTCGCACAGTCTCCATCTCCTCGCACAGTCTCCATCTCCTCGCACAGACTCCCTCACCTCACACAGACTCCATCACCTCGCACAGACTCCATCACCTCGCACAGTCTCCATCACCTCGCACAGTCTCCATCACCTCGCACAGTCTCCATCACCTCACACAGTCTCCATCGTCTCACACAGTCTCCATCTCCTCGCACTGTCTCCATCTCCTCGCACAGTCTCCATCGCCTCGCACAGTCTCCATCGCCTCGCACAGTCTCCATCGCCTCGCACAGTCTCCATCTCCTCGCACACACTCCATCACCTCGCACACACTCCATCACCTCGCACACACTCCATCACCTCGCACAGACTTCATCACCTCGCACAGTGTCCATCACCTCGCACAGACTCCATCACCTCGCACACACTCCATCACCTCGCACAGACTCCATCACCTCGCACAGACTCCATCCCCTCGCACAGACTCCATCCCCTCGCACAGACTCCATCCCCTCGCACAGTCTCCATCACCTCGCACAGTCTCCATCACCTCGCACAGTCTCCATCACCTCGCACAGTGTCCATCACCTCGCACAGTCTCCATCTCCTCGCACAGTCTCCATCGCCTCGCACAGTCTCCATCGCCTCGCACAGTCTCCATCGCCTCGCACAGTCTCCATCGCCTCGCACAGTCTCCATCGCCTCGCACAGACTCCATCGCCTCGCATACTCTCCATCGCCTCGCACAGTCTCCATCGCCTCACACAGTCTCCATCACCTCACACAGACTCCATCTCCTCACACAGTCTCCATCGCCTCGCATACTCTCCATCTCCTCGCACAGTCTCCATCACCTCACACAGACTCCATCGCCTCACACAGTCTCCATCGCCTCACACAGTCTCCATCGCCTCACACAGTCTCCATCGCCTCACACAGTCTCCATCGCCTCACACAGTCTCCATCACCTCACACAGTCTCCATCGTCTCACACAGTCTCCATCTCCTCGCACAGTCTCCATCTCCTCGCACAGTCTCCATCGCCTCGCACAGTCTCCATCGCCTCGCACAGTCTCCATCGCCTCGCACAGTCTCCATCGCCTCGCACAGTCTCCATCCCCTCGCACACACTCCATCACCTCGCACACACTCCATCACCTCGCACACACTCCATCACCTCGCACACACTCCATCACCTCGCACAGACTCCATCACCTCGCACAGTCTCCATCACCTCGCACAGACTCCATCCCCTCGCACAGACTCCATCCCCTCGCACAGTCTCCATCTCCTCGCACAGTCTCCATCACCTCGCACAGTGTCCATCACCTCGCACAGTCTCCATCTCCTCACACAGTCTCCATCGCCTCGCACAGTCTCCATCGCCTCGCACAGTCTCCATCTCCTCGCACAGTCTCCATCTCCTCCCACAGTCTCCATCGCCTCGCACAGTCTCCATCGCCTCGCACAGTGTCCATCACCTCGCACAGTCTCCATCACCTCGCACAGTCTCCATCTCCTCGCACAGTCTCCATCTCCTCGCACAGTCTCCATCGCCTCGCACAGTCTCCATCGCCTCGCACAGTCTCCATCTCCTCGCACAGTCTCCATCACCTCGCACAGACTCCATCACCTCGCACAGACTCCATCACCTCGCACAGACTCCATCACCTCGCGCAGACTCCATCACCTCGCACAGTCTCCATCACCTCGCACAGTCTCCATCACCTCGCACAGTCTCCATCTCCTCGCACAGTCTCCATCACCTCGCACAGTCTCCATCACCTCGCACAGTGTCCATCACCTCGCACAGTCTCCATCACCTCACACAGTCTCCATCACCTCGCACAGTCTCCATCACCTCGCACAGTCTCCATCTCCTCGCACAGTCTCCATCACCTCGCACAGACTCCATCACCTCGCACAGACTCCATCACCTCGCACAGACTCCATCACCTCGCACAGACTCCATCACCTCGCACAGTCTCCATCACCTCGCACAGTCTCCATCCCCTCGCACAGTCTCCATCCCCTCGCACAGTCTCCATCCCCTCGCACAGTCTCCATCCCCTCGCACAGTCTCCATCCCCTCGCACAGTCTCCATCCCCTCGCACAGTCTCCATCCCCTCGCACAGTCTCCATCACCTCGCACAGTCTCCATCCCCTCGCACAGTCTCCATCACCTCACAGTCTCCATCGACCCGCACAGTCTCCATCGCCTCGCACAGTCTCCATCGCCTCGCACAGTCTCCATCGCCTCGCACAGACTCCATCACCTCGCATACTCTCCATCGCCTCGCACAGTCTCCATCGCCTCACACAGTCTCCATCACCTCACACAGACTCCATCTCCTCACACAGTCTCCATCGCCTCGCATACTCTCCATCTCCTCGCACAGTCTCCATCACCTCACACAGACTCCATCGCCTCACACAGTCTCCATCGCCTCACACAGTCTCCATCACCTCACACAGACTCCATCTCCTCACACAGTCTCCATCGCCTCGCATACTCTCCATCTCCTCGCACAGTCTCCATCACCTCACACAGACTCCATCGCCTCACACAGTCTCCATCGCCTCACACAGTCTCCATCGCCTCACACAGTCTCCATCACCTCACACAGTCTCCATCGTCTCACACAGTCTCCATCACCTCGCACAGTCTCCATCACCTCGCACAGTCTCCATCACCTCGCACAGTGTCCATCACCTCGCACAGTCTCCATCACCTCGCATAGACTCCATCTCCTCGCACAGTCTCCATCTCCTCGCACAGTCTCCATCACCTCGCACAGACTCCATCACCTCGCACAGACTCCATCACCTCGCACAGACTCCATCACCTCGCACAGACTCCATCCCCTCACACAGTCTCCATCCCCTCGCACAGTCTCCATCCCCTCGCACAGTCTCCATCACCTCGCACAGTCTCCATCCCCTCGCACAGTCTCCATCACCTCGCACAGACTCCATCACCTCGCACAGACTCCATCACCTCGCACAGTCTCCATCTCCTCGCACAGTCTCCATCACCTCGCACAGTCTCCATCACCTCGCACAGTGTCCATCACCTCGCACAGTCTCCATCCCCTCGCACAGTCTCCATCACCTCGCACAGACTCCATCACCTCGCACAGACTCCATCACCTCGCACAGTCTCCATCTCCTCGCACAGTCTCCATCACCTCGCACAGTCTCCATCACCTCGCACAGTGTCCATCACCTCGCACAGTCTCCATCACCTCACACAGTCTCCATCACCTCGCACAGTCTCCATCACCTCGCACAGTCTCCATCTCCTCGCACAGTCTCCATCACCTCGCACAGACTCCATCACCTCGCACAGACTCCATCACCTCGCACAGACTCCATCACCTCGCACAGTCTCCATCACCTCGCACACTCTCCATCCCTTCGCACAGTCTCCATCCCCTCGCACAGTCTCCATCCCCTCGCACAGTCTCCATCCCCTCGCACAGTCTCCATCCCCTCGCACAGTCTCCATCCCCTCGCACAGTCTCCATCACCTCGCACAGTCTCCATCCCCTCGCACAGTCTCCATCCCCTCGCACAGTCTCCATCACCTCACAGTCTCCATCGACCCGCACAGTCTCCATCGCCTCGCACAGTCTCCATCGCCTCGCACAGTCTCCATCGCCTCGCACAGTCTCCATCGCCTCGCACAGACTCCATCACCTCGCATACTCTCCATCGCCTCGCACAGTCTCCATCGCCTCACACAGTCTCCATCACCTCACACAGACTCCATCTCCTCACACAGTCTCCATCGCCTCGCATACTCTCCATCTCCTCGCACAGTCTCCATCACCTCACACAGACTCCATCGCCTCACACAGTCTCCATCGCCTCACACAGTCTCCATCGCCTCACACAGTCTCCATCACCTCACACAGTCTCCATCGTCTCACACAGTCTCCATCACCTCGCACAGTCTCCATCACCTCGCACAGTGTCCATCACCTCGCACAGTGTCCATCACCTCGCACAGTCTCCATCACCTCGCATAGACTCCATCTCCTCGCACAGTCTCCATCTCCTCGCACAGTCTCCATCACCTCGCACAGACTCCATCACCTCGCACAGACTCCATCACCTCGCACAGACTCCATCACCTCGCACAGTCTCCATCACCTCGCACAGACTCCATCCCCTCACACAGTCTCCATCCCCTCGCACAGTCTCCATCCCCTCGCACAGTCTCCATCACCTCGCACAGTCTCCATCCCCTCGCACAGTCTCCATCACCTCGCACAGACTCCATCACCTCGCACAGACTCCATCACCTCGCACAGTCTCCATCCCCTCGCACAGTCTCCATCACCTCGCACAGTGTCCATCACCTCGCACAGTGTCCATCACCTCGCACAGTCTCCATCACCTCGCACAGTCTCCATCACCTCGCACAGTCTCCATCTCCTCGCACAGTCTCCATCACCTCGCACAGACTCCATCACCTCGCACAGACTCCATCACCTCGCACAGTCTCCATCACCTCGCACAGACTCCATCACCTCGCACAGTCTCCATCACCTCGCACAGTCTCCATCACCTCGCACAGTGTCCATCACCTCGCACAGTGTCCATCACCTCGCACAGTCTCCATCACCTCGCACAGTCTCCATCTCCTCGCACAGTCTCCATCACCTCGCACAGTCTCCATCACCTCGCACAGTCTCCATCACCTCGCACAGTCTCCATCTCCTCGCACAGTCTCCATCACCTCGCACAGACTCCATCACCTCGCACAGACTCCATCACCTCGCACAGACTCCATCACCTCGCACAGACTCCATCACCTCGCACAGTCTCCATCACCTCGCACAGTCTCCATCACCTCGCACAGACTCCATCCCCTCGCACAGTCTCCATCCCCTCGCACAGTCTCCATCCCCTCGCACAGTCTCCATCCCCTCGCACAGTCTCCATCCCCTCGCACAGTCTCCATCCCCTCGCACAGTCTCCATCCCCTCGCACAGTCTCCATCACCTCACAGTCTCCATCGCCCCGCACAGTCTCCATCGCCTCGCACAGTCTCCATCGCCTCGCACAGTCTCCATCGCCTCGCACAGTCTCCATCGCCTCGCACAGACTCCATCACCTCGCATACTCTCCATCGCCTCGCACAGTCTCCATTGCCTCACACAGTCTCCATCACCTCACACAGACTCCATCTCCTCACACAGTCTCCATCGCCTCGCATACTCTCCATCTCCTCGCACAGTCTCCATCACCTCACACAGACTCCATCGCCTCACACAGTCTCCATCGCCTCACACAGTCTCCATCGCCTCACACAGTCTCCATCGTCTCACACAGTCTCCATCTCCTCGCACAGTCTCCATCTCCTCGCACAGTCTCCATCTCCTCGCACAGTCTCCATCGCCTCGCACAGTCTCCATCGCCTCGCACAGTCTCCATCGCCTCGCACAGTCTCCATCCCCTCGCACAGTCTCCATCACCTCGCACACACTCCATCACCTCGCACACACTCCATCACCTCGCACACACTCCATCACCTCGCACAGACTCCATCACCTCGCACAGACTCCATCACCTCGCACACTCTCCATCCCTTCGCACAGTCTCCATCCCCTCGCACAGTCTCCATCCCCTCGCACAGTCTCCATCCCCTCGCACAGTCTCCATCCCCTCGCACAGTCTCCATCACCTCGCACAGTCTCCATCACCTCGCACAGTCTCCATCCCCTCGCACAGTCTCCATCCCCTCGCACAGTCTCCATCACCTCACAGTCTCCATCACCTCACAGTCTCCATCGCCCCGCACAGTCTCCATCACCTCGCACAGACTCCATCACCTCGCACAGTCTCCATCACCTCGCACAGTCTCCATCACCTCGCACAGACTCCATCACCTCGCACAGTCTCCATCACCTCGCACACTCTCCATCGCCTCGCACAGTCTCCATCGCCTCGCACAGTCTCCATCGCCTCGCACAGTCTCCATCACCTCGCACAGACTCCATCGTCTCACACAGTCTCCATCACCTCGCACACTCTCCATCGCCTCGCACAGTCTCCATCGCCTCGCACAGTCTCCATCTCCTCGCACAGTCTCCATCACCTCGCACAGTCTCCATCACCTCGCACAGTGTCCATCACCTCGCACAGTCTCCATCACCTCGCACAGTCTCCATCTCCTCGCACAGTCTCCATCACCTCGCACAGTCTCCATCACCTCGCACAGTGTCCATCACCTCGCACAGTCTCCATCACCTCGCACAGTCTCCATCACCTCGCACAGTCTCCATCTCCTCGCACAGTCTCCATCACCTCGCACAGACTCCATCACCTCGCACAGACTCCATCACCTCGCACAGACTCCATCACCTCGCACAGTCTCCATCACCTCGCACAGACTCCATCACCTCGCACAGACTCCATCACCTCACACAGACTCCATCACCTCGCACAGTCTCCATCACCTCGCACAGACTCCATCCCCTCGCACAGTCTCCATCCCCTCGCACAGTCTCCATCCCCTCGCACAGTCTCCATCCCCTCGCACAGTCTCCATCACCTCGCACAGTCTCCATCACCTCGCACAGTCTCCATCCCCTCGCACAGTCTCCATCCCCTCGCACAGTCTCCATCCCCTCGCACAGTCTCCATCACCTCGCACAGTCTCCATCACCTCGCACAGACTCCATCCCCTCGCACAGTCTCCATCCCCTCGCACAGTCTCCATCCCCTCGCACAGTCTCCATCCCCTCGCACAGTCTCCATCACCTCGCACAGTCTCCATCACCTCGCACAGTCTCCATCACCTCGCACAGTCTCCATCACCTCGCACACTCTCCATCCCTTCGCACAGTCTCCATCCCCTCGCACAGTCTCCATTACCTGACACAGACTCCATCGTCTCACACAGTCTCCATCTCCTCACACAGTCTCCATCGCCCCGCACAGTCTCCATCGCTTCGCACAGACTACATCGTCTCACACAGTCTCCATCTCCTCACACAGTCTCCATCGCCTCGCACACACTCCATCACCTCGCACAGTCTCCTTCACCTCGCGCACACTCCATCCCCTCGCACAGTCTCCATCTCCTCGCACAGTCTCCATCACCTCGCGCACACTCCATCGCCTCGCACGGTCTCCATCTCCTCGCACAGACTCCATCACCTCACACAGTCTCCATCGCCCCGCACAGTCTCCATCACCTCGCACAGACTCCATCCCCTCACACAGTCTCCATCCCCTCGCACAGTCTCCATCCCCTCGCACAGTCTCCATCACCTCGCACAGTCTCCATCACCTCGCACAGTCTCCATCACCTCGCACAGTCTCCATCCCCTCGCACAGTCTCCATCCCCTCGCACAGTCTCCATCACCTCGCACAGACTCCATCACCTCGCACAGTCTCCATCACCTCGCACAGTCTCCATCACCTCGCACACTCTCCATCCCTTCGCACAGTCTCCATCCCCTCGCACAGTCTCCATTACCTGACACAGACTCCATCGTCTCACACAGTCTCCATCTCCTCACACAGTCTCCATCGCCCCGCACAGTCTCCATCGCTTCGCACAGACTACATCGTCTCACACAGTCTCCATCTCCTCACACAGTCTCCATCGCCTCGCACACACTCCATCACCTCGCACAGTCTCCTTCACCTCGCGCACACTCCATCCCCTCGCACAGTCTCCATCTCCTCGCACAGTCTCCATCACCTCGCGCACACTCCATCGCCTCGCACGGTCTCCATCTCCTCGCACAGACTCCATCACCTCACACAGTCTCCATCGCCCCGCACAGTCTCCATCACCTCGCACAGTCTCCATCACCTCGCACAGTCTCCATCACCTCGCACAGTGTCCATCACCTCGCACAGTGTCCATCACCTCGCATACTCTCCATCGCCTCACACAGTCTCCATCACCTCACACAGACTCCATCTCCTCACACAGTCTCCATCACCTCGCACACTCTCCATCCCCTCGCACAGTCTCCATCGCCTCACACAGTCTCCATCGCCCCGCACAGTCTCCATCTCCTCACACAGTCTCCATCACCTCGCACAGACTCCATCGTCTCACACAGTCTCCATCACCTCGCACACTCTCCACCGCCTCGCACAGTCTCCATCGCCTCGCACAGTCTCCATCGCCTCGCACAGTCTCCATCGCCTCGCACAGTCTCCATCGCCTCGCACAGTGTCCATCTCCTCGCACAGTCTCCATCGCCCCGCACAGTCTCCATCTCCTCACACAGTCTCCATCACCTCGCACAGACTACATCGTCTCACACAGTCTCCATCGCCTCACACAGTCTCCATCGCCTCACACAGTCTCCATCGCCTCACACAGTCTCCATCGCCTCACACAGTCTCCATCACCTCACACAGTCTCCATCACCTCACACAGACTCCATCGTCTCGCACAGTCTCCATCTCCTCGCACAGTCTCCATCTCCTCGCACAGTCTCCATCGCCTCGCACAGTCTCCATCGCCTCGCACAGACTCCATCCCCTCGCACAGTCTCCATCACCTCGCACAGTCTCCATCCCCTCGCACAGTCTCCATCCCCTCGCACAGTCTCCATCGCCTCGCACAGTCTCCATCACCTCGCACAGTCTCCATCACCTCACACAGACTCCATCGTCTCACACAGTCTCCATCGCCTCACACAGTCTCCATCACATCGCACACACTCCATCACCTCGCACAGACTTCATCACCTCGCACAGACTCCATCACCTCGCACAGACTCCATCACCTCGCACAGTCTCCATCACTTCGCACAGTCTCCATCACCTCGCACACTCTCCATCCCTTCGCACAGTCTCCATCCCCTCGCACAGTCTCCATCACCTCGCACAGTCTCCATCACCTCGCACAGTCTCCATCACCTCGCACACTCTCCATCCCTTCGCACAGTCTCCATCCCCTCGCACAGTCTCCATCCCCTCGCACAGTCTCCATCCCCTCGCACAGTCTCCATCCCCTCGCACAGTCTCCATCACCTCGCACAGTCTCCATCCCCTCGCACAGTCTCCATCACCTCACAGTCTCCATCACCTCACAGTCTCCATCGCCCCGCACAGTCTCCATCACCTCGCACAGACTCCATCACCTCGCACAGTCTCCATCACCTCGCACAGTCTCCATCACCTCGCACAGACTCCATCACCTCGCACAGTCTCCATCACCTCGCACACTCTCCATCGCCTCGCACAGTCTCCATCGCCCCGCACAGTCTCCATCACCTCGCACAGACTCCATCACCTCGCACAGTCTCCATCACCTCGCACAGTCTCCATCACCTCGCACAGTCTCCATCACCTCGCACAGTCTCCATCACCTCGCACAGACTCCATCGTCTCACACAGTCTCCATCACCTCGCACACTCTCCATCGCCTCGCACAGTCTCCATCGCCTCGCACAGTCTCCATCTCCTCGCACAGTCTCCATCACCTCGCACAGTCTCCATCACCTCGCACAGTGTCCATCACCTCGCACAGTCTCCATCACCTCGCACAGTCTCCATCTCCTCGCACAGTCTCCATCACCTCGCACAGTCTCCATCACCTCGCACAGTGTCCATCACCTCGCACAGTCTCCATCACCTCGCACAGTCTCCATCACCTCGCACAGTCTCCATCTCCTCGCACAGTCTCCATCACCTCGCACAGACTCCATCACCTCGCACAGACTCCATCACCTCACACAGACTCCATCACCTCGCACAGTCTCCATCACCTCGCACAGACTCCATCACCTCGCACAGACTCCATCACCTCACACAGACTCCATCACCTCGCACAGTCTCCATCACCTCGCACAGACTCCATCCCCTCACACAGTCTCCATCCCCTCGCACAGTCTCCATCCCCTCGCACAGTCTCCATCCCCTCGCACAGTCTCCATCACCTCGCACAGTCTCCATCACCTCGCACAGTCTCCATCACCTCGCACAGTCTCCATCCCCTCGCACAGTCTCCATCCCCTCGCACAGTCTCCATCACCTCGCACAGACTCCATCACCTCGCACAGTCTCCATCACCTCGCACAGTCTCCATCACCTCGCACACTCTCCATCCCTTCGCACAGTCTCCATCCCCTCGCACAGTCTCCATTACCTGACACAGACTCCATCGTCTCACACAGTCTCCATCTCCTCACACAGTCTCCATCGCCCCGCACAGTCTCCATCGCTTCGCACAGACTACATCGTCTCACACAGTCTCCATCTCCTCACACAGTCTCCATCGCCTCGCACACACTCCATCACCTCGCACAGTCTCCTTCACCTCGCGCACACTCCATCCCCTCGCACAGTCTCCATCTCCTCGCACAGTCTCCATCACCTCGCGCACACTCCATCGCCTCGCACGGTCTCCATCTCCTCGCACAGACTCCATCACCTCACACAGTCTCCATCGCCCCGCACAGTCTCCATCACCTCGCACAGTCTCCATCACCTCGCACAGTCTCCATCACCTCGCACAGTGTCCATCACCTCGCACAGTGTCCATCACCTCGCATACTCTCCATCGCCTCACACAGTCTCCATCACCTCACACAGACTCCATCTCCTCACACAGTCTCCATCACCTCGCACACTCTCCATCCCCTCGCACAGTCTCCATCGCCTCACACAGTCTCCATCGCCCCGCACAGTCTCCATCTCCTCACACAGTCTCCATCACCTCGCACAGACTCCATCGTCTCACACAGTCTCCATCACCTCGCACACTCTCCACCGCCTCGCACAGTCTCCATCGCCTCGCACAGTCTCCATCGCCTCGCACAGTCTCCATCACCTCGCACAGTCTCCATCACCTCGCACAGTGTCCATCTCCTCGCACAGTCTCCATCGCCCCGCACAGTCTCCATCTCCTCACACAGTCTCCATCACCTCGCACAGACTACATCGTCTCACACAGTCTCCATCGCCTCACACAGTCTCCATCGCCTCACACAGTCTCCATCGCCTCACACAGTCTCCATCGCCTCACACAGTCTCCATCGCCTCACACAGTCTCCATCACCTCACACAGTCTCCATCACCTCACACAGACTCCATCGTCTCGCACAGTCTCCATCTCCTCGCACAGTCTCCATCTCCTCGCACAGTCTCCATCGCCTCGCACAGTCTCCATCGCCTCGCACAGTCTCCATCCCCTCGCACAGTCTCCATCACCTCGCACAGTCTCCATCCCCTCGCACAGTCTCCATCCCCTCGCACAGTCTCCATCGCCTCGCACAGTCTCCATCACCTCGCACAGTCTCCATCACCTCACACAGACTCCATCGTCTCACACAGTCTCCATCGCCTCACACAGTCTCCATCACATCGCACACACTCCATCACCTCGCACAGACTTCATCACCTCGCACAGACTCCATCACCTCGCACAGACTCCATCACCTCACACAGTCTCCATCACTTCGCACAGTCTCCATCACCTCGCACACTCTCCATCCCCTCGCACAGTCTCCATCCCCTCGCACAGTCTCCATCACCTCGCACAGTCTCCATCACCTCGCACAGTCTCCATCACCTCGCACACTCTCCATCCCTTCGCACAGTCTCCATCCCCTCGCACAGTCTCCATTACCTGACACAGACTCCATCGTCTCACACAGTCTCCAACTCCTCACACAGTCTCCATCGCCCCGCACAGTCTCCATCGCTTCGCACAGACTACATCGTCTCACACAGTCTCCATCTCCTCACACAGTCTCCATCGCCTCGCACACACTCCATCACCTCGCACAGTCTCCTTCCCCTCGCGCACACTCCATCCCCTCGCACAGTCTCCATCTCCTCGCACAGTCTCCATCACCTCGCGCACACTCCATCGCCTCGCACGGTCTCCATCTCCTCGCACAGACTCCATCACCTCACACAGTCTCCATCGCCCCGCACAGTCTCCATCACCTCGCACAGTCTCCATCACCTCGCACAGTCTCCATCACCTCGCACAGTGTCCATCACCTCGCACAGTGTCCATCACCTCGCATACTCTCCATCGCCTCACACAGTCTCCATCACCTCACACAGACTCCATCTCCTCACACAGTCTCCATCACCTCGCACACTCTCCATCCCCTCGCACAGTCTCCATCGCCTCACACAGTCTCCATCGCCCCGCACAGTCTCCATCTCCTCACACAGTCTCCATCACCTCGCACAGACTCCATCGTCTCACACAGTCTCCATCACCTCGCACACTCTCCACCGCCTCGCACAGTCTCCATCGCCTCGCACAGTCTCCATCGCCTCGCACAGTCTCCATCACCTCGCACAGTCTCCATCGCCTCGCACAGTCTCCATCACCTCGCACAGTGTCCATCTCCTCGCACAGTCTCCATCGCCCCGCACAGTCTCCATCGCCTCACACAGTCTCCATCGCCTCGCACAGTCTCCATCACCTCGCACAGTGTCCATCTCCTCGCACAGTCTCCATCGCCCCGCACAGTCTCCATCGCCTCACACAGTCTCCATCGCCCCGCACAGTCTCCATCTCCTCACACAGTCTCCATCACCTCGCACAGACTCCATCGTCTCACACAGTCTCCATCACCTCGCACACTCTCCACCGCCTTGCACAGTCTCCATCGCCTCGCACAGTCTCCATCGCCTCACACAGTCTCCATCACCTCGCACACTCTCCACCGCCTCGCACAGTCTCCATCACCTCGCACAGTGTCCATCTCCTCGCACAGTCTCCATCGCCCCGCACAGTCTCCATCGCCTCACACAGTCTCCATCGCCTCACACAGTCTCCATCGCCTCACACAGTCTCCATCGCCTCACACAGTCTCCATCGCCTCACACAGTCTCCATCGCCTCACACAGTCTCCATCACCTCACACAGTCTCCATCACCTCACACAGACTCCATCGTCTCGCACAGTCTCCATCTCCTCGCACAGTCTCCATCTCCTCGCACAGTCTCCATCGCCTCGCACAGTCTCCATCGCCTCGCACAGACTCCATCCCCTCGCACAGTCTCCATCACCTCGCACAGTCTCCATCCCCTCGCACAGTCTCCATCCCCTCGCACAGTCTCCATCGCCTCGCACAGTCTCCATCACCTCGCACAGTCTCCATCACCTCACACAGACTCCATCGTCTCACACAGTCTCCATCGCCTCACACAGTCTCCATCACATCGCACACACTCCATCACCTCGCACAGACTTCATCACCTCGCACAGACTCCATCACCTCGCACAGACTCCATCACCTCACACAGTCTCCATCACTTCGCACAGTCTCCATCACCTCGCACACTCTCCATCCCTTCGCACAGTCTCCATCCCCTCGCACAGTCTCCATCACCTCGCACAGTCTCCATCACCTCACACAGTCTCCATCACTTCGCACAGTCTCCATCACCTCGCACACTCTCCATCCCTTCGCACAGTCTCCATCCCCTCGCACAGTCTCCATCACCTCGCACAGTCTCCATCACCTTGCACAGTCTCCATCACCTCGCACAGTCTCCATCACCTCGCACAGACTCCATCCCCTCGCACAGACTCCATCCCCTCGCACAGACTCCATCCCCTCGCACAGTCTCCATCCCCTCGCACAGTCTCCATCACCTCGCAAAGTCTCCATCCCCTCGCACAGTCTCCATCACCTCGCGCAGACTCCATCACCTCACACAGTCTCCATCACCTCGCACAGTCTCCATCACCTCGCACAGTCTCCATCCCTTCGCACAGTCTCCATCCCCTCGCACAGTCTCCATCCCCTCGCACAGTCTCCATCCCCTCGCACAGTCTCCATCCCCTCGCACAGTCTCCATCGCCTCGCACAGACTCCATCGCCTCGCACAGTCTCCATCGCCTCGCACAGTCTCCATCGCCTCGCACAGTCTCCATCACCTCGCACAGTCTCCATCACCTCACACAGACTCCATCGTCTCACACAGTCTCCATCGCCTCACACAGTCTCCATCTCCTCGCACAGACTCCATCACATCGCACACACTCCATCACCTCGCACAGACTTCATCACCTCGCACAGACTCCATCACCTCGCACAGACTCCATCACCTCACACAGTCTCCATCACTTCGCACAGTCTCCATCACCTCGCACACTCTCCATCCCTTCGCACAGTCTCCATCGCCTCGCACAGTCTCCATCGCCTCGCACAGTCTCCATCGCCTCGCACAGTCTCCATCACCTCGCACAGTGTCCATCACCTCGCACAGTGTCCATCACCTCGCACAGTCTCCATCACCTCGCACAGTCTCCATCACCTCGCACAGTCTCCATCTCCTCGCACAGTCTCCATCGCCTCGCACAGTCTCCATCGCCTCGCACAGTCTCCATCGCCTCGCACAGTCTCCATCACCTCGCACAGTCTCCATCACCTCGCACAGTCTCCATCGCCTCGCACAGACTCCATCACCTCGCATACTCTCCATCGCCTCACACAGTCTCCATCCCCTCACACAGACTCCATCACCTCCCACAGTCTCCATCGCCTCGCACAGTCTCCATCGCCTCGCACAGTCTCCATCGCCTCGCACAGTCTCCATCGCCTCGCACAGTCTCCATCTCCTCACACTGTCTCCATCTCCTCCCACAGTCTCCATCCCCTCGCACAGTCTCCATCCCCTCGCACAGTCTCCATCTCCTCCCACAGTCTCCATCGCCTCGCAGTCTCCATCTCCTCGCACAGACTCAATCGCCTCGCACAGACTCCATCACCTCACACTGTCTCCATCTCCTCCCACAGTCTCCATCGCCTCGCACAGTCTCCATCGCCTCGCACAGTCTCCATCTCCTCGCACAGTGTCCATCACCTCGCACAGTGTCCATCACCTCGCACAGTCTCCATCGCCTCGCACAGTCTCCATCGCCTCGCACAGTCTCCATCTCCTCGCACAGTCTCCATCACCTCGCACAGTCTCCATCTCCTCACACAGTCTCCATCGCCTCGCACAGTCTCCATCGCCTCGCACAGTCTCCATCGCCTCGCACAGTCTCCATCTCCTCGCACAGTCTCCATCACCTCACACAGACTCCATCACCTCGCACAGTCTCCATCTCCTCGCACAGTCTCCATCCCCTCACACAGTCTCCATCGCCTCTCACAGTCTCCATCTCCTCGCACAGTGTCCATCACCTCGCACAGTGTCCATCACCTCGCACAGTCTCCATCTCCTCACACAGTCTCCATCGCCTCGCACAGTCTCCATCTCCTCACACAGTCTCCATCACCTCGCACAGTCTCCATCTCCTCGCACAGTCTCCGTCTCCTCGCACAGTGTCCATCACCTCGCACAGTGTCCATCACCTCGCACAGTGTCCATCGCCTCGCACAGTCTCCATCGCCTCGCACAGTCTCCATCGCCTCGCACAGTCTCCATCGCCTCGCACAGTCTCCATCGCCTCGCACAGTCTCCATCGCCTCACACAGTCTCCATCGCCTCACACAGTCTCCATCACCTCACACAGACTCCATCTCCTCACACAGTCTCCATCGCCTCGCATACTCTCCATCTCCTCGCACAGTCTCCATCACCTCACACAGACTCCATCTCCTCACACAGTCTCCATCTCCTCACACAGTCTCCATCTCCTCACACAGTCTCCATCGCCTCACACAGTCTCCATCGCCTCACACAGTCTCCATCGCCTCACACAGTCTCCATCGCCTCACACAGTCTCCATCGCCTCACACAGTCTCCATCGTCTCACACAGTCTCCATCTCCTCGCACAGTCTCCATCTCCTCGCACAGTCTCCATCTCCTCGCACAGACTCCATCACCTCGCACAGTCTCCATCACCTCGCACAGACTCCATCCCCTCACACAGTCTCCATCCCCTCACACAGTCTCCATCACCTCGCACAGTCTCCATCACCTCGCACAGACTCCATCACCTCGCACAGACTCCATCACCTCGCACAGTCTCCATCACCTCGCACAGACTCCATCACCTCGCACAGACTCCATCACCTCGCACGGTCTCCATCACCTCGCACAGACTCCATCACCTCGCACAGACTCCATCGCCTCGCACAGTCTCCATCGCCTCGCACAGTCTCCATCACCTCGCACAGTCTCCATCGCCTCGCACAGTCTTCATCACCTCACACAGACTCCATTGCCTTGCACAGACCCCATCGCCTCACACAGACTCCATTGCCTTAGACAAACTCCATTACCTTGTACAGACTCTATCACCTCTCCTAACTTTGTACCTGTCTCCGTTTATCTGTTACTAAAACCTTCACTGGTGTCTTTGTTTCTTTTCCAATATACTTCGGGCTACTCTCTCAGAGGCCATCCAGAAATCTGCTCACCATGCCCTGATTAGCAGTGAGTTCCAATCCGTTGTCATCCTTTTGCTCAATTTTAAAATTCTCATCATTGGTTTCGACTTCCTGTGTGGTCTTGCCCCTCCATTTCTCTTTAATCTGCTCTGAGATAGATGGACTTTCCTAAACCTGGACTCTCATGCATGTTCACTTTATTTGGTGCACCATCTGTAGCCATGCCTTTTGGTTGCATTTCTTCCATGTTTTGGTGTACCGTCCTATACCTCTCTGTCTTCCTACCACGCTGACCTCCTTTAAGACTTTTCTTCATGCCAACTCTTGAGGCATGCTATGAGCTATCTTGTCTGACCTATAACCTCATCTGGCACAGTGTCATTTTCTTTTAACATCCTCCTGTGAATTTCCTTGGGAAGTTTGGTTATGTCACTTATGCTATGCAGATCTAAGGTGTTGTTTTAAGTTATCACTGGAACTGGGAAAAGTTTGCATTAGGATGCAGTGAACCTCCATTAAAATAGAGATGATGTCTCATTCATTCTTTTACTTCGTGTCTACACACACTGGGCAAAACATTTATGAAGCATATGCAAGACAGATATCGAAAGATTAAATTAGTGTTCTTTTTCCTCCATTTTCATTCTCTTTTGTGTTTCTTCCCTTCTGTTTCTACAGTCGCTTCTGTTAAGATGTGACAGTTCCATTCTCGTGCAACACTGTGTTACAAGAAAATCACATAATTAGCAGCACCATTTACACTAATGGGACTGGAATTGCATTATAGCCCATACGCACTTTAAAAGTTCGCACTTTAGAAACAGTGTCCCCAGTTTATCAATCATGTTACAGTGAATTTGCATTAACAACATGCGTGTTATAGCAGAACAACCTGTACTTCTGTTTTATGTCCCTCTGCACTTATAATCTACTAGTTCTAGTGAGCCTCACTTAACCTTATTACTCTCGGTTTTACTCTGCAATGTCTCTTTAATCTAAAGAATACCAAAGGCTTCTACTTTCAGTTCTGTCCAATTTTCCCTTGTTTCTGCAGCTTTACTGCAGAATCTCCAGAAAGAAATTCTCAGTGTCCACAGTTGCCCGTTCATGTGGATGTCTTAAGAAAGGCCTCTATCCCAGCCTCACAGCCCAGCATGGCTGAAAATCTGACATTCCCTTCTCATGCTGTTTGTTTACAGTGCTGTGTGTTTTGGGCCACCCTGTATCTTTTAGATCTGTCTGTGTTCTGATGGATCGCAGAAAGCCAGCCCAGAGTGATATGTGCTGGTTGTAACTGGGCAAGTGTTTTGCTTCACCATGTGTTGTATGGAGCATGTGCTTTGCTGCTCCACGTTTTCAACCAGACAACTCCCAAACTTCCAAAAATAAGTTTCAAACAATCCTTGATGCACAGCCGCAGTAAAATGTAGGAGTTGGTGTTGAGCCTGGACCCTGCCTGATACTAATGGACACAAGATTAATGTTACACTTTCAGGTGGCGGGGGGGGGGTGGGGCGGGGGTGAGTAATTTTACTTTAATTTTGTTCCATTATTTCTGTCCCATAGCCTTCACATCCGTAGTCCTTTCCCTTTTTGTCATTGGCAGACTAAGATGATTTTCACAATCTGTACTTGAAGGCAGATGAGGATCTATCCATTGATTTTCTCTGCAGTCCCTGTGGTTACTTTGCCAAGATTCCTGCACCACTCTCAACAACAGCAACTTTATTGTTGTAGTGTATTTAAAGTTGTAATTATCTGAGTATCGGTTCTGTGAAAGAACAATAGTAAATTTGAACTAATAAGCTCCAAGGTTACGTATTGGACAACTCATGAAAAAATGCTTCAATGTTAACGTCCTCGACTCCCTATATTGGCAGCATTTGTCTTTTTGGTCAGTAATTGTTGCGAATGGTTCTGCTGTGAAATGAAACCTGGAGGTTGATGAATGTAACCCCAGTGTTCCTCCTTCCGTCGAAGGGGTTTTCAGAGTTTAAAGTGCCTTGTCCAGAAACGTGGCTTAATGTAGTGCCAGTGGATGACCACATGCAGCCAGTACAACAGGACCTTTGAGTGCATGTCACCAGTACAGCTGGCATTGCAGACAATCGTAATGCATGTGTGCTGTGTGTTTATTTTGATGCAGAAGTGCGGAACTGTGAGTCACCGCATCAGCTCCAATATATCATTCACAGCTGTGAACCCGTTACACTTGTCAAAGTCTTAAGCCCCCAAAAGAATTTTCAGGAGATAAATTTCAGGACATCATGCATTTCATCAAACATGGGCAACACAACAACGAACACAGCTTCTGTTTGCTTGCTTGGTTGAGCATTCGATCTACATTCCAGTTAATGGCTTGTTGTATCAGTAACAGTCTGTCTATGATGTCTCTGTTGGAAGCGGGGAGCAATCACGCTCTGTGCAGTTGTTAGATGCTGCTTTACAGTATGTTTGTACATGCAAGACCTCCATCTACTGGACAGAGTGTGCTGTGAAATTTTCAGAGGTGCTTGCACCATTCTTGCTGCATTATTATCACAGCAGCTGAATGCCTCCAATGAAAAGAATGTATCAACCATCCCCACAGTGATCTAAAGTTGCAGCCCCTATCATGTAGCTCATAAACACTGGGATATTTGTTTTGTCGAGAAGCTGCTTTGTGTTAAAGCGTTGTTTCTTCCTGCAGAGAGGCCTTATGAGAGAAAGAGGAAGACGAATATAGGAGCAGCACAATGACATCGGCCACAGATTTTGATAATGTGGAGATTCAACAGCAGTACAGCCACATTAATGCTCGTTGGGAACTCTCGGATGAAGGTGAACTCGATAATGACAACAGCTCGGCAAGGTTGTTTGAGCGTTCCAGGATCAAAGCTCTTTCAGGTAAAAGCTGCTGAACTCTAGATTATTTTCTGAGAATTTAGTTGGATAGTCCTCGTGCTAGCATCTGTTCAGGTTTGGTAATGTGTTGGGATCCCTTGGGCATAAGAAATTATGTAAATTCAAACCATTGCCTTTATGACGATTAATATTTTCATTGAATGCACATCAGTCTGAAAACTGTGCCTTATTTCTCAGCAGGGGGAAGAAAAAGGTTTGCTTTCACCTGTGACGTGCCTGTGAAAGTAAATCTTGAGGATTGGCAGCAGGAGTCTGGCTTTCAGTGTTGAATTTCTGAGAGGAAGTTTTGCAAATTGGGATTGCTTAGCAAAAAAATGTCTAGAAGACTTAATAAGTGTAATATCCATATTTTTCTTCCTGCTATTGTCATTGTGACTGAAAATAGCCTCAACATTTCATCCATCGGGTTTTGGGTTAGCAAGATCCTATGAAATCCAGGAAAGATTTCTGACATTCAAGTTCATACGCTTGAAAATAATCAGCGTGTTGAAGATATCTTGAATCATGCCTGTTTTAACATCCTCTGCTCAAAGGATGATCAAATCACACAAGCCATTCATGCAGTTGGTCTGGGTCACCACTCATTGTGATCTGTCACTCATTTGTGGAGAAACAGCACTCTGTAAATGTGTCTTTAAAAAGGCACTTCTCCCTAAAGTGTTTGTCAAACCTCAGAGATGTTTGTATGTGTTAGCTTGCAGATGCAATCAAAAAGCAATACAGCCAGATATTAAGTAGTTCTAATGTCTGCTGATCAGATGTTTCTCACGTTGTCATTGTAATCATTGTACTTATAAAAAAAATCTTTTGCTTTTAAGGGAAGAGACAAAGCAAGCTATTGGTTTCCTGTTGCATTCCTGACCGGAGAAAACCTGGCCTCTTCCCAAGGATAGCAGCCAAACAGTTGTAAATGCAGAAAAGTATCCAACTGCAATTAGTCTATGTAGTGGCCCACAGGATCTGCTATTTGGAGTACTTTCGGAAGTTCTTGAGAGTTAGCTTTGTTGGGAGAGACATGATAGCAGTATTCCGATGCCAGACATACCCATCAGACATCTGCTTAGTTTTTTAACCGAAAACAAAGGCAAATTATTAAACACATCTGGCAAAGTTCTCATTTTAAATGCTTAAGCTTCCCTGACGCTCAATGTACAAGTTTTGAAATCGAACATTCGTAATCGGTTGTTCCAGAAACTGAAATCTATTTGCTGTCCAGTGCTGTCCAGTGAGATGTCTTCAATGTTATCATTCAAGCAAGATTCATTATGATAAGTGCAGCCATCAAGTCATGCTCTTGACTTGGGTATTATGTTGTGCAACATGTGCATCTAGAATACTCGGCAAGGTTTCTTTACCTTTGATTTCTTTCAACTCACTCTCTGCTGAAGATGCAGCATATTTTCTCTGACGCAAGTGTTCTCCAGTTCATCATCCAGATAGTGACCATATCCCTGAATGGGTTGTTAACTCACTGTTCAACTATCGAGGGATATCACGGTTGAACTCAATCCTATCCTCAGCCAGTGCTGTCGGATACACATCTGAAGCAGTGGTGACTGGAAAGCCATTGGAAGCAGGTGTTTTGCCCAGTCTCCCTTTACTCTATATGCCATTCAGTAACAATATAGACCAGTGATTGAAACTGGGGTTTTGCAGGTTTGTGTAACTGAACTATCAGGCAACGGAAAAGAAAATGAAGCTGGCCTTTTCCCGCCTCTTTTCACATTTACTTGGTGTCATTTTTGAATGTTGTTCTACATGAATGCCTAAAGAGGGGAAGGATTTCATTTTGACTGAATTACAGTTTTAATATCCAAATGGTTGAAGTATGTGACATACAGATCAGTTCAAGTTGTTGTGGGTATTTAACAGCCTTAATAGGATATTGCTCAAGATAAAGTAAATTCTTAAAATATATTTTTCTGAGGTTGGCAGAAGCAGGTTAGCTGTGCTTTTCTGTCTTTTTAAATAATCAAAGGAATAGGGCAAACTATAAGGAAAACTGGCAAGTTTGATCAGTAGGGAAAATGCAGAAAGTAGACATGAGAAATGTCAGAGCAGCCATGATCCTATTGAATGGCAGAGCAGATGTGACAGGCTGAATGGCCTACTCCTGTTAACATTTTGAGTCCGGTGACTCTTCATCATAATTGTGAAGAAGGGTCATTATACTCAAAACATTAACTCTGCTTTCTCCCCACAGATGCTGCCAGACCTGCTGAGTTTCTCCAGCAATTTCAGTTTTTGTTTCAGATCTCCTGCATCTGCAATAAGTTGCTTTGTTTCAGGGTCTGACCCTGTTCCTATTTCTCTGACGACCGTATGATGTGTAAATCTCTATTTATAAAACCGTGTTATAATTCAGGACAACATCTTGGAGTTGGTAGCATTTCTATACAAAAGACAACACTGGAATGTTTTTGATCAATCTAAAACCAACTGCCTTTGAAAGAGATTGTAAGAAAAATTGTATTGAAAATATAGAAAGGCTGGAGCAGTATGCAGTAAATGATGGTTAATCTCAACTTGGTGCGTTCAATATACAGCATTGCTGCCCATGATTTTAAGTCAATCAGAGACCAGTGGTTTTTCCAATTTGTTTTGAGCTTAGGCAACTAATGAACAACAATAATGGCTCATGTTGTTTTTTGGTGAAGGTAGCCTGTTAGCGAAACTGGTCATTCTTAGTTTGTCATCATTCAATTTCTACACCGTGTGTAAATTAGCTTGTGCTTTCATTCTTGTTTTCAGTCTCATTCGTTGATGAGAAACCAAAGTCTTGTAACTTTGGGTGGCAATGTGGCTCAGTAGTTAGCACTGTTGCCTTACAGCACCAGGGACCTGGGTTCGATTCTAGCCTCAGGCGACTGTCTGTGTGGAAATTGCACATTCTCCGTGTATATGTTGGTTCGCTCTGGGTGCTCTCACAGTCCAAGGACGCACAGGTTAAATGGATCGATCCATACTAAATTGCCCTTTAGTACCCAGGGTTAGGTGGATTAGCCATGGGAAATGCAGGGTCATAGGGCGTGGATGTGGGATGCTGTTTGGAGTGGGGGTATGGGCTAACTAGCCTGCTTCCATACTGTAGGGATTCTGTGATCTGTTTCAGGAAATCATTATTCTTTACCAATAATGTTAACAGATTTGCTCTGGCTATTGTGCCCTTATTTTAATAATTCTTTATAAACGGTAATGGAACTAGTCAATGTTTTCCCGATGTGCTACAATCGTACCCCGTGTCAATGATGGTATTGCCATACCTCCAATGGAGTAATAAAGTTTGCTCCCTCCCTCCCAGTGAATAGGCTGTAAAGACTCTCTCTTTGAATTGAATATTTCACCAATTGTTCAAAAGTCCTTGACGGCTTCATGTTCTAGGTTTTTGAGTGAGACTGCACGCCGCTCTCCACATTTCAGAGGCTTGAAGCAAAATGACTGCGTTGTGGCACAGTGCTGACAGTCATTTTCCTCCAAGGTTAGTGAATTGAAATCTAGTGAGTTGCTCAGGAGATCGTGATAATTGCTGGTGATTTCTGCTAATAATTCTGAGTTCTTGCAGTTTTACAGGTCAATGGGATTTGACAAAAGGAGGTGTAAACATTAAATCAAGTAGAAAAGCTGAGTTGGTTTGAACTGGGAAGGAAATCACATGCATAAAGCACAACCAAGTCTCTCAGGAGATCCTTTCTTCCTCCATCAAGTCAGTTATCTGCCAACTCTTCATTGAAGCATGGATTGAATTTCACAAAGACATGTAAGACTGTAACATGACATCCATAAAGAGAAAAGACCTTTCATTTCTGTAATTCCTTTCATGACAACTGGACATTCCACAGAAAAATAGAACTAATATCACATTATTATGTTACAGTAACATTAACAATAAACTGTCTACTACTCTTCAAGATACAATCATCTCATATTTACTTAACCCAAATTAAAATAAACTCAAATTAAATGAAATAGCATTAAACTAAATTACAATCCAATAAAACTAAATTGCATTACATTACATCACTCCACTCACCGCACCTCCACTGAAGCTCCCATCCACAGGAGGGACAGTTATTAGACCCATATTTACTGGCAACACCCCCCCCCGCCCCCCCCCCCCCAACCCGGCCCAGACCTCCATATATGGCCCTCATGGCTATATAAAGGCCCTAATCAGTATCGCTGACGGATCCATGTCTATGTAATTTAGAAAGGGCCACCAGGTCTTACAAAATTGCTCTGTTCCATGGCACACCATACTGATCAGATAATCTTGGGGGACATGCTCCATGACAAGTCAGCACCACTCTGCAAAAACGTAGAGGTTTTTCTAATATCCAGTTCATTAGAATGTTCTTCCTCACACAGTGTGTAAAAATGTTAAATAACCTCTTCCCGTGCTCACCCAGAGAGGGCAGTTTCGGCAGTCCCAAAAGAAGGGATACCGGATTCTCCTTAACTTCAATTCCCAGGATCTTCTCCAGCTCATTCACTATGGCACCCCAGTATCCGCAAATCTTGTAATACGGCCAAAAGCAATGTGTGAGGGTGCCAACACTGTTTTTACATTTGGGACATTTCGGAGAAGATCCTTCCTTAAACTTTGCTAACCTCTCTGGTGCCATAAGGGCCCTGTGGAGGATCTTCAATTGCATCGCTTGTGCTTTATTGCATATTGAAACTTTCCTTACTCTCCCCCATGTATCCTCCCATGTTTCTGATGAGATATCTTCCCCTAATTCCTGATTCCAAATCCCATGGAGTCTCTCCATATCCCTCAGGGCATTCCCTCTCTGCAGATGATATATGGTATTAACCGAGAGAGCACCCCCCACATCAGAGCACTCTTCTTTCTGTATCCGACTTGTTGGGCTGGGCCAAATGTGTGGTCTTCTGTATGTAAATCCTAACCTGGAAATATCAGCAAAGGTCCCTATTAGGGATCCTGTATTTCTGACCTAATTGTCTGAAAGACATCAATACCCCTCCCTCAAATAAATCTCCCAAGTAGGAGATTCCCTTACTCTCCCATGACCAAAAGCCAGAGTCCATTGAGCCCCGTCTAAATCCTGGGGTTCCCACTAATTGGGGAACGGCAAAGTCTTAAGTAAATAGCCCTCACCCTGCTGCATTTTCCTCCATACTTTCACCGTATTTATGACAATCGTGCTCTCACGGTGCTCAATCACAGATCTCATCTTATCCACGAACAGTAAGTTTGAGGGGACATCTTGCCTGCGAGGCCTGAACACTCGGCCATATCAACCTCGCGTCCTTACGTACCCACTCGCCTACAAATGACAGCAGGGCACTTATTTGCCATCTCTTCTGATCTGGGAGGTCCACCCCCTCCATATCCTGCAAAGGTTGGGGCTTGGTAAATTTAATTAGGGGGCGCCTACGACACCAAATAAATGATCTAAACCAAATGGCAAACTTCCACAGCACCTGTTTGGGTCATAACAATGGAAGCATCCTCATAGGATATAATAACTTAGGAAGAATATTCATTTTAATCCAGGCTATACGGCCTAACCATGACATGGATAGTCCCTCCCACCGCTGCAAATCCAGCTTTATTCTCTCAATTAACTCTACAAAGTTAGCTGCTGTGTACAGCTGACAGAAGGTAGGGATAATTAAAATTGCCAGATAGAGAAAACCTTTCAGTGACCACCTAAAAGGAAACTGCATTCCATCCTCCAGTTTCGGTCTCGTGTCATTCTACAGCTGCAGGCTTCTTTCCTGCAGAGTGTTAGATAAGCTGAAACAAAAACAGAAGTTGCTGGAAAAGTGCTCAGCAGATCTGGCAGCATGTGTGAAGTGACATCAAAGCTAACGTTTCGGGTCCGGTGACTCTTCCTCAGAACCGCTGAGCTTTTCCAGCAACTTCTGATTTTGGATCTGAGAATCCTCAGTTCTTTTGGTTTTTATTTAGATAATCTGACATGCTTTTACAAAAATAAAATCCAGTACTTATAGGATTATTAATTAGACTAGCATTTATGACATTGTTATTTTAACGTTGCCCTAGCTGCCATGGTGGCACTCGTTCTGCTAGAATTAGTCTGGCCCTCTGAATTACTATCTAGCACCATTACCAGTCTGTCCCTGTTCCCTAATTTTCGATACGTGATGAAGGATTGCACTCCACAGCCAGTCACAAAATAGTTAAATGGAGCCAACACTAAGAGGCTAATTTAGAATATTGCTGTAAGTGCTGGAACTCTTTCAAAGGCTGAGCACTTCTGTGTTAAGATGCCATTCAGGTTATTTTGACTGATGCATTTCTTTCCGACAGCTTTGTCCTTGAATCACCCCAAAATGACCTCCACTGCACAACAATGGCCATAGCATTGAGCTGCAGGCATTTGGCCTTTAAGTAGAATTTAAGTGCTCGTGTAGGGTAGCAGCTGTTTAATCTCCAGTTCTGTCTAATTATTTCAATAATGTGTTTGTTCAGAGTTGTTTGAACCAGGTGATACTATAATCATAGTGACCTGAAACTCACCTTTCACTCGTTCGCCCTTTAATGAAAGCTAATGAATGCATTCACCCCCTTTGAAGCAATACAATTTCCCTGCACTCAAAATATAAATTGCTATCATCAAGAAATGTTGTCATCCAAAGATCCTATTTTGTCAATTTAATTTGTTTCCAAAGCTGTAATTTACAGTATGTGTATCCAAGTCAACCAATACATCTAAGGGCTCTTGGGGAACAGTAGCAGTGCCCCCACCCATGGACCAGAAACTCCAGGATCAAGTTTCAGAGGTGTGTCAAAACATGATTAAAATATCAATTGCATTGGCAATTTAGGACTAAGTTGAGGGAGAGTTTTTTTCAATCAGAAGGTGGTGAATCATTGGAATTCTGCACTAAAGAGATCATTGGAAAGGCAAGTTATTAATCTGTAGGTTTTTGAAGGCTGTTAGCATTAAGGGACATGGAGGAGGTGTGGGAAAAAGGCATCGAGAAGAAGTTCAGCCATTATCTAGAACGGCTGACATATTCAATGGGCTGAATGACTTACTTCTGTACCTATTCCAGATCTGTTTCTATTAATCAGCCACTCTGCAGTTCATTTCATAAGGCAGTGTCTTCACCAATCAGTATCAGCCTCCTGGTTTAAAAGTTAACTGCCAATCATCATTAACTGGTGCATTCTCCATGGCACTACTCTATAATCAGAGTCTGTTTGCCAACTAATTCTTACTTACCTTGTAAATGCTGTAAAACATTGTTTT
Source organism: Chiloscyllium punctatum (assembly GCF_047496795.1). Classification (NCBI taxonomy): domain Eukaryota; kingdom Metazoa; phylum Chordata; class Chondrichthyes; order Orectolobiformes; family Hemiscylliidae; genus Chiloscyllium; species Chiloscyllium punctatum. The sequence continues at coordinate 81,686,341 of NC_092742.1, forward strand.
CCCTTCATGTTGGTATTTTTCTAATGAAGGCAAGATGAAAATAGAGACTAATGCATTTTTAGTAGTGCCCAGTTGTATCACTTTTATGGATGTTCCACCATCTTTTGAAACATTTGTAAACAGTTACAGTTTGAATGGTGCTTTTGCCTGAATTACATTTGCCACTCAACATAAAGTCTCATATTTGGAGCCTGTGCTCAGGATCTGGATGCTGTTCTATTTCAGGCAATAGGAATTACACCAGAGAAGAGAGCAATTAAAATTAATATTTCATTAGCGCTAAGCATCGCAATGTTCACAAATGGTTTTCAGACTTAGCCATAGGGTCTCTGGGAAGAGCCCACTAAGCTTAATAAATTTGCATTCATTTTTCTGTAGTGAATGGGAGTATTTTTTTCTGCAACATGAGCTTCAAACAAGTGTGGAGCTGTCCTTGATCTCTGATCTGTGCTAAAACAAAGTCTGCCAATCGTGCGACTCAGAAGCAGCTAAAATTCTGAATTGGAACTTGGAGTGGAATTTTCTCATGCTATGAACAATGGCAAGGAATATGGGAAAGTACGGAGAGGATGAAAAATATCTGATTCTGTATGTCAAGGAAATGATTTCTAATTATCCCCTAAAGGCTTTTATACCAAAATCAGAACCTTGCTGATGAGTGGTGACAAATTTCCATACATTTGCATCTCATTAATATCTGAACTTGTTTAATTTCTATGCAGCTTGCTATTCTCCCTCCTCTTCTGAGAAACTACTCATTGATCATTTCTGACTTAAAAGTTAAAGTGGTACCTGGGTGAATGCAGCTCACCACTTCTTTAAACCTCCATTTTAATGTCCCTTCACCAACATGACCTTTAAATACTCCTTGAACAGTGCCACCTGTACCCTTCCTCTGCCAACATTTGCATTGGCAAACCACCAGCCTCATCATATCAACATTACAGTCACACCACTGCAGCTCTTCAGCTCTTCACTTTGCGCCTCATCAACACCTGTGATTCGCATGCCTCTTCCAGGCCGCTTTGTGTACAGGAACACACAGCCAGCTCATGTATGCAAACAGGGTGAAAGTCTAATTGCTTCATTTCTTAGTGGCTTCTTCACTTCCCATTTGCTCAGCATCCGCTGCCTTCTTGGGATTGCATAGCTTTTTATCCAGAGGGCAGGAAGGCTGCATAGTTGTGGAGAGGTGGAGATGCTGCATCTGGTAGTGAGCTTGGTAGTCCATGAGTATTGGTGAGGTTTGAGTGCAGTGTTAGGAGGAGGGGGAGATAGTAGAGAGGTGGTGACACTTAACCTTGCAGAGTGCAGAAGTTCATTAACCATTTTCTGACTGACCAAGTCTCAGCCCTTCTCGTGACCATGGCATCCACCAGGACTCCAGATGTCTAATTAGGAAGCGGAGAGAGTAGCTTCTCTTTTTGAGATATTTTTGAAGAGGATAGTGTATAAGGCAGTTCCTGGCTTGCAGCATTTGAAATAGTGTGCTGCTGGGCTTCTAATATTGTGCCAGCAGCCCATCTTTGGAAGGTCCCATCAGTGGAGAGAATTTCTCCTCTGCTCTGTCGCGATTGCATGGAGAGGATGCCAAAAAGACAGGTTGTGTAATTAATGAAGTAAAGAGTGAAGGATAGCATGAGACAATTCACTATGAGCCATGGCAGGATATTCACCATGAAGTTGCCTGCAAAGAACACTTGGCCTAAAATGGGAACGTCTAGCCCATATATTTTATTCTGAGCTTGAAAAATATGGCTAATGTTGGTTATTTTAATTAGGTTTAAAATCAGCAGACTAAGACAGTGGCAATTATTATTTCTTTCTTGATGATCTAAAAGACCCACAGCTACTAAAATAAATAGTTGAAAACATATCTTTAGCTTAATTAACTTCTATTGGAAGAAAACATACCAAACATAATGGAATTACACCGTATTTTCCACATGCATTCTTCATTGCACTGATGATTATGAATTACTGAATGAAAGATATCTTCCCAAAAGCCATTGTCTGATGTCTTGCTTTACAGATGTGAACTGACCTATATTGTCAGCTTTTTTGTGAGCTTCTACCCAAACAGCTTGTTTTCCATTTATTTAATTAAGATGATTATTGACAAAATTGGTAATAGCAAGAAAAGATGATTGTTGAAGAAAGTAGTAACGTCATTATTGGTAGATTGTCTCTGTCCTGTAAATACCCGTTCTGTATTTTTATGAATTGGACAATTTTATCAACACAAGCTTAGATGGTAAAAACATTGACCTTTTGATAGTCTTTGTTCTCAGTGATGCATATGAGGATGAGGATGTCCTTTGCTTGATTATTTTCTTTCGGGCATTGCTGAGTAATGTTGAAACTCCTTAATTTTAAATCGATTGGTCAATAGTACAATTAAGAATGAAACTCATTTGATACAATAGGAATATAATTCCACCTTTATTGATATGGTCAATGGTTCCAAGAAACACAAGACTCTTTCTGGATTTAAAGTATTGATTTTGGAAGTCAGATCAAGTTAGGGTCAGTGCAAGATCTACATATTGATGAGGAAAGCAAGTTGAGAAAAGTTGACTTTGAAAACTAAGTTAGTATGGTATCTGGATAAATCTTGTTGATGTGAGACTAAACTAAAATTGCATTCCATTTGCTTTTTGAATATTGAAAGTAACTGAAGAACCCTTGTAATGAAGGTTGTCTTGTGGAAGATGTAAAGATAGACCTTCTGGTAAACAGAGGTCAACTCTAGATCTAGAGATTTTGACAAGACAACAGATAGTGTTCTATAATATATAGAAATGTGAAGATTTCAATCAGTGATTTCAGATAGAAAGTAATTCATTTTTAAAGAGTAATAACTTGTTCATGGATCTAATCTGCTTTCCTTTGTCTTTGGGATGGAAGCTTAAACTTCACTTAAAGCTTCTCACTGTGCCTCAGTGCACGTGACAATAAATTCAATTCGATTCAATTTTGTTTCAAAGTTGGCCAAGGTGACAGGTTACTGGTTACTTTTCAAAGTTGAAAGCACTCAGCTCAGTACAGAGACTTTGCAGCTGTAAGTAAACGTGTAGAAATGCCACCTTCTCAAGAACCCTAGCACCACAGATGCCAGTCTTCATCAAGTTGCTTCACTCTGGCCCTTGGCAATACTCTGATGTTGCACCCCTTGCCAAGCTGTTCCAGTACAGCTACGATGCTAGCATCCATCAAACAGTGTGGAAACATTGCCTGGGTATGTCCTGTCCATAAAAAGCAGGACAAATTAAAATTGTTAATTACCACTCATCACCCCAGTCTCAATCATCAGTGAAGTGACAGGAGGGGTCACTGACAGTGCTACCAGGTGAGACTTAGTTAACAATCTCATGTCTCAGTTTGGATTTTGCTAGGACCACTCAGCTGCAGACCCTATTGCAGCCTCCATCCAAACATGGGCAAATTACCTGAATTTAAGAATTGTGGTGCGTGTGGCATTGTGGCAGCATTTGACTATGTATGGCATCAAGAATCTCAAGACAAATTGAATTCAAGGGGAAAAGTCTCCATTGTCTGAAATTATACCTCACACACTGGAAGATGCTATCTATATCTGAAATCTAATCGATAGCTAATTACTGAAACTGCCTGCTGAATTCCTCTATGTTCCTCAGGTATGCACAGAAGTTCTGTGTAGAACCATTTTTCTTGTTTATGATTTTGGTCAACTATTTTTTCCATACTTGGGAAGTGTTGCTGTGGTTTGTTTTTTATTTGAATTGGGGGATCACGGACCCAGTTTCCATTTGAATGCATTCACAGCTCTGATCATACGTGTTAAAGTTCTGTGCTTTCCCTGCAGTTCACAGTTCAGTGCATTCGGTTTTGATGTTATGTCTCTAAGAACTCAAAGTCAAGTAATTGTGACAGCTCACTTCACAATCCATTCCTTGATTTAAGTGACCATTTCAAGCATCAGATCTAAAAGTCTTTTAGGACCTTCCCTCGATTTCTCTGTGTTGATCTGAGATGGTTGCTAAGTTCATCCTAGGCAGCATCAAATTTATTGACTAAGGATTTAAACAAGCAGTACTGAAGGGCTCTTGTTTGAAATGAACTTTCCACCTTAACAACTTTTATTACACGAGGGAAGGCCATAACTTTATTTGTTAATGCTTGCTAGTGAATTAAACAGGGGTAATTGACTAAAGAAGGTAAATCAGGGTCATTTCTGCAAAATGCAATAAAGCCCAATGTGGCTGATAAACCATCAGTTGTGATAGAATACAGTTTTCTTTTTCCTCAGTATTTTTTTCTCTAGCACATATTTTTTGAATTCATTATAGATTCCCTCCCCCATTGTTCTGTCTTTAAGGGGCAAAAGGGTAAGAAATTTCTCTTCAATTGTTATATCCTTAAAAACCACATGCACGAGAACAATCAGCTAAGTGATATCTGTCATGTCAAAGGATGCAGCAGGAAACATTCACAGTCTGTCAGGTCCTGCTATCGTTGCTGAAAGATGTCTTCAGACAAAGTTTCCACTTACCTTGCTACTGTGGAGGCACCAAGTGACATATTCTGGATTGCTGTTATTGTTTCTTTTTCATTCTTAAATTCTTTGGATATATAGTTGGCAGCCAAAGTGATTTTTTTTTCTTGAACTTCTTTGCCACCAATAAATAATTTCTTGTGTTTTGCCAGAAGATAAACATAAAATGATATTTCAGTGCAGAAAGTTATATTGCTACCCCACAATGGGAAAATGTCCTTTAGGGTCAGCTGGCTGTGTCATTCTAAAAGAGAGTTTCATCATGTCTTCACTCCAGTAGCAATCAAACTATAAGCCAAAATTCAAATCACCAATTCTCCTTCCCCAGTTTGCATCAACGATCTTGTTTGAGTCTTTTCCAATCTTTTTCCCTAGTTTACCAAGTAATGTGTAAAGACTTACTAAACACACATGCTCATCAGACAATTGCAGGCATGCTCAATACAATTGCTAATCTGTAATTTTCAAAGAAGTGCAGGTCAACATGGCTGTAATTTCCTAATGTGCATGGCCAGTGGCAAGGATTCCTACTGGTAAAATTTATTCAAAAAATGGCTATTTAATGTAGCTTGCACATTCACAACTGCAAATGTAAATATAAATTGAACCCAGTTAAAGTTATATTACTATAATGCTAGAATAAAATATACCACTTAATGAAATACGTTAATATTACCACAAAATATTCTAATTGTCATGCTGAGAGTCAAGGTTTTTTTTACATCTAATTAGAATACTTAATAAATGGTGTTAGGAAGTTTGTATGAGCTTAAACTTGATAACGTGAAAGCTAATTTTTTAAATCAATACTGATTAGGTTATTTGACAGAAAAGTTTATTCAAATCCTATTTTCAGGTTGATTTGACCCAAGATAATTTATAGGAGATGCACATTTTCCAAACTTACTTTACATATGCTTTGATAATCCTCAAGGCAGCAAAGGATTCAAACAGATCCATGTTAAGATATGTTTCTGTTGCAATTTTATCATTGCTGCAGAGTGGTTTACACTGAAGTTATGCTATATCCAAGGCTTCCAATATGCTCCCACAGGTTGGATTTGATGCCAATCGGAGTGGATTGTCATCGGGCCTGGTCTACTTTCCAAATTGTCCACGGAATCCCTCAAATATTATTGTGCATTTCTCCGAGAAAGTTGAACGTACTGAGGTTACCAATGCTTTCACTAATGTTGCCAATGCTTTGGAGCTCTGCATATATCTAAATGCTGTCTTCTGAATTTGACGTGTTTCACTGTAGCTAGGAAATACATTATATAGTACCCAGTGCGTTTCAGAATAAAAACATTCCTGAATGACCATTTAATGAATGATTTAGATTCAGGTTTGCAGGCCCCATCTCCCAACCTTCCCACCATAGCTCAACACTGTGCCCTCTTTTAGTTCTCCATTTCATCTGCATGCCCCTTCATAAATCCTTTCCATTTCCATTCACCTCATAGCCACGCAACAAAGGAAATAATGAAACAAATGGCTACATTTTCAGAAAAAGTTCTAACAGCCTAAAGCTCTCATTCATCTACGCTTGATATTGAAAAACCTTACATTCATGAAACTCATTTAGAGATTTTAAATTCCCTTGCCTGTTGAATCTGTTGCAAAAACAAATGTCTATTCATTAACTATATCTAAGACTGCTAATCCTTTAATAGTCTCTTAAAATATTAGTCAAAGTTGAACTCCAACTCTTGTTGAGATTAATTTTATTTTGTAGTACAGTACAGGTCGTTCTGCTATAATGCGTGTTTTGTCTGCGCAAATTGGCTATAATGCAATTGATAAATTATGGATGGTGTTTGGATAACACAAGTTTTCTACTGAATAGGAATATCGATCTTCTACAGAGCAGTTTTCTCCAGACTGTGATTTTCTATAGCGCGAGGTCGCAGAGGACCACAACTGTAATGTTATAGCAGAGCAGCCTATATTAATACTCAGTCAAATGTTTGCAATGGGCTTGTCTGTAGGGGTAGCTCTTAAAAATACTAACAATGAAGTTTACTGAAATTGCAGGAACAGATGAAAAAGGTTTTTTGTTTGAATTGCTCCAGCTAGCTTTCACTTCAGTAACCGATATCATCTGGTTTTACCCTAACCAATAACTGCAGCCTTTATCCTTCAAAGGGTTTTTTTTTAAAGGGCTGATGATTTAAATAACTTCAGAGCATTAAAATAAAAAAAAGACCTTATCCATCCTTCAAGAGTATGACTCCTACACTGTGGACTAAGGCTCCTGGCACAACAAAAATGGAGTCTGTTTGAACTCCATTCTGCTAAGATGGGGCTTCCCAAATGTTTGATTTGTGCCCCGCCCCTCTCCCTGTTTGCAAAGGTATGAGGTGCCTTGTATAGGGGTAGGACATCCATATCCAGGTTCTGTCTGTCACTTTTAAAGGTCTCCAGCAATAGCCCAACACTGTAAAGAGCTGGCTCTGTATTTTGGATTGCTACCCTTGTATCTGAACTGGAAGAAATTGAAGATCTAAAGGTGTTTTAAGGAAGTCAGGTGCCAGAGAAAGAAATGGGGCAGGTGGTATGAAGGAAAGTGATGGTGGGGGGGTGTGTGTGACAGTGGGGGAGTGTGTGGTGGGTGAGGTAAGGCCCATAGTTGGGCGGGGGGGGGGGTGTTGGGGAAGAGTGAATAAATTAAAAATGCTGATGTTGTAAAATGAAATGTGATGGCAATGCAACAAGAAAAGAGACGAATGATGGTTCTCAGGGATTGTAAGTGCCATGAGCAGGACAATTACCACCATCTACTCGAAGCAGTAGTTATGATCTGAAGCCACAGACCTTCGCTATTCATTTATACCTCTATTTTCTGCCTAAGTGATGTTGCAGTGTTTAAAAGCTGCTGCACCTCAAATTTCTTTCAATTCTGATAAGTCATTGAATTTGCAGAATGTGATTGAGTGCTAGTAGATGTTGATAATGTAATCTATCCAATTAAAATAGTTGTATGTCTTTGGACTGATACCTACAGTAACCAAAGAGAATTAATGCAGGCATCAATATGAGAGAGATTTATCGTGATGCCACAGTTCAATACCCAATGTTTAAATTAACATGTTTTTGAAAGATATTCAAGGTCCTTTGGAGGTTTCTTGGTGACTGAGAACAAAAGTCAATGTTACAATGTAATTAGTTACTCATAAGAATATTTTGTAAGAGACTGCTGTTAATTATGGATTATAGATCAGCATATAGGACAATGCTATTTGTTTAATGACAGGTGTTACATACAGAATGATAGTGGGTGAGGATTTCTGGTAGTTATCAGTTATACTCGCCTCCATGCCCTTTACTTCAATTTAATTTCTTCCTGCAAAACAGCAGCATGCACTAATTGATAATGGTAAAATGAGTAAAATAATGAGTTGAAATTTGCTGCTCCCATCCCAAACGTTAAGAGTTTCAGGAGGGGCCCCAAAAATATAACTCAAAGGGTTGGGGGGGTATGCTACTAGTGGTGGAGGAGGGAAGATGTCAATTTCCAGATAGCAGTTATCACCAAAGTAGAGAATAGCATGAGACCAGAATTCTCCTTTAAATTGGAGCCAATTCCATAATGTTTCAAAGCTCAGAAAAGGCATGTCAGAGGTTTAGTTTTGCATTTTTAAATGGAGCAGACCTGTTCACTACATGCTCAGAAATTGGCCAGTTGAAGGAGGAACAGAAAAGAGTGGGAATCAGTCCTGGTGCCCAGGGCATCATCCTGGTCACATAAGAGCGGGTCAAAGTGGGATTGAATGCTTGGCAAGAGGCCACCTTTGGTGCTGCACAGAGAGGACAGAATCAGGGCTTTAAACAGAGTTGGCACTATTGCAAGTTTTGATGGATTTTGGGCGTTACCAGGAATAATTCAGTCCATTTATTTCAATTCCTTCACAGATTGTGAGCGTTGTTGGCAAAGCTACTATTTGTTGCTAACCCCTAATTAGCTCAGAGATGTTGGTGGAGAGCAACAGTTTCTAAAAAAAAGCTGCAGTCTACCTGTTGGTGTTTTGCCCACAGGTTAGGAAGGGAGTCCCAGGATTTTGATGCAGTGGCAGTGAAGGATTGCTGATGTCCCTTGCTGAGTGGTGGCAGTGTGTCTTATGTATGGTTAGCATTTGCTGCCGTGCACTGGAGTGGAAGTAGCAGATTAGATTCTGATCAGCTGGCCACTTTTCCTGGATCATGTTGAACTTGTTTTCATAGTCGCAGACGGGTCTGACTAAATTTCTAGTCAATCGTTATTCCCTAAATGTTGATGACTCAAGACTTAGTGATGGCAAAGCCATTAAACGTCATGTAGAGTTGGTTAGATTGCCTCTTACTGGAGATGGTCATTGACAGATACTGTGTGTCATAGTGTTACTTGTTACTTATTCAGCCAAGCCTGAATGTTGTACAGCTTTTGCAATGTAAGGTCATGGAATGCTTAGCTGCGGAGTTGTGAGTGGTACTAAATCCTGTGCAATCTTCACTGAACATTCTACGACTGACCTTCTGCTGGAGAGAAGGTTATTATTAAAGCAGCTTGAGAAAGGAGGGTGGAATGCTTTCCATCGCAAATAGAGGGATGTTTTCTCCCTGTTTCCCATCGAATTTGCTCCTCTTCCTTCATGGGTTGAGATCAAGAGCAGCCACTCCCCCCTCACCTCTCAAGTTCAGCGTTTCTGCTCATATTAGGATCAAGGCTGTAAAGACTAAAGAAGCTGAGTGCCCCTGGTGAAACTTAAACTGAGCATCGGTGAGTTTTATAACACTATCAACCACTCCATCACTTTCCTAATGATTAATGGGAGTATGATAGAGATGATGATTGGATTGGATTTGTCCTATTTTAAGTGGACAGGACAATTCCTGGCAAATTTCCACATTGTCTTGTAGGTGCCAGTGATGTAGCTGTACTGGAGACACTTGGCATGAGGCACAGCTAATTTTGGAAGACAAGTCTTCCGTGCTATCTTTGGGATGTTGTCAGGGTCTGGTGGTTGATGTATCCAATGCTTTCAGCCCTTCCTTGAAAGCATGTGGGGTGAATAGATTTCCTGTTAACTCACTGACAGTCAGTTTAGTGCGACACCTATTAGAAGGCTCTTAAATGTAACAAGTTCTGAATAGTTTAAGTGGGTTCAAAATGAACATGTATTTGCAGAAGAAAACTGACAATTATTTGGCACTGATTCAGAATCGAGTGGGAATAGCAACCAATGAGCTTTGAAGGAAATGCTACATTAAAGCAGAAAAATGTGTCACTTTCAAGAAAAGGTTCTGCTTTTATAGGTTGGCCCTGCAGAACCTAAACTTACATTCCCTGCATGAGTGCCAAAGTACTTAATTTACTTAATTTACACTGAAGTCCATTCTGGTTACCTTGTGTACCATATGTAATGCAAGCAAATTATTTTGTTTCTTTTCCTGGTATTTTAGTGCCATATTCTTGTTTAATAGATACATTTTTCATCAATATATTACATTCCATGGTAAGACATTATTGGATGTTCATTGCAAAATGAGCATGTTTACTATGTATAGACATAGGAAATATAGCGCAACAATAATGCGATGGAAGGAGTTATTGGCTGGGGTATCAAGGGGCACTTGCAAATAAATAACCTTCTCCCTGATGCTCAGTTTTGGCTCTGTAAGGGTCACTCTGCTTCTGACCTCACTGCAGTCTTGATTCAAACATGGAAAAACGAGCTGAATTCCAGAGGTGAGGTGATGGTGACCAACCTTGAGGGGCATGGATAGGATAAATGTACAATGTCTTTTCCCTGGGGTGGGGGAGTCCAGAACTAGAGGGCATAGGTTTAGGGTGAGAGGGGAAAGATATAAAAGAGACCTAAGGGGCAACGTTTTCATGCAGGGGGTGGTATGTGTATGGAATGAGCTGCCAGAGGAAGTGGTGGAAGCTGGTACAATTGCAACATTTAAAAGGCATTTGGATGGGTATATGAATAGGAAGTGTTTGGAGGGATTTAGGCTGGGTGCTGGCAGGTGGGACTGGATTGGGTTGGGATATCTGGTCGGCATGGATGGGTTGGACTGAAGGGTCTGATTCCGTGCTAAATATCTCTATGACTCTATCACGGCAGCTTTTGACCAAGAGATGAGAAGCCCCAGCAAAACTGCAATCAGTGGGATCCAGGGAAAAGCTCTCCATGAGTTGGAGCCATCCTTGGCACAAAAATAAGGTTGTAATTGTTAAAGGTCAGTCTTCTCAGCTCCAGGACATTCCTACAGGAATTCCTCAGTGTAGTGTTCCAGAGCCGATCATCTTCAGTTGCTTCATCAATGACCTTCTCTCTCTTATAAGGTCAAAAATGAGAATGTTCGCGAATGACTGTGCCATGTTCAGTAGTATTCACGACACAGATACTGAAGCAATCCAATTTCAAATACAGTAAGACCTAGACAATATGCATGCTGGGGCTGATAAGTGGTAAGTAATGCCAAACAAGTGCCAAGAAATGACTGTCTCCAATAAAAGAGATTATAATAATCTCCCCTTGCTATTCAGTGGCATTACTATTATTGAATAGCTCACTATCAACATTCTGGATTGTTATTACTGACCAGAAAATTAACTGGATCACTCTTGTAAATGCTGTTGCTACAAGAGCAAGTAAGAGGCTGTGGCAAATAACACACCTCTGGAATCGCCAAAGCCTGTCCACTCTCTATAAGGCACAAGTCAGTAATGTTATTGAATAAGCTGTATTTACCTGAATGAGTGCAACTCTGGCAGCACTTGAGAAGCAACACCATCCAGAACAAGTAACAGCTTGATTCTCACTCCATCTGGCCCATTTCCAACTCTCAGCAGTGGATACAATCTAAAAGATGCACTGCAGCAACTCACCTAAGCTCCATCCATAGTACATTTCAAACTCATGGCTTCTACCACCTAGTAGGACAAAGGCAGCAGATGCATGGGAACACCACCACCAGCAAAATCCCTTCTGAGTGATATACCATATTGATTTGGAACATTATTGCTATTCCTTCACTACTGCTTGCCAAAGTCCTGAAACACTATGCCTAATAACACTATGCAGGTCTACCTCAAGGAAAGCAGCACTCAAGAAGGCAGCTGAATGCCACCTTCTCCAGGACAGTTGTGGATGGGCAATAAATATTTGTGTTGCCAGCAAAACCTAGGTCCCATGAATGAATAAAACAAAAGAATAAGAACATAAGAACTAGGAGTTTGCCATATGGTTGATCAAGCCTGCGACACTATTCAATGACTTTGATATCAACTTCCCTTTCCTGCTTTGTCCACATGCCCCTCAATAACCTTGGTGTGCAAATATCTATTCAGCTTGATTTTGAATATATCCAATGGGTTTGAATATACCCAATCCTTATGTGTCCACAACTTTCTGTGGTTAGAGAACTTTGAATATTCATAATCCTCAGAGTGCATGATATCATGACCTCAAGTTCTCTCCTCTACTGCTATGGAAAATAGCAGCATTTAGCACCATAGTGGTATTTGAAAACAAAAGGAAAAAGACAGTTGCAATATACAGTAGAAAGAAAGAGCAGAGTCATGTACAATGTGTATGAACGAGCAATAGATGTGGGGTTAATCTTGAAGATAGAAATCATACAAGTCAGAATGCATTAATTTTGAAATTGCTTATCATTTTTCATTGTTACTGAAAGTTGTATTCTGCTTCAGTGAAATAGTTTGCATTGAAATCCAACCAGTAGTTTTATTTTGTAGTAAAGACCATTTGTTAGTTAGATAACAGTCTCCTTTGAAAATGCATATGCAACTCTCACTGACCTGTGATTTGCCTGTTGGATTAGTTCCAGCCGATGACAAATGGATCACAAAATATGAGTTTAATTTAAACATTAACCAAACATTAAAATATTTGTTGGTAAGATTGGAGAAGTTTGGGTTTGAAATTTTCAATTTCACTACAAAATCTTAGCTTAGGGTTTTGGATAGGAAGTTGAAAGTCAAACTGTCCAATTGACCATGTATTAAATTAGAATTATCATAGAATGTATGAACAGAGTAATCAGTGCAAAGACTGTACCTGCACCCAGTGTTTCTGTATTTTTTTTCTTACCAGACTTGTATTTGGTGAAGAGACGTTTCAGTGTGCATGATATGAATTTGAGATCAAAGGCCTTTTTTATTGGATGGAGCATTGGTTTTGTAATTTTCTCATTGAATAATGACCCGATGATCTGTTTCTGGTGGTTTTAGTGGAGAAAGCTGTTGAATGTGAAAAGTCTCTGTTTTCCAAACCCAGATTTGTTGATGTGAGATGGCTGAAAGTGGCAAGTCTTCCTGCTCTGTAGATTCTGTATTTTCCATTGTTCTCTGTTTTGACTTGGAGGAAGAGCACCAGAGTTATTAAAACCGGAAATGTCCATTCAGCCAATCAGTTGCCTTAGTCACAGTATGGGAGTTTGTATAGAATTGGCGACCTTAAATACTTCGCTTTTTTTTTGGTATAGGTAAAGGCTGAGTACTCTTTACTATGAGCTGATTTTCTGATTCTGCTAAAGTTGTTCTCTTTTCTCCCAACCCTTTGGATATTGGATACTTAATTGAATCTGCCGTGGCATCTCTTATGAAATCCAGTTGATTGTCCAGTAGGAAGATTATACTCCTTTCTATGTCAAGGATGGCATCCCACTATTCAATCCCACTATGGGCGGCACGGTGGCACAGTGGTTAGCACTGCTGCCTCACAGCGCCAGAGACCCGGGTTCAATTCCCGCCTCAGGCGACTGACAGTGTGGAGTTTGCACATTCTCCCCGTGTCTGCGTGAGTTTCCTCCGGGGGCTCCGGTTTCCTCCCACAGTCCAAAGATGTGCAGGTCAGGTGAATTGGCCATGCTAAATTGCCCGTAGTGTTAGGTAAGGGGTAGATGTAGATGTAGGGGTATGGGTGGGTTACGCTTCGGCGGGGCGGTGTGGACTTGTTGGGCCGAAGGGCCTGTTTCCACACTGTAAGTAATCTAATCTAATCTAATCTAATCTAATCAATTCATGCAGTAATAACTGTTCAGTTGTTTTGGAGTACTTAAGAATTCTGTGGGTGCCTTGTCATTTTACCATCTACCTCCAGCCAGTTGCAACAAATGCAAGTATAAATGTCTGTAGCCCACTTTCACCTTCCTGGTATTTGAACTGGAAAGTATGCTTTTACCAATCGGCAGTAAGTTGTCATCATTTTATTTCCAAAGTACAAAGTGTTGTGCACGTTTGGTTCATGGTTCATGTATTTTAGTTTCGTGGATTAATGTTTAACTGCAGGAAATATGATAAATTGAACTGAAGCACCTGGAGGTCCATTGCGTGTAAAAGGCTAGGGTAATGTTGCTTTACAAGGTTAACAGGTAGGATCAGAGGCAGCAGATGGACTTGCTGAACTGGCGAGGGTGAGGACTGCAGATGAAGGAGAGTCAGAGTCAAAGTGTGGCACTGGAAAAGCACAGCACGTCAGGCAGATTCTGAGCAGCAGAAGAGTCGATGTTTTGGGCATAAGCCTTTCATTATGCTCGAAACGTCAACTGTCCTGCTCCTCAGATGCTGCCCGACAGGCTGTGCTTTTCATGCACCACACTTGCTGAACTGGAGGCATGGTGGCTACACTGCTTTCAATCCAAAGAGTTTTTCTGTTTTAGTGTGAAAGTTAAATTAGTTTAAAGACAATGTGCTTATTTGTATTTTTAATTATGGATTGAAATAATTTAGGATCTGTTTTAAACCAAGGATTACTGCATGGTTTTAAAAACAAATACCTGAAACTCATTGTAAACACAGTTTACACAGCTGCATTAGTTCAAATGTAGTTTGCAGATGAGTTGGAACTAACAGACTGTGTGCAAATGGAGCTTTGGTTGACAACAAGTAGCCAGTCAGTGATGGTTTGTAGCCAGTCAGTGATGACAAAGACCTTATGCCTGCCAACAACTGTGATTGGTTCTTCATTAGCTGAACAATTTGTGTCTGTGAGCAAGATAGGGAGAAGCCAGAGGGTCTTCACAAGCTCAGGGGTTCACTCTGTTGTCTGTAGGAAAAGCTACTTAAAGTCTGAAGTAAACCAGTTTATTTTGCCTCGAGCAATGGTTGTTTTAATTGATAATTCGAAGGCCTTTTAAAAGTATGAACCTCCTGCAGACCAGTAGAAATATCCGGAGAAAGAAGATCAAGAAGTAGCATTCTGATCAACATAAACATTATCTCAGCAGATCCTGTGGACAGAGACCATTGCAATTGCTTTCCCAGTTTTCCCTCCATCCATTGCATCATTTTTTTTTCATGAGTTTGTGCAGGTGCACAAGGCAGGGTTCCTAAGGGAATGAGATTTTTTACAGGTGGAGTTATATGCTGATGGTTCATAAATGTTTCCCTGTAACCAAATCTATTTAGTTGTAATAAATAATCATTTTTGTTAAGTACAAAAACTAGGTTTGTGCTTTCTATTAGCCTGGAGGTCTGAAATTTAGGTAATTTGGGGAATTCTGTGTATTTTGAAAAAAAATTTAACGTTTGTGATGATTCTGAGAACAGTAGGGTTCCAGTATGCTACCTGACTGAGGCATAACATCAGTTAAAAGCTTTTTCAGAGAACTTAAGGCTGTAAAACCCATTTACTTCATCATTATCAAAGCGGAAGTTGTAAATATATGATACTTAACCTAAAAGTCAGACTGTGAGAGCTGGGTAGGCTATGATCTCATGGACTGGATTAGTGGTGCTGGAAGAGCACAGCAGTTCAGGCAGCATCCAACGAGCAGCGAAATCGACGTTTCGGGCAAAAGCCCTTCATCAGGAATAAAGGCAGGAGCCTGAAGCATGGAGAGATAAGCTAGAGGAGGTTGGGGGTGGGGGTGGGGAGAGAGTAGCATAGAGTACAATGGGTGAGTGGGAGAGGAGATGAAGGTGATAGGTCAAGGAGGAGAGGGTGGAGTGGATAGGTGGAAAAGGAGATAGGCAGGTCGGACAAGTCAAGGACACAGTGCTGAGCTGGAAGTTTGGAACTAGGATGAGGTGGGGGAAGGGGAAATGAGGAAGCTGTTGAAGTCCACATTGATGCCCTGGGGTTGAAGTGTTCCGAGGCGGAAGATGAGGCGTTCTTCCTCCAGGCGTCTGGTGGTGAGGGAGCGGCGGTGAAGGAGGCCCAGGACCTCCATGTCCTCGACAGAGTGGGAGGGGGAGTTGAAATGTTGGGCCACAGGGCGGTTTGGCTGATTGGTGCGGGTGTCTCGGAGATGTTCCCTAAAACGCTCTGCTAGGAGGCGCCCAGTCTCCCCAATGTAGAGGAGACCACATCGGGAGCAACGGATACAATAAATGATATTAGTGGATGTGCAGGTAAAACCTTGATGGATGTGGAAGGCTCCTTTAGGGCCTTGGATAGAGGTGAGGGAGAAGGTGTGGGCACAGGTTTTACAGTTCCTGCGGTGGCAGGGGAAAGTGCCAGAATGGGAGGGTGGGTCGTAGGAGGTTGTGGACCAGACCAGGTAGTCACGGAGGGAACAGTCTTTGCGGAAGGCAGAACGGGGTGGGGAGGGAAATATATCCCTGGTGGTGGGGTCTTTTTGGAGGTGACGGAAATGTCGGCGGATGATTTGGTTTACGCGAAGGTTTGTAGGGTGGAAGGTGAGCACCAGGGGCGTTCTGTCCTTGTTACGGTTGGAGGGGTGGGGTCTGAGGGCGGAGGTGCGGGATGTGGACGAGATGCGTTGGAGGGTATCTTTAAGCACGTGGGAAGGGAAATTGCGGTCTCTAAAGAAGGAGGCCATCTGGTGTGTTCTATGGTGGAACTGGTCCTCCTGGGAGCAGATACGGTGGAGGCGAAGAAATTGGGAATACAGGATGGCATTTTTGCAAGAGGTAGGGTGGGAAGAGGTGTAATCCAGGTAGCTGTGGGAGTCGGTGGGTTTGTAAAAAATGTCAGTGTCAAGTCGGTCGTCACTAATGGAGATGGAGAGGTCCAGGAAGGGGAGGGAGGTGTCTGAGATGGTCCAGGTAAATTTAAGGTCAGGGTGGAATGTGTTGATGAAGTTGATGAATTGCTCAACCTCCTCGCGGGAGCATGAGGTGGCGCCAATGCAGTCATCAATGTAGCGGAGGAAGTGGTGCTGATGTAATTACGGAAGATCAACTGCTCTACGTAGCCAACAAAGAGACAGGCATAGCTGGGGCCCATACGTGTGCCCATGGCTACGCCTTTGGTCTGGAGGAAGTGGGAGGATTCAAAGGAGAAATTGTTAAGGGTGAGGACCAGTTCGGCCAAACGAATGAGTGTGTCGGTGGAAGGGTACTGTTGGGGAAGTCTGGAGAAGAAAAAACGGAGGGTTTGGAGGCCCTGGTCATGGCGGATGGAGGTGTAGAGGGATTGGATATCCATGGTGAAGATGAGGCATTGGGGGCCGGGGAAACGGAAGTCTTGGAGGAGGTTGAGGGCGTGGGTGGTGTCTCGAACGTACGTGGACAGTTCCTGGACTAGGGGGGGGATAGGACAGTGCCGAGGTAGGTAGAGATGAGTTCAGTGGGGCAGGAGCATGCTGAGACAATGGGTCAGCCAGGGTGGTCAGGCTTGTGGATCTTGGGAAGGAGGTAGAACCGGGCAGTGCGGGGTTCCCGGACTATGAGGTTGGAAACTGTGGGTGGGAGATCTCCTGAGGTGATGAAGTTCTGTATGGTCTGGGAGATGATGGTTTGGTGATGGGAGGTGGGGTCATAGTCGAGGGGGCAGTAGGAAGAGGTGTCCTCGAGTTGGCGTTTGGCTTCAGCGGTGTAGAGGTCAGTGCGCCAGACTACCACAGTGCCCCTTTTATCCACTGGCTTAATGGTGAGGTTGGGATTAGAGCAGAGGGATTGGAGGGCTGTGCGTTGTGAGGGTGAGAGGTTGGAGTGGGGGAGGGGGGTCGACAGGTTGAGGCGGTTAATGTCCCGGCGGCAGTTGGAAATGAAGAGGTCGAGGGCAGGCAATAGGCCAGCGCGGGGTGTCCAGGTGGATGCAGTGTGTTGGAGGTGGGCGAAGGGGTCCTCGGAAGGTGGGCGGGAGTCCTGATTGTGAAAGTAAGCTCGGAGGCGGAGGCGACGGAAGAAGTGTTCGATGTCACGGCGTGTATTAAATTCATTGATGCGTGGACGGAGGGGGATGAAGGTGAGTCCTTTGCTGAGGACTGATTGTTTGTCCTCAGTGAGTGGGAGGTCTGGAGGGATGGTGAAAACTTGGCAGGGCTGGGAGCTGGGATCTGGTGTGGGTGTGGAGCTGGGAGTGGGGTCGGAGCCAGTACCTGGAGTGGGTGTGATGGTTGGGGGAATGGGGGTGGAGGCATGAGCAGGGGTAATGTTCCCCTCGGGGTTCTGGGGGGTGGGGATAGTGACAGTGGGGTCTGTGGGGGGCGTGTCAGCAGAATGCAGGTGAGTGGCGCTGGTGGGGGTGGAAGTGGTGGTGATCATGGCAGTAGGGGTGGCAGAAGTCACTGAGCATGTGGCATCAGCGATGATGTGAGGCCGGAAGTGGATGTGGGAGTGGCCATGATGGGGGCGGAAGTGACATCATCACTCAGCGTGGGGGTGGTAGCTGCGTCAGCCGCATGGCTAATGGTGTTTCCGAGGCCAGGGGAATCTTCTGGAATGTTTGAGGAGTGCTGGTTATGGAGGTGGGTGGATAAAAGTTTGTTGTACTTACAGTTTTTGATGTTTGAGATGGAATTGAAATACTGTTTGTTGAGAGTATGAATTCTCCTGAGGATGTAGTACAGAGTGGGTCCTTTGCAATTCTGAGAGAGTGTGGCCCTCAGCTGAGGCAGGGATGACTGGAGAGAGGTTAGGTGATGACGCATTGCTGCAAGTGTGGAGCGGAGGATCCTGAAGGAGAACTGTTGCTGGTGTTTTTGAATCTGTAGTCTGTTCTGTTTGTCCTGTTCAGGTCCAAACTCTGCTGGATTAAAGGTGATCCGGAGTCCGTGTGGGATGTGTTGGTTACGGAGGCAGGCACTGAGGAAGCAAATGTGGCTGTGGTACCGAGTTTGTTTCACGACATGGTTGAAGAGCTTCAGGGCAGAGGAAATGACCTGGGAGTTGCAGTGGGTGAGGGACTCCCTGAGATTCTTGTAGAGAGAGGAGGAAAACTTCTTCAAGGCAGGCATCCTTGCAAGAGGAGTTGCAGTAGGGTTAAAATCAATGAGGTAAAAACAATGACTGCAGATGCTGAAAACTAAATACTGGATTAGTGGTGCTGGAAGAGCACAGCAGTTCAGGCAGCATCCAACGAGCAGCGAAATCGACGTTTTGGGCAAAAGGCCTTCATCAGGAATAAAGGCAGTGAGCCTGAAGCGTGGAGAGATAAGCTAGAGGAGGGTGGGGGTGGGGAGAGAGTAGCATAGAGTACAATGGGTGAGTGGGGAGGAGATGAAGGTGATAGGTCAAGGAGGAGAGGGTGGATTGGATAGATGGAAAAGGAGATGGGCAGGTCGGACAAGTCCGGACAAGTCAAGGAGACAGTGCTGAGCTGGAAGTTTGAAACTAGGATGAGGTGGGGGAAGGGGAAATGAGGAAGCTGTTGAAGTCCACATTGATGCCCTGGGGTTGAAGTGTTCCGAGGCGGAAGATGAGGCATTCTTCCTCCAGGCGTCTGGTGGTGAGGGAGCGGCGGTGAAGGAGGTCCAGGACCTCCATGTCCTCGGCAGAGTGGGAGGGGGAGTTGAAATGTTGGGCCATGGGGCAGTTTGGTTGATTAGAGCGGGTGTATCTCCGGGACACCCGCACCAATTCCTGATGAAGGGCTTTTGCCCGAAACGTCGATTTCGCTGCTCGTTGGATGCGGCCTGAACTGCTGTGCTCTTCCAGCACCACTAATCCAGTATTTCAACTCCCCCTCCCACTCTGCCGAGGACATGGAGGTCCTGGGCCTCCTTCACCGCCGCTCCCTCACCACCAGACGCCTGGAGGAAGAATGCCTCATCTTCCGCCTCGGAACACTTCAACCCCAGGGCATCAATGTGGACTTCAACAGCTTCCTCATTTCCCCTTCCCCCACCTCATCCTAGTTTCAAACTTCCAGCTCAGCACTGTGTCCTTGACTTATCCGACCTGCCTATCTCCTTTTCCACCTATCCACTCCACCCTCTCCTCCTTGACCAATCACCTTCATCTCCTCCCCCAATCACCCATTGTACTCTATGCTACTCTCTCCCCACCCCCACCTTCCTCTATGATACCATGGAGATAGATAGAGATTAAGAAGGTTCTCTGATTTCAACTTATCTATGTGTTTGCTGGGAAAATAAATAGTTAGGAGTTGGAGCTGGGAGAGTGCTGAAGCAAAAAAAGTGGCTCCAAGACATAGAAGTGCTGCAGACTCAAGGATCAGGAGAAGTCCAGGGAGTGGAAGGAAATTTAGGACTTAAACAAGCACCAAGAGTCATTTATATCCAGTGTAATCAAAATGGGTTGAAAGAAACCCAGAAGCAGTATTGTTACAGATTGCTGCTGCAAAGAAAGGTTGGAGCTTAAAGAAATTTGATGACTGTTTAGTGAATAAAAGCTAAAATTGTGCAAGTAATTACACACATAGCTGCCATCTTTACAGTTATGGGAAACATGGTCTCGGGAGTAATGGTTGAAATACTGAGACAATGAGACGGTGCAAATCAGACAGACTTTGAGGACATTTCCAAAGTTAGATATTCAAAAGTGAAGAATTAGAATCTCTTGTAAGTGAGATCTGTCCTGATGGCATTAGCTATTAAAGTACAGTCTATGGGTTGTTCACAAACGTTTGTTTGTGAGTTAACTTTGTGTTAATCCTGAATGTTAGAAAATAAATTGTATTTATATTGCAGTTTGTTTTACTTTTTCTAGTTTGTTTGTTCAAAACAATGGGATCTTGTGATTTTATTACCTTAATTAGTACTTGGGATCTCCAATTTTATCTACTTTTAAACCAAAAACAAGTTACTGGCCCAGAACGAAAAGGTAACAGAAATGGAATATTGTGGTCAGAGGTTTGTAACTCAAACTAAGCACCCTGAATGTTGCTTTGCCTGATTTTAAGAGTGGACATTAAGAAAAAGCTTGGTGGTAAGTCCAATTTTGAAATTATCTTGTGTGAAATTCCAGTTAATTTTCTCCTGCTGTTTACTTTCCTTTGATTTTAACAAACGAAAGAATTGTTTACGGTTGCATCAGCATTTCAATCCAATTTCCAATAATCACTCCATCTCGGCCACTTTCTTATCTGTCTTGCTTGTGTTCCTCAAACTGTGTTGCCATAGTGAGCACTCCTCTGCATTTGGTTGCTGTGTTCAAAGTCCAGTGAACTTGGCAAGACATGTTTTGTCTCCTTTAACTTGGCTTTTAATTGCTAACAGTTAGTAACTTCCGTCGCTATCAGATTACCTTGTGGAGATAATTTTAGTGTTTATTTCAAGCAGTTGCATGGCTATTGAAAGACTTAAAAAGTGCAGTCACCAAATAACAGTTCCTGATGCCACATTTTTATGTAACATTCATTTAGAATTTTGTTCTGCAAGAATTATTTTTGAGACCAAGCATATAAAGTATTCCAAAAGGATTTAAAAACAATGTTATGATGAAGTACCTAACTATCTAGCCCGGAATTTCTGAAGTTGTTGGCATGATAATGATATCACGAGTGGGAGTTGTGTGGGAAGGAAACATGAGAAGTAGAGGCCGGTTAAAACTGAATCAGGTTTCCTCTTTTCCATGAGGTTTGCCAAATTCCAATCCTGAAGAGACTTCCAACATCAAAATGGTCATTCTTTGCATACTGTGCAATTTTCAAATGCAAATTTCTTTCAGTTTATTTTTGCGCGAAAAGCTGATTACTGCTACATTTCTGTCAGCAGATAAATAGAGTGTGATTCTTTGTGTGGTCAGAAACAATCAATGACCTAATCGTAGGATGCATGGTTAATTTTAACGTGCACCACTTATACTGTCCATATTAATCTAAAAACATATTCCATGTACTTGGACAAACTCATCGGGTTCCCTGATATCCTGATTTTAACTGTAGCCTTGGACGATCTTACAACCAGAAGGCAAGCAGGAGCAGATAAGAGTTGTTATCTGACTGTTGAATTAAAACCTGCTGCTGTTTCTGTTGACTATTTTTATTTGCATTTATGATAATAACAAGAATTGTGTAAGACTACATGATTCATTTCATATGAGGCAGATTATTATTCAACGTGCAATTGTAAATGTACACATTTGTCCCATTATCATGCTGTTTTGTTGCCTGTGAGCCGCAGTAATGAAAGAAGGGACATATTATTGATCTCCACAACTATAAGCTATGCTCTTATCAGTGTTGAGGAAGTGAGAACTGGGAAGTGAAACATGTCTACACATTGGAGATGCTAAACTGGAACTTATTAAACTGGGATAGAGGGAATTGGAGGTTTGTCTGGTGGGAGGATCAGAAGTTGGTCAGGAAGAGAATGTCAATGCTGCAATTCACATCGTCATTTAAAGAATTTGGTCAAATTTAAATTAAAAATTGAAAGGTTAGGCATCTTGGGCAAGCTCAGCGCAATACAAGTGTTTGAATTCCCTGTCATGTTTGGAAAGGAGGACCAGTCAGAGCCGTTTCTGGCACACGGTAATTAGCCCCTACCAGCCCCAATTGGCCTGACTGCTCCTTGAGACTACTGACTGCCTCAGGAGATGGGGGAGTGGCTGTCTGTGACATCACGGCAAGGTTAGACTGAGAATGGGCTCAAGGAGTCAAAATGGGGATTAATGAAAAAGAAACCTTTCCGAGCCTGGAGTAATTCAGGCATTCAGAAAGGTGTTGGTTGTTGTTGCAGTTACAGGTCACTTGTTCCTTGGGCACATCTTTTGACAGTTGGATGAATACAACAATCCAATGGTGAAGTGGATCACTTACCTTCAACTGAAGTTAGATATTTTAGGCCCAGATTGTTTTAAGACTGAATTCAAGTTTTCAAACTGGGACTTGACCTCAAATTCTCTGAATTTCAAAACCTGAGCAGAAGCTGGTTACGTTGACCACTAGTGCACTTTACCTGGGCTAGCATAGGGGTTTTTGCCCGAAACGTTGATTTTCCTACTCCTCGGATGCTGCCTGAACTGCTGTGCTTTTCCAGCACCACTCTAATCCAGCATCTTGCATATAAATACTGTGACTGCAAGAGCAGGTCAGAGACATAGACATCTGCAGTGAATAATTTGCCTCCTGACTGCCCAAAGCCTGTTCATAGCTACAGTTCTTTGTTCAGCAACACTCCCCAGGACCTTGCTGAACAAAGAGACCTTGGAGTGCAGGTTCATAGCTCCTTGAAAGTGGAGTCGCAGGTAGATAGGATAGTGAAGAAGGCGTTTGGTATGCTTTCCTTTATTGGTCAGAGTATTGAGTACAGGAGTTGGGAGGTCATGTTGCAGCTGTACAGGACATTGGTTAGACCACTGTTGGAATATTGCGTGCAATTCTGGTTTCCTTCCTATCGGAAAGATATTATGAAACTTGAAAGGGTTCAGAAAAGATTTACAAGGATGTTGCTAGGGTTGGAGGGTTTGAGCTATAGGGAGAAGCTGAACAGGCTGGGGCTGTTTTCCCTGGAGCGTCGGAGGCTGAGGGGTGACCTTATAGAGGTTTACAAAATTATGAGGGGCATGGACAGGATAAATAGACAAAGTCTTTTCCCTGGGGTCGGGGAGTCCAGAACTGGAGGGCATAGGTTTAGGGTGAGAGGGGAAAGATATAAAAGAGACCTAAGGGGCAACCTTTTCACACAGAGGGTGGTATGTGTATGGAATGAGCTGCCAGAGGAAGTGATGAAGGTTTGTACAATGTTGTTCCTGTGGGAGGGAGACCAGAATTGCACACAATATTCCAAAAGTGGCCTAATAAATGCCCTGTACAGATGCAACATGACCTCCCAACTCCTGTACTCAATACACTGGCCAATAAAGGAAAGCATACCAAACACCTTCTTCACTATCCTATCTACCTTCGACTCCACTTTAAAGGAGCTAGGAACCTGCACTCCAAGGTCTCTTTGTTCAGCAACACTCCCCTGGACCTTACCATTAATTGTATAAATCCTGTCCTGATTTGCCTTTCCAAAATGCAGCACCTCACATTCATCTAAATTAAACTCCACCTGCCACTCCCCATCCATTGTCCCATCTGATCATGATCCTGTTGTAATCTGAGGTAACCTTCTTCGCTATCCACTACACCTCCAGTTTTGATGTCATCTGTCAACTTACTAACTGTACCTTCAATGTTCACATCCATCTCATTTTTATAAATGATGGAAAGCTGTGGACTCAGCACCCTAAAAACCCTCATGAGCCTTTGAACCTTTCTGGAAGTAATTCTGCAGAAAAGCCATGAATGCATTAACTATTTTCATCTTGATGGGAGTTAAACAAGGCAAGGTGGAGCACAGGCAGTGGAGAGAGGTTAGAATGTGAAATGTGGCGTGAGAGAACAGAGCAAGATAATTTGCTGTTTCACATCGTAACATTATAATACTGAGGCATTTCTTGTGTGTGATTGATCATATTATAAAAACCTAGAGCATATTCTGTTTCAGTCCTCTTAAATTCTACAGAAGTATTCCAAGTATACCCACCAATCAGGTGGAAATGTTTGAATTACCTACTCGTAGATACATTGACATTGTATTTTCATTTGCCAGTCAGGGATTTACAGAATATGACTCTTGAATGGAGGGGGTGATGTTTGATTTGTTGCCTTTTATTTCAGAATTATCCAAAGTTACATTAATACAGTACAAGATAGTAATTTCATTTGTACTGAGGAAAACAAAATCTAATTCTAAAAATAGTTGTTTAGCAAATACAAGTATGCATAGTTCTCAATAAGAGTTCACTGCTGTCACCTCTGGTGTAAATAATCGAATCTATATAAATTTAGATCTGATATCCAGTATGAGGAATTGTCATTGAATCTTTTTCAGTTGCACGAAATTTCTGATTCAAGTGCTTTACGAGACCTCAAGTGTACCCAGTTGGTGTTCATTAGAGTGATACATTTCTCGGTGTGCAATATAACTAGTAGAAAAGAAAACCCCTGAAAATTAAAATGGAGTTGAGGTGTGAAATTTGCCACCTCAGGTAAAAGTTTCCAACAATTTGCATTTCAGCAGATTCTTCTTTTCATATGTGCAATATATCTCAAATTATCCTGTGATACTATTGCATTTAGAGAAAGGAAATAACCTGAAACTGGCTTCAGGATCTAAAAACATGGACAGTATCGGGAAGGGCTGCAAAAGATACTTTGTGTTTGAAGCTTTTGTGTTTTGCTCATCATGTCTGATTTCTTATTAAAGCCCCATACTCAACTCCACTTTTTTTTCTATCTCATTCTCCAACAAAGCTGCCGTTTTTACTATTCCTGACTTTTATTGTTAAATGGAATCTGAGAATGATCTAAGTAAGCAAGCTGCAAAACTGACAAAATTCAATTATTCATCAGCCCCCGGGCCAGCTATTTCCACAAACCTAATATGGTATCAAAAATTGCCTGTCATCAAAATGACTTCTGGGCACTTTCCTTTTTGAGGATTTTTGGTTAAATTTCAGATTATATTTGTGTTCTTTTACTGTTGAAGAAAACGTGGTCAGATAAAAGTATTTGTTTCTGTTTCCTTAACAAAAAGCCTAGAAAGTTAAAGAATTCCAGAATGAAAGAACTATGACATCTTATTGCTACATGTGACACCAGTTTTATAACTATATTGGCTGAAGGACATTTCAAAAGGGTAGGTTATGATGAACCAACCCACATCTAAACTATTAATACTATGCTATATTTATAATATGAAAGTATTACATGTGAAGAGTGTTTAATAATGGTAAGGAAAGAACACCTGCCCTTGACTTCAAAACTACGTTTGGCAGAATTGGCATCAAGGAGTAGAACAAAAGTAGAGTGAATTGTTGGAATCTTATTTGTTGGATGAATGGTTGCAGTTGCAGGATGTCCCTATAGGTGTTTGAATCATGGAGTCATACAGCGTGGAAACAGGTGCTTCAGTCCAACCTGTGCACGCCAACCAAGTTTCAGAACTTAAATAGTCCCACTTGCCTGCATTTAGCTCATATCCCTTTCCTGTTTATGTACCTATCCAAATGTCTTTGAAGTGTTGTAACTGTACCCTTTCCTTTGGCAGTTCATTCACATACAAACTAGCCTCTATGTGAAAAAGTTGCCCCTCAGGTACCTTTTAAATCTTTCTACTCTCATGGTAAAAATATGCCACCTAGTTTTGAATTCCCCACTCTAGGGAAAAGACCTTTGCTATTCATCTTATCTATGCTCTCACGATTTTATAAACCTCTATAAGGTCGCCCCTCAACCTCTTAGCTCCAGGGTAAGAAGTCCCAGGCTGTCCAACTTCTCCTTGTAATTTAAATTCTCCAGTCCCAGCAATGTGCTGGTAAAAGTTTCCTGAACCTCTCTAGTTTAATGATATCCTTCCTCTAGCAGGGCGACCAGAACTGTACACAGCACTCCAAAGGTAGCCTCACTGAAGTCCTCTGTGACCTCAACATGACATCTCAACTCCTATACTCAGTGGTCTCCTCAGGGGAATGATCTAGGTCCAACCATCTTCAGCTGCTTCATCAGTGACTCTTCCCTCCATTATATGGTTAGAAGTGG
This sequence comes from Chiloscyllium punctatum, assembly GCF_047496795.1. Taxonomy (NCBI): domain Eukaryota; kingdom Metazoa; phylum Chordata; class Chondrichthyes; order Orectolobiformes; family Hemiscylliidae; genus Chiloscyllium; species Chiloscyllium punctatum. The sequence goes on from NC_092742.1 coordinate 81,712,567, forward strand.
GGGTGATGATAGCATGATGTTCAGCACCATTCACAATTCCTCATATATTGAAGCAGTCCAGCTTTATATCCAGCAAGAACATCTAGTCTTAGGCTGAGAAGTGACAAGTAACATTCACACCTTATAACTGCCAGCCAATCATGATTTGCAGCAAGAACTAACACCCCTTGAGGTTCAGTGGCATTACCATCACTCAATCCCCCACTGTCAACGTTGTGTGGCTTCCCATTAACCAGAAACAAGATGGGACCAGCCAAAAAGAAATACTGTAGTTGCAAGAGCAGTTTATAGATTGGGAATTCCATGTTGAATAACTTGCCTCCTGACTCCCCTAAGTCTGTCCACTACTTATAAGGCCCAAGTCTGGTGTGTGATAAAATATGCCCCACTTGCTTGGATGAGTGCAACTCCAACAATAGAACCATCCAGGTCAAAGGAGCCTACATCCACGTTCATAAACACACAGCCTCTCCACCACTGATACACAGTGTGTGCCATCCACAAAATGCACAGCATCAACTCACTCAACCTTCATTGATTGCTCCTTCCAAACCATAATTTCTATCACCTATAAGGTCAAGGGCTGCAAATGCATGAACACCATTGCCTGCAAGCTGTCGTTCAAGCCACACGCTATCCTGACTTGGAACTATATTTCTGCTCCTTCACTATTGCTGTATCAAAATCCTAGAATTCTTTTCCTAACTGTGCCACATGGACGGCAGCAGATCAAGAAGGCAGCTTATCACCACTTTCCAAATTAGGACTGGGCATTAAGTGTTGACTGAGCCTGACATGCCTACATTTTAATTAAAAATAAACACTTTTGGGAAGTTATATCTGCAAATAAATACCTGAGCTTGCTTTTCACTTCATAATGGTTCCTTTGTAGAAATTCATGGGCATCTGGAGCTTGGGGAGAGGAGAATACATGAGAAAGCAGTGAGGGTGTGGGGGGAGAGCAGGAGGCTGGGGGAACCCTCAGAAACAGAGGTATAGGAGTATGGGAGGAGGACAATATGTCACAGGTCATTGCTTTCTCCGCTTGCTATTGACCACAGGGCAGTTGTCCAGCTCAACCATCTCCAAAATCTACCCTAAGGCGTGGACCTCAGTTTAATATAGAGTTCGCATTTCCAACTTTAGGTATGTGCAACATTTGTACATTTGCCAATAAGTATCGACTTCTGTGGGCTTTTCATTTTTCTGTCTTGATTTATAACCTGAGAAACAATGATTGATGGAAAGCTGCAAGGTCAGCAAGATGTTTGAAGTTCTTTCTCAGATATTTTATGTGTTAGCAGTAACTCCATTGCCCAGGAATCTAGTAAATACTTGCAATGGTAAGGGGCACTGCGAACGAATTATTCAGCTCTCACACTATGCAGTGCCTTCCAGAGAAACATTTAAATCCCAGACTCAGGGGGAAAAAATGTCAATGTGTTATTGACGTTCTTTCATTTGGAAAAAGACAGTGTTACTGTTGCCACAGCATACTTTACATCACCAGAAGAATTGCTGACATGCACCACTACCCATGGAATGTCTGGACTTATTTGCTTGTTTTACATATTTTATGGCTTCACTCTTCTTTTTTTCCTACTACTATACTTCCCTTTTGAGATGCAATTTTTAGCTCAACTGGATTAGGGATCAAGTTCAATCCTTCAGGTGCCAAAATGAACTTTAGCAGAGTGGTTGTAATTATTTGGGTTTCTGAAAGTAGGAATCACAATGTGTACTCATTGTGGGGACTTGCTATGGGAGATACTGTTGTCATGTTCTCAGGTGCCAGTGATGCCAACATGGTGTATCCTCTGGATACCAACTGCAACTGGCTTGTGGTAGGGTAATTTACTGCCATCAGTCCACCTTTGTATGCTGAATCTATTGGTCTGTCTATAATCAGTGGTAGAGGAGAGACCACCGGAGAGTGTCAACGAAGAGAGGCACTTATCTTGCATGGTACGGTATTGCTTATTCCATGATAGCAGTAGGTAAAAGTAAAATTATTTAATCAGGCAAGTTACAACTCACAGGAGCTGGTATGTCTTGTCGGTCTCCTTGTACAAGACTGTTTCTGCACCCAAAGTCTGTGTGACATCACCAGATTGGGTGGCGCTCAATACAGCTAAATGTTAATTCCCTCAGACTCACTATAAGGGTAAAGTAACCATAGTCTTACCAGATAGTAGGGCTGCTCTCTCAGAGAGAGAGAGAGACAACTGATGGAGGTTTAACCTGAGAGTCACCATGCCTCAGGCAAGGGGAGAAGTTGAGGAGCGTTCTTCATGATGACCTCAGTCGATGCAGGAACACAACCCACGCTGCTGGCCTCACTGTGCATCACAAACCAGCTGTCCAGCCAAGTGAACTAACCTTTACCTAATGCTACAGCTATCATTTTCTCTTCTCTTTTGCAAAGCCCAATCTCTTTCTCTCATACATGCACACAAAAATATGCATTTGAGCATTTTTTAAAAAAAGAAACATTTAATATTACTGTCAAAGGATACAAGATAATCCAAGTATGACTGAGATGAGGAGAAATATCTTCACTCAAAGAATGGAAAGCTAGTGGAATTTGCTACTACAGAAAACAGTCAAAGTCAAAACACTGTACGATTTCAAGAAAGAGTTGGGCATAATATTTGGGGCTAAAGAGGTCAAAGGATATGATGAAAAGCAGGAACAGGCTATTGAGTTGGATGATCAGTCATGATCATAATGAATTGCAGAGCAGGCTCGAAGGGCCAAATGGCCTACTCTTGCCCTTTTTTTTATTTTAATGTTTAATTTGGTAGAGCTTTTAAAGTTCATTCTTTCACTTGCATGAGTTTCCAGGAGTCATAAATAATAGCTGGCTAAATGTTCTCCCATTGCCACAATGCTCACTGACCTACATTGGCTCCCACTCAAGCAGAATCTTTATTTTAAAATTTTCATCCTTGTTTTTGAGTTCCTCCAAACCCTTTCCCCTCCCTATCTTCATAATTTCCTTCAACCTCACAACCCTCAAGATATCTAGCCTCCTGTAATTCTGGTGTTTTGTGCATTGTAAGTTATAATTGCTCTATAGAGCATAGAACAGTACAACACAGAACAGGCCATTCAGCCCACGATGTTGTGCCAACCCCTGATCCTCATGTATGCACCCTCACATTTCTGTGACCATATGCATGTCCAGCAGTCTCTTAAATGTCCCCAATTACCCTGCTTCCACAACTGCTGCTGGCAACGCATTCCATGCTCTCACAACTCTCTGTGTAAAGAACCCACCTCTGACATCCCCTCTATATTTTCCTCCAACCAGCTTAAAACCATGATCCCTCGTGTTAGTCATTTCTGCCCTGGGAAATAGTCTCTGGCTATCAACTCTCTCTATACCTCTTATTATCTTGTATACCTCAATTAGGTGCCCTCTCCTCCTCCTTTTCTACAATGAAAAAAGTCCAAGCTCAGTCAACCTGTCTTCATAAGATAAGCCCTCCAGTCCAGGCAGCATCCTGGTAAACCTCCTCTGAACCCTCTCCAAAGCATCCACATCTTTCCAAAATAGGGTGACCAGAACTGGACGCAGTATTCCAAGTGTGGTCTAACCAAAGTTTTATAGAGCTGCAACAAGATCTCACGACTCTTAAACTCAACCCCCCTTAGATTGTTTCGCTGTTAAATTCCAAAGCTCTTAAATTCTCTCCTCACACTCACCCTGCATCCCCCATCACTTTCTTCCTTTTAGACACTAAATGACACCAAGCCTTTGATCAGCTGCCTGTTCTCCTATATGGCTAGGTAACAGGCTTTGTTTTATAATGCTCCAGTGAAGTGCCTTGTGTTTCATTGCTCTGTATTAATATAAATAGTTGTTGTTAATGATATTTAACAATGGCAAAATTTTAAGAGTTGTGTCGTCTTCCTCCTCCCTTGGTTCAGATCAGGTTGATGTGATAGACTGGGTTAGCACTTAATAGCCATGTATTATCAGAAATAAGTAAGCAACAAAGTACCGCCAGATTGTCATTTAGCCTGTGAGGATAAAGGTCCTAGGAGAAGAGAAAGGAAAAGTAATTAACCACACACTCTGCACAATACTTCTACTGTGCTTCTGACTCACCTATGGGCCACTTCACAAATGGTGACCTCTTCCATTGTGAATGGTATTTCAACTGCTGGTATCCCTCTTCCTAGCTCTGCCTGCTCCCTTTTTATTTGGTACTAGCTTATCCTACAGAAGGAAGGGGAGTGTATTAGTGTCTATTCCACGAAAGAATGAAAATGAATAGAATGATAAAGGTTTGTGTGGTTGTAGGTGCATGAAGGTTCCAAAAAACATGGGGAAGTGAGGGAAGTAGTGGGTAGTAGTAATTATGCAAGTAACAGCACAGGATGTTGCAATGACTTGTGCTGTGATTGATAAACAGTGATAGTAATCTAGTAGTCAGTCCTGGAAGATGGTAAGGCAGACAGGAACAGCAGTCATACCTTAACTGCTCTGGTCAGAACATTGAATTTTTTTAAATTTTGCAAGTGGTGTGTATTCACCATTTTCAGCCACCTCTAACCACTATGAACATGCAATTTGCCTTGACACCCTTCATCTGTCAGCTAGACACAAACCTCCTGCTGGCCTGCTTGACAACGATGGTGTTTAAGAGTCAAGAAACATTTACAAAGCTCATCCTGAATCTTCTCCATTCCAACTTTTCGAATCATAGAATCCCAACAATGTGGAAACAGACCATTTGGTCCAACAAGTCCACACCAACCCTCCGAAGAATAACCTATCCAGACCCATTCCCTTAACCTATTACCCTACATTTTCCCTGATAAATGCACATAACCTACACATCCCTGAACACAATTTAGCGTAGCCAATTAACATAACCTGCACATCTTTGGATTGTGGGAGGAAAACTGAGCACCCACGCTAACACGGGGAAAATGTGCAAATTCCACACAGACAGTCGTCCGAGGCTGGAATCAAACCCAGGTCCTTGACGTTGTGAGGCAGCGGTGCTAACCACTGAGCCACTGTGCCACCCATGTTAATTATACATCACAAACAAATATATCTTCACTTTGAATGTTAATATGGTTAAAATCCTGAGAGACACCACACCCCATCTCCAAACATGGGATTGTTACCATAATCTGTTCAATTTGTGCTGACAGAGTGCCAATCATACAAAACCTTAATTTGATTGTTGTGACATTCCATTTCAAATTTGGATATAAGTTAAGTTTCTTCCATATGATTTTCTTTTGGAAGATGTCACAACATACAACAGATTTCTGTTTGTTGTATGATATCTAGATTGCCCTTATGCATTGCTTCCTTATACTGTCTTCTATTTGATGTGTTAAGATTCAAAATCTTCAACATTGACATAATTGTTATTTGTCCTTAATCTGTGTTATTCAAGAAGTATTTTCATCAGTCATTCAATACAGTTGGTTTTATCAAGATGTAGTATGACAACTGTAGGACCAACACATGAACTAATTCAACCCTGGAGTAAAGTAAATCACATTTTACCCTTTCAACCATTCATAAGGGGTACAAAGTAATGGCTGTTTTGACAATGGATTACATAACACATCTCTTATTTTCTTGTTACTTGATCCTGACTTAGTGTAAGTGAACATGACACAATAGCTGTAATGATTGCAGAAGATTGAAATTTGAACAAACACGGACAAATATTTTTCATTGGTTCTTGACTTGGAAAAAGTTAAAACCAAGCAGCAGAAGGAATGAAACAATGGATTACTTGCTGTGTGAGGATGACATTTGAGAATTATAATACCCTTACCTCAAATAACTTCATAAATTGACAGTGACTATTAATAAAAGATTTCAAGCCATTTTTAATCTAAAATCTTTGATTATCATTTTGAGTGATTATCATTTTGAGATGGAGTTTACTTTTTGCAATTGTTTTGCTACTTTATGTTCCACCAAACCCTATTTTCCTCTCAAACAATCTAAATAAATTAGTATTAGTCAAAGATAGTCAACGCAAATTTAATATCATAAGACAATAGGTGCAGGAGTAGGCCATTCTGCTCTTCGAGCCTGCACCACCATTCAATATGATCATGGCTGATCATCCTTAATCAGTATCCTGTTCCTGCCTTATCTCCATAACCCTTGATTCCACTATCCTTGAGAGCTCTATCCAACACTTTCTTAAATTAATCCAGAGACTGGGCCTCCACTGCCCTCTGGGGCAGAGCATTCCACACAGCCACCACTCTCTGGGTGAAGACATTTCTCCTCATCTCTGTCCTAAATGGTCTACCCCGTATATTTAAGCTGTGTCCTCTGGTTCGGCACTCACCCATCAGCGGAAACATGTTTCCTACCTCCAGAGTGTCCAAATCTTTAATAATCTTATATGTCTCAATCAGATCCCCTCTCAGTCTTCTAAACTCAAGGTTATACAAGCCCAGTTGTTCCAATCTTTCAGTGTAAGGTAATCCCACCGTTCCAGGAATTGACCTCGTGAACCTACGCTGTACTCCCTCAATAGCCAGAATGTCTTTCCTCAAATTTGGAGACCAGAACTGCACACAGTACTCCAGGTGTGGTGTCACCAGGGATCTGTACAGCTGCAGAAGAACCTCTTTGCTTCTATACTCAATCCCTCTTGTTATGAAGGCCAGCATGCTATTAGCCGCCTTCACTACCTGCTGTACGTGCATGCTTACCTTCATTGACTGGTGTACAAGAACACCCAGATCTCTCTGTACTGCCCCTTTACCTAAATTGATTCCACTGAGGTAGTAATCTGCCTTCCTGTTGTTGCCACCAAAGTGGATAACCATATATTTATCCACATTAAACTGCATCTGCCATGTATCTGACCACTCACCTAACTTGTCTAGGTCACCTTGTAATCTCCTAGCATCCTCATCAAATTCCACCCTGCCACCCAGCTTTGTATCATCAGCAAATTTGCTAATGTTATTGCTAATACCATCTTTTATATCATTAACATATATATTGTAAAAAGCTGCAGTCCCAGTACTGATCTCTGCGGTACCCCACTGGTCACTGCCTGCCATTCCGAAATGGAGCCGTTTATCACTACTCTTTGTTTCCTATCAGCCAACCAGCTTTCAATCCAAGTTAGTCCTTTGCCCCCATTACCATGCGCCCTAATATTGCTCACTAACCTCCTATGTGGGATAAATCAAAAGCTTTCTGAAAGTCCAGGTAGACTACATCTACTGGACCTCCCTCGTCCATCTTCAGAGTTATATCCTCAAAAAATTCCAGAAGATTAGTCAAGCATGTTTCCCCTTCATAAATCCATGCTGACTCTGACCTATCCTGTTACTACTGTCCAGATGTGTTGTAATTTCATCCTTTATAATAGACTCCAGCATCTTTCCCACCACTGAGGTCAGACTAACTGGTCTATAATTTCCTGCTTTCTCTCTCCCACCTTTCTTAAAAGGTGGTACAACATTCGCCACCCTCCAATCCGCAGGAATTGATCCGAAATCCATCGAACTCTGGAAAATTTCTCGAGCCACCTCCTTCAGTACCCTGGGATGTAGACCATCAGGCCCCGGGGACTTATCAACCTTCAGACCTAACAGTCTCTCAAACACCAATTCCTGGCAAATATAAATTCCCTTCAGTTCCGGTCCTTCAGTCACTGTTACCTCAGGGAGATTGCTTGTGTCTTCCCCAGTGAACACCGATCTGAAGTACCAATTCAATTCTTCTGCCATTTCTTTGTTCCCTGAAATATATTCCCCTGTTTCTGTCTTCAAGGGCCCAATTTTAGTCTTAACCATTTTTTTTTTGCCTTTCACATACCTGAAAAAACTTTTACTATCCTCCTTAGTAATGGTGGATTTCTCAAGCCAAGAATATATCTATGAAGAATATTAGTATTCTTTAAAACAAGCATCATTTATTGTAATCCACTTTGTAATATGATAACATAATATAACTTGACAGTTCTAAAGATTAGATTTTCAACATTTTCTGAATCTATTGTATGTTCAATCCTGATGACAAAACTATTACAAAATCTGAATAGCTGTGTCTTTGTTTTGTTTCCTCTTTTGCACACTTGTTTTGTAACTATTCTGTTCAGTTCCCAATGTCCAACAGGTGTTTCACATTTTCCTCTGTTCTCACCAGACCCAAAGTTTCTTCTGTAAGCAAACCAAACAGCTGGAAACCTACTTCCACGCCTCATGCCGTTGTGCAGCCAGCTTTAAGAAACACAGTTCAGAATGATTGGCCTCATTCATTTGATTTTACTCTACAGCTTCCTTTTGGAAAGCTTGGCTGAAATGGAGAAAGCTGCCAACTTGAAGTTCCAGTCTGGATCGTGAGCCCGTTTCCCAATCCCACATCAGACAGAGTTTGCCCACTTGCATCCTGGATGAAAAGCCCAAAATGTAAAATTGGCCTGAAGGTAGTGGTGGTAGAGGGTTGTTTTTCAGACTGGAGGCCTGTGACCAGCAGTGTGCTGCAAGGATCACCACTATTGTTCGTCATTTATATAAATGACTTTGAAGAGAATTTAGGAGGTATGGTTAGTAAGTTTGCAGATGACACCAAGATTGGTGGTATAGTAAACAGCGAAGGTTATCTGGGAATGTAGCGAGATCTTGTTCAACTGGACCAGTGGGCTGAGAAATGGCAAATGCAGTTTAATTTAGATAAATGCAAGTTGTTGCATTTTGGTAGATCGCACCAGGGCAGGACTTAAAAAATTAATGGCTAGGCCCTGGGGAGTGTTATAGAACAAAGAGATCTGGGGATACAGATTAATAACTCCTTGAAGTTACAGATAGACAGTGTGGTGAAGAAGGCTTTCGGCATGCTTGCTTTCATTGGTCAGAGCATTGAGTGTAGAACAGTATGGGACATCCTGTTGCAGCTGTACAAGATGTTGGTAAGGCCACATTTGGAGTACTGCATGCAGTTCTGGTTACTCCACTATTGAAAGGATGTTACTGAGCTAGAAAGAGTGCAGTAAAGATTTACTAGGATGCTCCCTGGATGGGAAGGCTGGAGTCATAAGGAAAGGCTGGATAGGCTGGGACTTTTTTCCCTTGAACATAGGAGATAGGGAGAGAACCTTATGGAGGTGTACAAAATCATGGGAAGCATAGATAAGGTAACCAATAGCTTTTCCCAATGGTAGAGGGCATAGGTTTGAGCTGAGAGGGGAGAGATACAAAAGGGTCCAGAGTGTGGTATGTGTCTGGAATGGGTTGCCGGGGTAGTATTGGAGGTGAGTACAATTTTATCATTTAAGAAACATTCGGACAAGTACGTGGATCGAATAAGATTGGAGGGATATAGTCAAGAGTGTGGTGCTGGAAAAGCACAGCAGGCCAGGCAGCATCCGAGGAGCAGGAAAATCAATGTTTCAGGCAAAAGCCCTTCATCAAAGGCTGTTGCCCAAAACATTGATTTTCCTGCTCCTCGGATGCTGCCTGACCTGCTGTGCTTTTTCAGCACCACACTCTTGACTCTAATCTCCAGCATCTGCAGTACTGACTTTCGCCTATGGAAGGATATAGACCAAATGCATGCAAATGGGACTAGATTAATTGTAAAACCTGGGCGGCATTGACAAGTTAGACCAAAGGGCCTATTTTCACACTGGACACCTCAATGAGTTTGAGTCTATGACTTTCATAGAAACTATCCAGTAAACAACATATGCAGCAGTTGGATAGATCATTGCAGAAACCATGCCCCAGTTTTATGAAGAAAGGTTTGAAGGTTATTTTGAAAGCTACTGTCAGAAGGTCAGTGTGTAAGGCAAGTGTGGGGTGGGGTTCCCAATAGGTGTGGAGTTGTACATGCTGTAGAGTAGGTAGGGAGGTGGGTTGCCAGGTGGGCAAGATAGTTGAAGATATAGAGTGGCAGTTGGACCTAAGGTTGGATGTAGGTATCCATGAAAGAGGTGGGGTTGCAGTGAGAGTTTGGGATGGGTTTTTGGGTGGGGGGAGGAAATTAGTTTGAGTGATCGAGGTGGTCAGTTTTATAATTAGCAAGGAGTTAGAGCCTGTTATAATCCTGTAGACTTTCATAGGTAACTGCTAAGGTTTGTAAGTCACATGCCTCTGAAGTCTCCACCTTGAGTTCGGAACGTTTTCAGAGGGTTCCAGGTACCAGATAATTATGTGACAATGCTGCACCTTTAACAAGGTTGTGTTGTCCTGGTTTTGTTTTTCTAAAGGGGTCATAAAAGTAGAGGTTCCGATATGTCTGTAAATACCTAATTGAGAAGGCACAATGAAACTTACACAATGAAAGGAGAGTGGCCAGTTCTCCCATTCAGGGTTTTGGTTTGGTTTGGTTTAAGCAAGCAGTCTGTTTAAAGCTGCTGCACCCAAAGAAACAGCTATATGCTGATTCTATCTCTCTCTCTTTCTCTCTCTTTCTGTAATATCTCTCCTGCAAGAACCTGCATTTGAATTTACCTTTTTGACAAGGGGGTTTTATGGGATGTTGCAAATATTTGGAACACCATTATTAATTTGCAGTAGAGTTGATTGGGTTTTCAAATAGTTATGTTATTCTAAATTTGGTTTTCTTTTGTTTGTGTGTAAATAAATTCTGTTTTGTTTAAAACCGAGTGGTTGGGCCAGCTGCATCACTCCTGGAATATCCACTGTACACCTGCTTAAAACAACTAGAAATGTTAGGGCCTGGACTACCTTCTTCAAATGTTTTGAGGGGATCTGGCCTGGTCCATAACAATTATCTGTCAGATGTTTGAACTTCCTGGACATTTTACACTTAGTGCATTGTGATCTCTGAGAGATCTAGTGCATCATTGTGGAAATGACATGCATGACTTCAAATATTTCCACTTGGTGACAAACATCCTTCAAACCTCCCTGCACTTGCCAGACCCCCATCATTCATATCCATTATACATCAATAGCTGACTCCTGTTTACTTCTCCACTGACAGGGATCGTACGTGATCAGCTATAAATTAAATCAAACTCGTTGTAAACATTTTTCTGATCTGAATGAATCAACAGGTTTTGATATAATGAGCAGATTTTGTGCTCAGTGGTGAATGATGATTCTGCATATACTTGCTTTCTGTGGGTGTTTGAATTGCAAGTGGCAACTATTTATGAGCTAAACAGCATCTTGCTCACCACGTAGGATCTTGTTAAAAATCACACAACATCAGGATATAGTCCAACAGGTTTATTTGGATATATTCGCTTTTGGAGCACTGCTCCTTCAGGTAGCTGTGGAGTAGGACCATAGTGATTCAGTGAGCTGAGTGGCCTTCTTCCAGTAAAGAATGAAAATATGTACATCAGGTTTGTATGGTTGTAGGTGCATGAAGGTTCCAAAAAACACAGGGATGTGAGGGAGGTAGTGGATAGTTGTAATTTTGTAGTTTTCTGTGGGTTTGAAAACTCCTATGAAGCATCACTGCAGAATGTTGGATCTCTGTTGGAATTCCAAAGAATGACATAAGGAATTTCAGCTTCTTCCTGCCTTTCGACCACTTTAATTCTGGGTAGAAGGACAATTAATGATCTATGAAGGCTGATAGTCAGCAGCCAACTGGAAGTTTCCAGTCAGTTTGTGGGCCTTTCACTTGGAACTAAACATGAATGAGGAATGGAAATGATTTCCCATCGGCAGACCTTGGAGTGGGGGAACAGAGACAGCACAGTTTCATGCCAGGAAACTCTTCTACATCCACCACGGCTGTTGGCACACAGCTGCTGGCTATGCAGTGGAGGAATGGCCCCTCCATGATGACAATCTGGCAGCTGTGGGCACCTTTAAATTGAACCATCTTCTCTGTTCTATTCAGAGAGTGCCTCCTTCAATTTTTCCCCTGAAGGTGTCATTCCTTGCTAGTGTATGTGTTTCTGGTTGCTGACCATAACCTTATCTGAGTGACCATACTTCAAATCTTTGATCATAAACCATTAGTGTATATAAGGTACTTCAGTATAGAGCATTATGCCTCGATTTGTCCTCTCCTGACGTCTGCACATGTTCACTTCCAGCAGAAATGTATATGATCAGTCACAGTCTCTCTATACTCTTATCTGCTTGAGATCAACCAACAAAGCCCAGATATTTGATAGAGCCTTGGAACTTGGAATGACTTAGAAATTCTTGCCAACTGAGTGGTTTAGCACAGTGCTAGTGTCACACTAGCAATGGAGTGTTCTCATTGTGAAGATGAGACTGCATCTGCACAAGGACTGAGTGTTGTTTGCTCATACTAACATTGTCATGGACAGATACATCTATAACCAGTAGCTTTCTGTGCACCAAATCGAGTGGCTTTTCCTTCTTTTTGGTTCTATTGTCATCTTCTGAAAGCTCAGGATTCTTTCAGGATTCAGCGATGATAGCACCCAGCAGCTTGCAGTGATAGACATTGACGTTACCCACCCAGAACAGATTGTGTGCCTCTTTCCTTCTTCCAAGTGGTGTTTGACAAAGGAAAGGGTGGACTCACCAGCTGAGAGTAGGTGGGAGTTAGTAGGAGGTTTCCATGCCCGATGCTATGAAACTTCATGGAGCCCACGGTCAATGTTTAAGGCTCCCAGGGGCACATATGAATGTCTTATTCTACTGGCTGTGATGGGCTTTACTGTTACTGAGACAAGACATATCCAGGGTTGATATTGGGTGAGGCCTATAAGGTGCGGTCACACTCACAGATCATATTTATGTCAGGCTAGTTTGATGGGTAGAAGGACAATTAATGGTCTATTTTAGTCAGCAGCCAACTGGAATTTTCCAGTCAGTTTGTGGGCCTTTCACTTGGAACTAAACATGACCGAGGAATGGAGATGGTTTCCCACTGGCAGACATTGGAGGGTGGGAGCAGAGACAGCACTCTTTCATGCTAGGAAACCCTCCTACATCCACCACGGCTGGCCGAACATATTCCACCCTCTTAATTGGGAGGACTTTACTGCATTGCCTGAGCTGGGTGTGTGTTTTTTTCAATACCTGTTGCCGAAGTTGAACTCAACAGTGTGTCCAGTTTGTTTTTATGTTTATTTGCTGTGATTTGAAACAACAGTGTCTTGCTGGGCTATTTTGTGGGCAGTTAAGAGCCAATCACATTGATGTGGATCTGGAGTCTCTCAGAGTCTCTCTTCCCCCAACAGAACATTAATGAACCCGTCGGATTTCTACAACAATCCAATAGCCTCACAGTCATGATGACCGGTATTAGCTTGTTTCCAGTTTTTATTTAGTTTCTTTTCCTTAATTGAATTGAAATTCCCAAACTGCCAGGGTGGGATTTGAACTGACCCCGATGTAATCATTGGGACGTTCCCCACACACTGGAGCAGGAATTCCTCTTGTATTCTTACTGTATGGACGCATGACAGCTTTTGAATAAATGTGTGAGTGCTCACCTCTGCGAATATAGCCCATGCCCTAATGGAAAGCTCACAATTTTAAAAAAAATGTCGCTAAAAATGGTGTTTTCCTCTGCACCCTGGCTCACTTCCCTTTCCCACTCTGGATCACTTGAGTGAAATATACCTCTCACTGCTGTAGGTAGTTCTGGGAACAAATATTGTTTTTTTTAAGAACTTAAAATTGCAATAGCAGAAGTGAATGAATTTCACTTCACCCCCACTCTCCAACACACATATAGTTTTGTTCCTGTTATAAACGGAGCTCACGCTCTCTGCTAGTTCATATGCATTCATTTAAAACGGCAACTTGCCCAGTAAGAAAAAAAGTGCTTTCCATCTGCTGTCCCTTCAGCTTGTTAGAGCCGTACGTTTTTATTCCACACACCTCTGTGAGCAAACAGTGAATGACATCACCTAATTGATTATTACCACAGGGTCAGTGTTCAATTTTCTTTTTTTAAAAAAAAGGCCCCAATCCCCATGCAACTCCTCCAGTATATGCACCAGACACTGATACTGCAGCCTCTGCACTGAACTCGGACCCACCGGGCTCATGCCCACCGCTCGGGAACTGATTCCAACCTGGGAAGAGAAATTAACTATCAACTCGAAAGCTCCACCTCTCAGTTCCCGCTGCCTGCTGTAGAAACTGGCTTGTGCGCTCCACCATCTATCTACCTCTTTGGGAGTGCTCAGGGCAATTTTCCCCATCCGCACGGACAGCTTGAACCATTCTACTCATGTCCACTCTAGCTGAGATACCTCCTGGTTACAACCCACCACAGCAGGCGCCTTACAATGTCACGGATGGGCGTTTCAAACAGCTACAAGGTACACTCCGTGCTCTCTCTCCCCATTTCGGGTTTTAACGAAACTACTGCACATGTAACGGCGTTAAGAGGCGGACACGCCTGACAGAATATAAGACACGCGAATGTGGCTTTCTGAAAATGCAGAACACATTAGCTCGAATGAATGACTTTATTAACTAGGAGGCAATTACTAAGCAATGGTTGAACATGTTTTAAAAAAGTAATGACTGTGTTAATCCTGGCCATCAGATTGATACATGATTTATGTGTTTATGGTGTAAAGGGTAGAGGTATTTAAAGGGTTATCAAATGCTGAAGACCTGTTAAAAATTCAAAATTTAACTGATTGATGAGCAGAAAGAACGACACACTCAGAATCATGTTGTTGAGAAACTGCAAGTAATTTCTTCAGGTTTTCTAACAGCTGTGTCTGACCGAAGTACAGTTCAAGCATTAGATAAAGCCTCATAAATAAATAAATTGTGCTTGGGGACAGTCTACGCTACCAAGTACTTTGGACTGTGCCTTGTGCTGCTGAGCACCAGGAAGGTTCAATAAGGAGAACCATTGAGACAGTCTGAGCAAATTCCTGCCTCGAGTTGCATCTGATCTGGTTTGCAGAATTTCAGGATCCTTGTTTCAGTTTTCCTCAGTCTGAGCCACCTTCACTGAATGTTATCAGCCCACGATTGATTGACAGAGCAGATTCAACGGGCTGAATGGCCTGATTTCTGCTCCTATGTCTTAAGAGTAATTGGGTCACTTCATAATGGGTTTACATTGAGTAGTGCAATCTATGATGTCTAAGGACCTTTTCTGTGCTGTTGTAACTTTTCAGCATCATATTATCATAGATCAAATAAAACTCATGTTCAGGTTATTTTTAATTAAGCAAAATTAGCCCCTGCTAGATTGCCCTCCCATCAGTATGTATTCCTTGAGTTGATGATGCTGGTGTATGCTGTCCCAGTATTCTACACTAGGAAGGAGTGAGGGACTGCAGAAGATATCGAACTGTTATTGTAGAGTGCTAGGAGAATCGTACATAAGGAATAAATAATGGCTTGTTAGTACTTAACTTAAAACATTTTTAAAAGGTGAAGAGAAGTTGAAGCTTGTCTTGTACTTACCAGGATGAGGATGGAAGAAACAGTCTTGGGGGGACCAATTGAGACAGCATGAGAAGAGGGCGCTGGTTGGTTGGACCATCATTGGTATGGAGATACAGCAGGGAATAGTTAAATATCAGTCTTCAGTCTCAGTGCAGGCAAGTACACTCTGGTCAGGGTGTTCTCATGGGAATGCAGCAGAAATTGGAAGTCTCCATCACCCATCTTTCTCCCAATGAGGAAGGTGCAGTATATGTCTGAATTCTTTTGCCTAAAGAGTCTTTGATGTTGTTATATGTAGCTTCTAAAATGGGCAAATACATCACACTGTGGGCCGGAATGACCATCTTAAATTGATTTCTGGTGTAATGTTTAGCAAAGTCTAGATTATTTATGAAATGTCCAATAAGCATAACCACATCTAAAGATGATTATACTGCTCTGAGCCTTGAAAACATGGGCTGGGGACTTATTGCTGTGCATTTTGGTACACTCTACTGTCAGTTCTGTACTCAATGTTGAACTGGGAGTGTAGGATAGTCAAATATTGGCCACTTCTAAGTGACTATTATCTTGCTGATCCTGCCAATTCCCAGACAACTTCCATTGTACTGCAACCTGTCCAAATAAATTTGTTCAGCCATGCTGGGAAGATGAAGGCTGAAGACTTTCCGAGCAATCTTGTGGTTACGTCTACACCAGATGGACAACAGTGGTTCAAAAAGGTGACTCACCATCACTCCCTTGAAGCTATTTAAGGATAGTCAACAGTAATGCTCACATCGGTTTAAAGAATAAGGGAAAAAAAAGGGAACTTTCTTCCTGTTGGTCGACTTTCTTCCGATGGACTTTAACTTCCATTTACTGTTCTGGAGTTCAAATGCTAACACTATTTCCAAGGTTGCGATTCAATCCATACAGGTGTCCATGAAATGCTAGCGTAAAGAAGAAATGAGGAACTTTTTTTGAAGATGGAATATGTCAGAAAAATGGCAGAAAAATGTCCATCTGAAGTCCCAAGCTAAAATGGAGGGTTCCAGCTGGTCACTGTTATGGTTGAATGGAAGGGAGAGGAGGCTGATAAAATGGCCTCTCGGCCTAGCGAGGAATCTTGAATCCTTTACCATGCTGTCTCCTGGGTCATATCACAACTCCAAGTGAAGCTGCCAGAACTTTCAATTAGCGGAGTAGATGTCAATACTGATTCTGCCCCCCCACCATTGTGGTGCTGGAGGGTAGGAATGGCCAGTGGCAGTTCCAGGATTCTATTACAAGTGCTGTATTACATATAATCAAGGCTGAGATGGATTCTTAATCAGCTGCACACAGTCAGAAATGGGAGGTCACATCCAGGATGAGAAATAGCATGCGGAGGTATAATGTTGGGGAATTTGGAGGGTGTTTGGGAATTTGGTGCAACGGGGAAGCGGTGCTTTTTGCTTGTTTTTTTAAAATTCATATTTGGTAAGATTTTATTTTTAGCGGGAAAACTTGAAGCCCGGGATTGAGGGCCCAACACAAAAGAAGGAGTGACATCACAGATAAGCTGTAAGTTCACTGGTTGGTAATAGCTGCTAATTTGACTATCTATTCTAGGTTGAAGATAAGTAGGAGAAATATTTACAGATTACAAATTGAAAGACCAGTGTGAAATTTTTAAAAAACCAGCAATTTAAAAACTAAACATATAGAGATGCAGAGCAAGGCAATGTAGTGTACGTGCATGATGTAGGAGCTGGTGAAGGCCATTGTGGGCAGAGGCGAGCACAATGGCCATCAGTAAGTAGAAGGTGCTGGGGAAGCTAGAAGTTGTGAAGGTGGATAAATCACTGGGACAGGATGGACTACATCTCAGAATTTTGAAGGAGATAGCTGAGGACATTGTAGAGGCATTGGTAATAATCTTTCAGGAATCACTGGAGTCAGGGAGAGTCCCAGAGGTTTGGAAAATAACTAATGTTAACATGCCTGTTTAAGAAAGGAGGGAGGCAGAAGTCAGGAAACTATAGGCTAGATGGCCTGGCCTCACTGGTTGGTAAGGTTTTAGAGTCTGTTATTAAGGATGAGGTTGGTAAAATAAGGCTGACTCAGCAGAATTTCATCGGTGGGGGGGGGGGTGGTCATGTCTGACAAATCTGCTACAATTCTTTGCGGAGGTAATGAGCAAACTCGACAAAGGAGAGCCAGTGGACATGATCTATTTGGACTTCCGCAAAATCCTTGACGAGGTGCTGCACAGGGAGCTTCTAAATAAAATAAGAGCCCAGGGTGTTAGGGACAAGCTACTGGCAAGGTTAGACAATTGGCTGATTGGCAGAAGGCAGAGAGTGGGGATTAATGGGTCTATTTCAGAATGGCAGCTGGTGGAATTCTGCAGGGGTCAGTGTTGGGATCACAACTACCTGCATTCACATTACACATTAATGATCTGAATGTATTGTTGCTAAGATGACCTAAAGGTAGGTAGAGAGACATGTAGTGTTGAGGAAGTGGGGAGGCTGCAGAAGGACTTGGGTGGGCTAGGAGATTGGGCACAGAAGTGACAGATAGTATACAACATGGGAAAGTGTGAGATTATAAACTTTGGTAAGAAGAGTAGAAATGTAAGCCATTTTCTAAGTGGGGAAAGCGAGGACTGCAGATGCTGGAGATCAGAGTTGAAAAGTGTGGTGCTGGAAAAGCACAACCAGTCAGGCAGCATCTTTGGGTCCTGATGAAGGGTTTATGCCTGAAACGTTGGTTCTCCTGCTCCTCGGATGCTGCCTGACCTGCTGTGCTTTTCCAGCACCACACTTTTCGATTTTTTTCCAAATGGGGAAAAGCGTTGGAAATCTGAAGCACAAGGGGACTGAGGAGCCCTAGTTCCGGATTCTCTTAAGGTGAACATGTAGATTCAGTTGGTAGTTAGGAAGGCAAATGCAATGTTAGCATTCATTTGAGGAGGGCTAGAATACAAGAGCAAAGATGTACTGCTCAGGCTGCAAAAGGCTCTGGTCAGGCAGCATTTAGAATATTATGAGCAGTTTGGGTCCCGTATCTAAGAAAGGATGTGCTAGCGTTGGAAGGAGTCCAGAGGAGGTTTACAGGAATGATCCCGGGGATGACAGGCTTGTCATGAGGAGTGGTTTGGGACTGTACTCAATGAAGTTTTGAATGTTGAGGGGGGATCTGATTGAAATTTAAAGAATGCTGAGAGGCTTAGATAGAGCAGACACTGACAAGGTGTTTCCACTAGTTAGAAAGACTTGGACCTGAGGACTTTCTTCACTGGAGATTGGCTGATCTCTGGAACTTATTGCTGCAGAAAGCTGTGGAGGCCAAGTCATTGAGTATATTTTAAGACAGAGATAGATAGGTTCTTGATTAGGAAAAGGATCAAAATGAATGGGGAGAAGGCAGGAGAATGGGATTGAGAAACATACCAGCCATGATTGAACAGCAGAGCAGACTCAATGGCCTTATTCTGCTCCAGTACCTTATGGTCATAATCAGTAAGGGAATCAAGGAGTTTATGGAAAAGGCAGGAAAGTGGAGG